>NC_081381.1:31488283-31842783 GCF_030684315.1 Stegostoma tigrinum
GCTCCTGAGATGCTGCTTGGCCTGCTGTGTTCATCCAGCTCCACACTTTGTTATCTTGGATTCTCCAGCAGCAGTTCCCATTATCTCTAATTAACAGAATATTCCATTGGGAAATGTTGCAGAGTTATATGAATGAATGGAAAAGGCGACCCTTGGAGAAAGAAGCCATTAGCCAGGGAGAATCCCATGTAACAACCCACGTTGCTTCCAGGCCCAAATCCTGTTTCTGACAAAGAGTCACTGGACCCAAACTGTTTATATTGCTCCAAACTTACTGAGTTTCCCCAGCAATTCCTGTTTTAGTTTCAGAGCTTTAGCATCTGCAGCTGTTTGTTTTATTTTATAGTACCAAAATCCTTCTTGTCAGATGTGCAAAGGGTAAAAAGAGGTGAGACAGTTATAACTCTGTACTCACTGCCATTGTTATCGGAGGCTTCTGTTACAAACAGATCAGAAATAAACAAATTCAGAGAATTAATATGTCTATATGCCAGCCAATTACCATCCAACAATCTGTCTGGTGAACATACAACTTGCAGATATCTGATGTTGGCAGTGTGCTTGATGCTTGTCCTTTGTCGAACACCTTGATACAAAAGGGTTGGTAAAAATATGGGCTCGCCCACATTTTGGAAAGTGCGCGCACAATTGTAAGAATGGTGCACATTATCCCTTCCTGAAGCTTCACCAAGCTGGCTGAGGTGACATGCACAATTAACATGTGAGCGTGCATCACCTTGCAGCCTTCTTGCATGCGACCAACAAATCTCTTTCTTGACAGTGGCCACAGATGAGGCTCCTGGATGGCAGGCTGCCGCCCTGGTGCTGGGTCAAGGATGTCACAGAGTGGCTTTAGGTCATTGTTTTGGGGGAGGGTGAAAAACCAGGGGCTATGGTCTACATTGGCACCAACAGCATAGTCGAGAGAGTGACTCAGTATGTATTCCTTGATTCAGAATTGTATTAGTACATGGGACTTTGTCCCACTTGTTGGACTTTTCACCATCAGGGCTGGGTTTTGCAAGACCTTGGAATCTGAGCTGGAGCTTCAAATGCCACAGTCACCAGAGTCCCTGACCGACAGTAGGCAGTGTGGGCCTCGTTTGTTTGTATGTATACATGTGTATATTATGGAGTTTAAGCTGTGATGATGCTGTGACTGTAAGAGGTTATTTTGTCCTGGTTTTTTTTAAGAGAGCCTATAAGTCAGAGATAGCAAGCTTTTAGGGTAAACGGCTTGTAAGGCCTTGGGTTTTTTTTAAAAGTGAGAACATAGAAGCAGCCTGGATGGGTGTGCTCACAGGCCAGGATTTCTAGCTTTTTTAAAATAGATTTTAGGTTTAGCTTTAAGCAGCTGTTGATATGGGCTTGAAGAAGGGGAGGAAGTTATTTTCCCTCTCTTGGTTACAGCTAGAAGCTGGGATTTCTCTCTGCTGCTGGGGTACCTGTGAGACAAATCTGTTTTTCTGAAATTGTTTTTTTGCCAAAGACTGTATTTATGGGATGTTACTATATTGGAGCAGTTAATTAGTAATAGTTACTGTATCTATTATTCAGTTAAGTTTTCCAGTAGAGTTGTTATTCTAAGTTCTTTGTTTTTTGGATGTATTTTAATGATAGTATTTAAATAAATTGTGTTTTGCTTAACATTGAATAGTTTAACCAGTCACATTGCATCTGAACACAACACATTACATTTGCCTTTAAAATAAGAAAATGTTAGGGTCTAGGCGACTTTCTTAAAGTATTTTGAGGGCTACTATGTTCACCCATTTCTGAAGAAGAGTCCCCACCTGAAACGTCAGCTTTCCTGCTCCTCTGATGCTGCCTGGCCTGCTGTGTTCCTCCAGCTCCACACTGTGTTATCCCTTACACCAGCATCAGCAGTTCTTACTATCTCTGAGATGCATTCATTAGTTTGCATATAGTTCTAATATGTAGGTAAGTAGATTATAATAATAAATTTACTTCACATTAAAGTGCATGTGTCTTCTTGCATTAATTTTAGAACCTGTTAAGTACTTCCAGCCTAACAATGCAGACAGAAAGTGAAACTGAGGCTGAGGTGAGATCAGCCATGATCCTGTTAAGTGGCGAAGCAAGCTCGAGGGTCTGAATTGCCTACTCCGGCTCTCAGTTCTTACGTCCTTATTAAAAGGTTTGACAGTAGATAGACAATGGCTAGTATTTATAGAATGGGTGCTTCGTTTTCACAAACATACCTTCCCCTAAGGCAAAAATGCTCTGCAGGAAAAGCAGGAGAACTGTGGCTAACAAGGGAGGTTAAAAATAGTGTTAGATCAGAGAAGTAGGTTTAGAAAATTGCCAAGAAATGTTGCAAGCCTGAAGATTGAGAGGATTTTAGAAGACAACAAAGATCACCAAAAAATTGATAAAGAAAGGAAGAATAGAATATGCACATAAAAAGCAACGTGCAATACATGTCCCTAATTGATTTCAGGTTAAGATTCTAGTGGGATGAGATAGCACTTATTATACTTTGTTCCTAACATGGAGCTGCATGTGGTGACATTGTACACTTTTCAGTTATAACTTTGTACTCACTGCCATTGTTATCTGAGGCTTCTGTTATAAACAGATCAGAAATAAGCAATTTCAGAGAATTAATATGTCTATATGCCAGCCAATTATCTTGTACCTCGTGGCTATAACACCTAAAGCTAACACCAAATTATTTTAACTGATTCCCTTCAGGCTGGTTCAGCTGCAGAATGGCCCCTTTTCTCCCTTGAATGTGTTTTATTTGTAAAATCTAAATTACACAAAATTTCAGTTTGAATTTGCAATAACATTCAAATTTTCTCCATACAGCATGCTCCACTCAAAGTAGTTGCAATAGCCTTAATACTTATAACATATAGCCCACACCAGGTGTACAACCTGAGGATAAAACATTTCAAACTGGAAACTACCCCGAATGCAATAGCAATAAACTTTGCTCTATACACCATGTTCCATTGCCTCTGTAGACTTTCAACAGTCTTGATCTTTACAATGTACATTCATTATAGGACACACAGCCTGGGGGTTTCTACAGTTTCCAGTCCCTTGGTTTACTGCAGCTGAAAGACAGCAAACTTTCCCCACTTTGCTTTTGTAACAGCTGGTTAAGCCAGTATATATTGTCCATCCCTAATCATCCAGAAAACAACTCAGAGTGAAGCCCATAGCCATGGGTCTGGAGTCACATCATGTGAGGTAAGGACATTAATAATCCAGATGGGTGTTTTAACAATTGACTGTAGTTGCTTGGTTGCCATTCCAAACTTTATTTTTTTGAACTGAATTCACCTGCCATGGTGGGATTTGAACCCATGACCCCAGAAGATCAGACATTGGTTCTCAATTACTAGTTTAGTGGCACGGACACTATGCCCCTGCCTCTACCATTCAAAGCCCAAACAGTAGGGTGGAGACCGTGCTATAAGTAACCCTCCAGTGTGTCTCCTGTATCTATAGAGTAATTATACTCTGGATTTCATATCAAGAAGAGCGTTTAAGTGCGGCAAATAAAAGAATAACAGGCTTTTTTCTGTCGTATGAATTTAAAAATTAAAAGTGATCCTGAGTCATTGTCAGCCACAATTGTAGAACTGGAACTTGTTGAGCTCCTACAATGCAGTGCCCTGCTATCACTCAAAATGTAAGATCAGCTTCTTTAAAGCAGCCCTCCAACCACACAGCATGCAGTAGTTCATGCACTTCCAGGGTCACAGGTCCATTCATAAGAAACAGCTTGGGATATCCAGTGGCAGAATGTCCTCTGGAGTGGGGGCTTTATTTTGTCTAAGTCATTTAGCAGAATGTCCTGTTACCAGAAGTTACAAATGTTGAGAATCAATAGTGAGAAAGATTCTCCCCACACTCCTGGACTCTCACCCACACGACACTTTGCCCTTGATGTGGCTCCATTGGGGCAGAAATTGTTTTCCACCTCCTTCTGGAATCTATCATTGTAAAGAAATTCTGGAGAGAGATGCAGGGGCTTTTGTTGAGGTTCATGCTAAACAGCTCCATGAGCTGGTCCTGGGATACACTCCGTAATTAACATCAGTTGTGGCTGGAGTACTATCTACTCGGGGAAAGATGCTCTTTTGTCTCAGTCAACATAGTGTGGAGCTGGAGGGACTCAGCAGATCAGGCAGCATCAAAGGAGCAGGAACGTCAACGTTTCGGGTCGGGAGCCTTCATTGGGAATGCGCTTTGGTCTGCCTGAAACACATTAGTCTTCGATTGTAAAGAGTTGCCCTCAGCTTGTGTTGTACACCGCTACATTCCAAGGCGAAGGACAACACAGCCCATGAATGAATCTAGAAAAAAAATCGCTGCTTACATTTTAATTACAAAGGACCCAGTGAGGAACCTTTTGTTGTATAAAATGTTGTAGAATTCACAGTCCCCAAATAGGCCATTTGGCCCAGCTGGTCAGTGCTGGTCTTTGTGTTCCACAGGGGCATCCTCTCATTGTCCCTCAACTCAACCCTTAAGAACACCCTTCTGTTCCTTTCTCCCTCACATACACATCTCACTTCCCCTTAACTGCTTCTACTTTCCCCAGTCACAATTTTCACATCCTTTCTTTCCGGATCAAGAATTTTCTCTTGGATTCCTCATTGACCTTCTTGGCAATTATTTCATACTTATGAACCCTAGTTTTGATTCCTGTCCTGTGCCTACACTATCAGACTCCTTTATAATCTTAAAGGTCTCCATTGAGGCGCTATAAGAGTTGTTAAAGGAAAGTGATGTTACTTTGCCTCCTGGGCATCTGCTCCCCTGAGCTTCCAGGCAGTTATTTGGCGACTTCACACCTGAACTACAGTCCATATCATTGCAAAGTTAAATCATCCATAGAATAAAAACTGGCCTTTCGGCTGCTACCAGCAGCTTTTCACAGATCCTCACCATGCTTCCTCCTTTTTCTTCCACCAGTCTGTTATTCAGTTCAATGTTTTTACACATTAAAGATGCCTAAGGATCTGGGGAGACTGCAGGAAAGCAAGGTTGAGGCAGAAGGTCATTAGTGATCTAGTTGAATAGCAAAGCAGGTTTGATGGGCTGAATGGCCTACTCCTGCTCCTATTTCCTCTGGTTTTATGTTACCAAAAATGAACACATTCCAGAAGAGGCTGACCATAAAGATGACATTGCCTCTCCTGTGAAACCTTCACTGGAAAGATGATCTCATAGACGATAAGTAGTTTGAAATGTTCCCAGTGCCTGCTCATTATATCTGGATGAAATCATTCATTAACTACCACTCCCTTTAGCTTTGAAGTTGTAATCAGGATATACTGAGTAAGCAATGGCCTCATCTTTCAGGTATTCCACTGAAAGTGATAGTAGCTGCTGTTTGTTTGACTCAATACCTGGCAACGTACTAGAAAAATTTCACATCCCTTTACCGCTGTCAGCTTTCGGAAAGTTCAAGTCTCTTGGGGGATTTGACATTCCTCACATTATAAAGGTGGGGTCAGGGTGAATAACTTCAAACATTCCAGCTGTCTTGAGGCAAAATATTCCTGCTGGAAGCACTGACTTGAGAGTGGTGTAAAGTTAACATACCAGAGGCTTTACACCTTCCACATCACTTCATCCCTGCTGATGTGAAACTGCACCAATGCCATTGACAGCTGGTGTGTAAAGCAGTCGCTATCTTACCCACTGATTGAAGCTCACTTAGCATCTTCTGCAAAGAAAGAAAATAACTTGCTTTTAATTGAGTGTGTTTCATGGACTTGAAGCATGTCAGGATCATCAAAGTACTTTCAGAATATAGTCAGTGTGGTAACATAGAGCTGGGCTTCTACTACAGTGAACTGTCAGCCAGGATTATATGATCAAGATACAGCAGCTTGACCTGTTACTTTAACTGAGAAGGTACAGTGCTACTGATGAATCAGGCTAATTCCATATGACATTGCTACTGCCCTGTGTCATGCTCCCTGTCAATGCTAACTAGGTTATACACTCTGCTCTCTCAGTTATATATTCAAAATGCTGGCAGGATTATAGAATTTATCAAATAATGCTGAGGGAAGCGGGTGGTTGAATTATGAGGACAAGTTGCCTCAACATGACTGGAATTCCTTTGAGTATAGAAACTTGATGTTGGAGCTGCTTGAAGTGTTTAAAAGAATTTGATATGTTGGGTTCGGAGAAGCAGCTTACCCTGGAGAAGCGAGTCTGGCAGCAATTGTGAAGAGAGAAAACAGAGTCAAATTTTCAAATCCAATGTGATTTTCTTCAGGACTCTCTTTTTCCTACAAATGCTAATAGAAATCTGGGACATTTCTCGAGATTTAGACTTAGATTTAAATTTAGATTTATATTTAGGTTTAGATTTAGATTTAGATTTAGATTTAGGTTTAGATTTAAGTTTAGATTTTGATTTAGGCTTAGATTTAGATTTAGATTTTGATTTAGGTTTAGATTTAGATTTAGGTTTAGATTTAGGTTTAGATTTAGATTTAGATTTAGATTTAGATTTAGGTTTAGATTTAGATTTAGATTTAGGTTTAGATTTAGATTTATGTTTAGATTTAGATTTTGGTTTCGGTTTAGATTTTGACTGAGGTTTCTAATTAGGTCTAGATTTAGATTTAGATTTAGGTTTCAGTTTAGTTTTAGATTTAGATTTAGGTTTAGATTTATTTTTAAGTTTAGGTGTAGATTTAGATTTAGATTTTATTATCACATGTACTTGAGTATAGGAGTGCGTTGAAAAGTGTACAAAGTTGCCATTTTCCAGTGCCACCTTAGGATACAAAAGACAGGGTTAAAACCAGAAGCAGAAATAAAAGAAATAGCCAAACGGAAAGGAAACACCCATGATCCCAGATCACACCCATGCCTCCTGAAGGAAAATGGAGGACTCTTTAAGGACCAGGGAGGTAATTTTCGCTTGGAGAAAGAGGACATAGGTAGGGCTCTAAATGAATACTTTGCTACAGTATCCACTAGTGAGAGACACACTATGGGTATAGAAATCAGGCAGAAGGTCTGTGATACAATTAAAGAAGTTAGCATAGACAAAGGGGAGATTCTGAGCAGTGTGGAAGTCTAACAAGTAGATAAATCCCCAGGGCTGGATGAATGTTTGGCCAATTGAGGCAGTAACAACCAAGATCTGTTCCTTATGGCAATCAAATGATATGGAGCTATTTAGAGATGGCAAATGGTCACTGAGAATCCAAGCATCTTCACTTGAAAAGGACGTTCTAGGAGATGCGATCCACACACCTACATTAGCATCTATTGTTCTACTGTATCTGGAAGAAATTTCCCACGTGATGTTGGGTCAATAACTAGCAAAGATCCACAGAGATATACAGCACAGAAACAGGCCCATCAGTCCAACTGGTTTGTGCCGACCAGCTATCAGATGTAATCTAATCCCATTTGCCAGCATTTGGCCCATATCCCTCTAATCCCTTCCTAATCATATACCCATCCAGATGCCTTTTAAATGTTGTAATTATACCAGCCTCCATCACTTCCTCTGGCAGCTCATTCCATACAAGTACCACTCTCTGTGTGAAAATGGTGCCCCTTTTAAATCTTTCCCCTCTCATGTTAAACCTATGCCCTCTAGTTTTGGACTCCCTCAGCCAGGGGAAAACATCTTAGCTATTTACCCTATACATGCTCCTTATGATTTTATAAAGGTATGCATACCAAACACCTTCTTCACTATCCTGTCTACATGCGACTCCTCTTTCAAGGAACTATGAACCTACACCCCAACCTAACACTATTTTTAACCTCCCTTGTTAGCCACAGTTCAGCAACACTCCACAGGATCTTACCATTAATGTATAAGTCCTGTCCTGATTTGCCTTCCCAAAATACAGCACCTCACAATTATCTAAATTAAACTCCATCTCCCACACCTATTGGCCCATCTGATCAAAGGCAACACTGTCCAGCTTCAAATGTCAAAAGCAAAATACTGTAGTTTTTCTTTATTCTTCCATGGGCTGTGGGTGTCACTGGCATGGTCAATTTTTGTGGGCCATCCCCAATTGCCCTTGCATTTAGGGACCAGTTAAGTATCAACCACATTGCCAAGGACCTGGAGTCACATGTACATGTGACTAGGTAAGGCCGGCAGATTTCCTTCCCTAAGAGACAGTTAGATCTTTCACAACAATCAATATTTATGCCACCGTTACTCTTTGTTAGAATTTTAAAAATTAATTTCATTTAAATCCCACTAACTGCTGTGGTGGGATTTGAACCCATTTCCCCAGAAGCCAGGCCCCTGGATTCCTATTTCCGTGACATCACCACCACCTTCCAACTCTCTGGAATATTACAATAAAAACTGGAAAAATCCAGCTGGGCCAGGCAGCATCTGTGGAGAGCAACTGAGTTAATGCTTCAGCTTTGAATTAGGGTCCTGTTGCAAAATAGTGATGTAATCAAGTGGGCAACATTTGTGAAGGAGAAAACAGAGTTAACGTTTTGGGTCTGGTGATCCTTCCTCAGAACTGTTTTTGCCTTCACAGCTGCGCCAGACCTACTGAGCTTTACCAGCAACTTTTGTATTTGTTCCCAATTTACAGCATCCGCAGTTCTTTCAGTTTTTAATCAAGTGGGCACTTGTTACAAGCCCCACATCTAGAACAAATCAAAGCAGCTACCTATATGCTGGAATGGAGTTACTTTCCCTGGTGTCATCTTTCTCATAAAGTAAAGGGAATCCAATTTCCACAATTGACTGACGAGCAACAGGTATTTCCCTCAGGGCGTTGAGCTGTCGGTGCTGTCTGATCCATCGGGCAGTGGGCCAGAACGAACGAGATATGGTCTCCCGAGGCACAGCTCCAGCAGCTCAGTGCTAAGAGCAGCCCCATCATAACAAAATCAGAATCCCTACAGTGTGGAAACAGGCCCTTTGGCCCAACACGTCCACACTGAACCTTGGAGCATCCCAACACCCTATAACCCACTTAATTTACACTTGCCTGAACACTATGGGCAATTTAGCATGGCCAATCACCTAACCTGCACATCTTTGGACTGTGGGAGGAAGCTGGAGCACCCAGAGGGAACCCATGCAGACGCAGAGAGAATGTGCAAACTCCACACAGTCACCTGAGGCTGGAATTGAACCTGGGTCCCTGGTGCTGTGAGGCAGCAGTGCTAACACTGAGCTACTGTGCCGCCCTATTGATATGGATCAATGTCAGGTTTTATTTGTAATCGATCCTACGGAGCACCTTAAAAAGAATTACTATGTTAAATTAAGACACATTATAAATGTAAGTTGTTGCTATAATGCACACCATTTACTTTGACAAATTTAAAACATTTTGAAGCCCTGCATTCGGCAAAACAGCTTTTAATCATGCCATACAGAGTGAACAGGGCTCTATACATTAGGATCAAGGTTGGAGGTTTTGAGTTACAGGGAGAGGCTGAATAGGCTGGGGCTATTTTTCCTGGAATATCAGAGGCTGTGGGGTGATCTTATAGAGAGGGTGAATAGTCAAGGTCTTTTCCCCAGGGTGTGAGATTCAGGGCCTAGGTTTAAGGTGAGAGGGGAAAGATTTAAAAGGGATCTAAGGGGCCACTTTTTCGTACAGAGGGTGGTGCGTGTATGGAATGAGCCAAAAGAGGAAATGTTGGAGGCTGGTACAATTACAATATTTAAAAGGAACCTGGGTAGGTACATGAATAGGAAGAGTTTAGAGGGATATGGGCCAAATGCCAGCAAATGGGGTTAGGTGTATTTGGGAAAACTGGTCAGCACTGATGATTTGGACTGATGGGCCTGTTTCTGTGCTTTATGACTCTCTGACTAAAACCACGTTGAAAGAACTGATGAGAATTAATTCTGATACTGGAATTCCTCTGGCAAGGAAGTCACCTCCTGACTCCCCAAAGCCTGTCCACCATATACAAAGCAAAGGTTAGGAGTGTGATGGAATACTGTGATTTGATTTGATTTATTATTGTCACACGTACCTGGGTACACCGAAAAGCCTTGTTTTGATGCAGCACGCACAGATCAGACCATACGAAGACCATAGGCAATTGAACAGAGGGAAGAATACAAAGTTACAGCTGCAAAGAAGGTGCATAAGAAGCAAGGTCAGCATTAGATTTGAAATGCAAGAGGTCGATTCAGAAGTCCAGTAACAGCAGGGCAGAAGCTGTGCTCGAACCTGTTGGCCCATGTGTTTAAGCGTTTGTACTTTCTGCCTGATTGAAGAGGTTGGAAGAGATTATAACCAGGGTGGGAGGGGTCTTTGATAATATAGGCTGCCTTTCCAAGGCAATGAGACAGGTAGATGGAGTCCATGAGTAGGAGGTTGGCTTATGTGATAGACTGGACTGTGTTCACAAGTTTTGGTAATTTCTTACGGCCTTGGGCAGAGCAGTTGCCATACCAACTCATGTTATATCGAGGCAAAATTCTTTCTGTGGTGCATCTATAAAAGTTGGTGCAGGTCCTTATGGACATGCTGAATTTCCTAAGGAAGAAGGGATGTTGTTGTGACTTCTTGACTGTCCCATCTACAAGGGTGGCCCAGGACAGATTGCTGGTGATCGTCACTCCCAGGAACTTGGTGCTCTCGATCATCTCCACCTCAGCTCCATTGATGCAGTTAGGGCTGTGCCCTCCTCCTTGCTTTCTGAAATCAAAGACCATCTCTTTAATTTTTCTGACATTGAGGGAGAGCTTGTTATCTTTGCACCACATCACCAGAGAGTCTATCTTGTTCCTGTCTTCTGTCTCATCACTGTTTGGTATCTGGCCTACAATGGTGGTGCGGTCAACAAACTTGCAGATGGAGTTCGAGTGAAATTCGATCGCATGGTCATGTGTGCACAGGGAGTACAGTAGGGGGCTGAGTATGCACACTTGCAGGGCACTGGTGTTGAGGATTGTTGTGGAGGAGGTGCTGTCGCATATCTTCACTGATTGCGTTCTGTGGGTCGGGAAGCTGAGGGTCCAGTTGTAGAGGGCGGAGCGGAGAACTAGTGCTTGGAGTTTGGGGATTAGTTTGGTTGGAATTATAGTGTTGAATGTGGAGATGTAGTAAACAGAAGCCTGACGTAGACAACCTGATTATCCAGATGTTCCAGGGATAAGCGTAGGGCTAGGGAGATGGTGTCTGCTGTGGACCTGTTTCGTCAGTAGGCAAATTGCAAGGGATCGAGGCAGGCTGGGAGGCTCGAGTTGATATGAGCCATGACTAACCTCTCAAAGTATTACATAATCATGGATCTCGGAACCACTGGCGGTAACCAGTGAGGCACAGTGCATGTTTGGCATCAGGATGATGCTGAAGCAAGTGGGGACTTCAGGTTCAGTAACCCCCATTTACCTGGATGGGTGCAGGTCCTTCAAAACTCAAGAAACTTGACAACCATCCAGGACAAAGCTGTCCTGCTTGACTGGCACCACAGCCACAAGCATCATTCCCTCTGACACCAATGCTCAGTCACAGCAGTGTGTACCATCTACAAGATGCAGTGCAGCGACTCACTAAGGCTCCTTCAACAGCACCTTTCAATTCCATACCCTTTACCAGCCTGAAGGACAAGGGTGGCAGGCACATGGGAACGCCACCTCTTGCAAGTTCCCCTCCAAAAGACTCGCCATCTTGACTTGGGAACTTCTTGCCATTCCTTCAATGTCACTGGATCAAAATCCTGGAACTCTCTCCCTAATGGTACTGTGAGAGTCCTAACACCATAACAGACAGCAGCCATCCCAGAAGGCAGCTTACCATTGCCTTCTCAAGGGCAATTAGGGACGGGCAATAAACATTGCCATCGACACCCAGATCTCATGAATGAATATTAAACATTTGTTGCACTAATTGTAATGAAATAGCACATTTTTGGAGACCAGCTATCATACATGGCATTACTTCCAAATGTGGACAAAAGCATTTGTTCCCGAGCGTTCGGAAGTTCAGAGCTGTGAGTAAGGAGAACCAACAGCCAGAAATCACAGCTGATGTAACTTCCTCTGCGTAATGTTGGGGAGTCATTGTAAAGGAAGCCAGAGAAACACTGGATAGGAAACAAAGAACAAAAGGAAAGAACAGTCACTGGCAGCACGGGGGGCAAGTGTAGAGGAAGAGACAGAGAAATTAGGAACCTCAAATAATAGAAATGATCAAGGAAACATAGACAACGCAGTTAGAAATAGCTACAAACAGGCAGCAACATGTGGAGCAGCTGATTGCTAGGTGCTGCTCAACCATGCAGATCCTTGAAGTTATAAATCATGACATGCTTGCAAAGAAGGCTTTGACAAAAAGTAACAAAATGCTATAAAATAGCTCACATCTCTGCTGTTTCTGTTTTCTATCTGTTTTCTCAAACCTGTCCAGCTGCCATATGGAATTTCCTTCCTGATTGTTGATACAGAGATTTGCTGAGTGCCTGTGCGTTATCCAAAGCACAGCAACCTCCGGTATCAATATATTAAACGTGTTCACGTTTCTTTTAACCTAATGGGACCACCCAAAATCTCAGTTCTGGATCATTTAGCCATTTATAATTGCAGGATAGAGATACATAAACTGTTGTTTCTGGCAAACAAGTCTTCCAAAGATTTATAGTCTGGATTAACCTTGTATCTTCCACCACTCACAACATCCCTTAAGCTAGTTAGCTGAATTTCAACATAAAATTAACGATGCCATCTTGAGGATGAGCACCATGTTTTGGGCTCCTGTCCTTTCTGAAGTCTTCCTCTTTACTTTCTTCGGAATTCCCTGCATTAATTTTTGTCTCTGTTTTGGAGTCTCCAGATTTGAGTCTTCATCTTCCTCTCTGCAAAGTCATCTTTTTACAAGCATGCCGATCAGGAGTTGCTGCAGGCCATTCAGCCCCATATTGTTCTGCTATTGAGCTGAAAACATTCCCATCAGTCCTTTGCTTATCGAGAATCTATCTCAGCCTTAAAAATATTCAAAGACTCTGCTTCTACCAATTTTGAAGAAGAGAGTTCCAAAGACTCATGACACTCTGAGAGAAGTAAATTCTCCATATCTTGTTCTGAAATAGGCATCCTTGATTTTTAGACAGCAACCCCTAGCTCTAGATTCTCCTATAATCTTCCCTGCATTTTCTTTGTCGAAATCTGTCTAGATCTAATAAGCCTCTGCCAAGTTGCCTCTCACTTCTTTAACCTCCAGGAGACCCAAACTAGCCTGTCCAACCTTTTCCCCATAAGACAATGTACCCATCCATCTATTAGTCTCAGAACAACCAAAAGAACTGCAGATGCTGTAAGTCAGAAACAAAAGCAGAAATTGTTGGAACAGCTCAGCAGGTCTGATAGCATCTGTGGACAGAAATCAGAGTTAATGCTTCAGGTCGAGTAAACCCAAAAGTTCTGTGGAAGCATCACTTGATCTGAAACAGTGACTCTGATTTTTCTCCACAGGTCCTGCCAGACCTGCTGAGCTTTTTCAGCAATTTCTGTTTTTGTTGTTGTAAACCTTCTCTGAGCTGCAGCTAATGCATTCACACATCATTCCCGAACTGAGATCCATTTTTCTCCGACTATTCCACTTTCCCACAATCACCGGGCCAAGAAAGAGGGCAGAGAAAGTGACATTCACTGATCAGCTGTTATGGAGAGTCAACACAGACATGATGGAACAAATGGTCTCATTCTCTACTATAACCAATGCAGTGATTCTCATGATTAACCCAATTTCCAGGCAACAGAGCTACGGATACATGAAGATACGCTTTAACTGCTCCCAAACCTCTACGTGATTAATCAACAGATTCAGGTAAGCTGTTGCAGAAGAACAAAAGGCAATGTCATCAGAAAGTTCAAAGATCACCCTTAACCTCATGCCTGAATCACCCAGTAACTGTGAATGAGCACTCCACTAATGGTATAAGTTAACACTTTCAATAACTTACCTTTTGGTGAAGAGAACTGGAGTTTCTTGAGGTGAAGAGTGTTTGATTACAATCATTAACTAGGCCAAGGGACATCAGAGTTCATGTGCTGTGGGATGAGGGGAGGATATTCTCGACAGAATGCATTGATTTAAAGTTGTCATCCTTTATTTCAAATGCCTCCATACATCATCCCCTCCCTATCTCTGTAATCTTTTCCAAAAATTCTCTGACATTCTGTCATTCATTAAATTCCGGCCTCTTGAGTATCTGTTTATAATTGCTCCACCATTGGTGGCTGTGCCCCTGGGCTCCCCGTTCCTTAAATCTGTACTTGGGCTCTCAACTTCTCTCTCCTCCTTTAAAAGCCTCCTTAGGCATACCTGTTTGACCAGCCTCTCTGTCTTTTTCTCTGATTATGATGCTCAGTATCAAATTTCACTTTACAACACCCGAGTGAAGTGCCTAGGGATGTTTCTTTACCTCAAAGAAGTTAGATGAATGCAAGCCGATGTTGTTGTTGTTTTGACTGATGGCCAGCCAGGGTTGAGTATTGGAGAGCTGGCCATAATTGGATGGTCTGAGACTCTGATTATATTTGGGATTCAGAATGGACTGACACAGGAAACAAAACAGCTGTGTGCAGCTCATGAGAGTGTGAAAGGCATGTTGTCTATGTAGGGGGATAGTAGGAACTGCCGATGCTGGAAAATCTTAGATAACAAGGTGTGGAGCTGGATGAACACAGCAGGCCAAGCAGCATCAGAGGAGCAGGAAAGCTGACGTTTCAGGCCTAGATTTTTCTGAAGAAGGGTCTTGGCCTGAAACGTCAGCTTTCCTGCTCCTCTGATGCTGCTTGGCCTGCTGTGTTCATCCAGCTCTATACCTGGTTGTCTAAGTACGGAGTAGGCTTAGAGGATTGAAGGGCGTTTCTTGTGATCTAGCACCTTAAATGAATTTGCAAGTTCATCTCACAGAACATGTCACCTCTGTGCTCCCCCTTATTCCAGTTCCAGTTCCCTTTGCCACAAATTCACTGGGGAAGGCCATTCTTGAGAAGTTAAAGTCACATGTGCGCCACCTAGTGCAGCTAGCTGATAGTGAGCCCCGTGATTCACTTTCTGACTGAGCCTGTTGCTCTGACAGGCTGCTGCTGTAATCTGCAGCCAGGCCTGACTGCACAAAAGCTGCATTCTAAAGTCCCAGCACTCCCTACACATCAGATTTACTCCGAAGAACATGCAATGGATGTTAAGTAAGCTTGCATAAAATTTGAAACAAAAACAGTAATTGCCGTTCCTACTATCTCATTGCCAGAGAAGCTCAGCAGGTCTGGCAGCTTCTGCAGAGACCATGAAGTTCAGTCAGCCGTTGAGTATAAAAGTTACCAAGTCATGTTGCAGCTGTGCAAGACTTTAGCTATGGCACATTTGGTTTGTTACGTGCAATTCCGGTCATCATGTCACAGCATGTGGAGGTTTCAGAAAGGTGGAAGAGAGGTTTACTAGGATGTTCCTGGATTGGAGCATATTATCAATAAGGAGAGGTTGGACAAACTTGGATTAATTTTGTTAGAGGCTTAGAAACTGAGGAGCGACCTGACAGAAGTGTATAAAATTATGAGAGGCGTGAATAAGATGCATAGTTGGAGTCTTTTTCCCAGGGTGAAAATGTTAGGGGACATAGGTTTGAGGCAAGAGAGAGGAAGTTTAAAGATGTGCGAGGAACATATGTTACACAGGGAATAGTAGGTGCCTGGAAAGCACAACCAGAGGAGGTGGTAAAAGCCAAGATGACAGCAAAGTTTAAGATGCATTTAGACAGGCACATGAAAAGGCAGGCAGCAGAGGGGAAAGGACAGTGTGCGGGCAGGTATGATTCATTTAGAATGGCATTGTGCTCGGCACAGACATGACAGGCTGAAGGGCCTACTCCTGTGCTGTACTGTTTTATGTATCTACGAATACCAATTCCCTCCTTTGTTCTGTCACTCACTGTGGGGAACTACCAGCCTATTTCATTGATTTCTGCTCTTTATTGTGTCTCAAGTTAGTTAGACCTTGCCAGAATTTCACATGGACATGTCGCATAGACCCTGCCTCCAGGCATCGAGTGAAGGTGATTTGAGTCTCACAACAAAACTAGGCAACAGGCTGAAAGGATTAAACCCGGCGTTTGTGCAGATAATTATTGGCTGCTCGACTTAGAGAAAGAAAACAAGTAACGACAGGACTGGAAGATATTTAAAGGTTATAGTCAAGTTCTATTCATGCAAGTGAATGCCTGGAATTTGCTTAAACTCAGGGAGTTTAATGGGAGGAGAGACTAAGTACTTTGTGGAAATTATAAAACAATGCCAGTGATTGTAGTCTTTTGCTTGCTTTCTCCATTCCAAAGCTAGGGAAAAAATGCGACGATTGAACTCAGAACATTGTGAATGAGAAGGTCAGGGACTGTCGAACAAAGATGTTTCTGAGTTGTGCATTCCACAAGTTTAATTTGCAGTCACTGATTCCTAGGCCCCCACTTTTTGAGGGATTCTTGCTGGATCCTAAATCTCCGTCTTACTTCAGTAGGTGAATATAATTTCCGTGGGTAAGTGTTAATACCTGTTTCAAGCCCAACATGCCTACACTTGATTATACCTACCCATATGTACAATGAATGCTCCTGCACCCATTTTACTTGCTAATGACTGACTATATTAATTAAGAGGCCAATGATTGAATATGCACCACATCAATTACCAGCTTCAACTACAGAAGTTAACTGCAGATGCTAAATTGAGCTGATAGATCCAGTTATTAAGGGTAGGTGAATTGCAGAATAAATAGTACAGCGCAGTGTTTTACAGTAATAAAGCATGGATGATGCTGACTGGGCCCAATTCTCTGGAGACTGGTTACGCTTCTTGATTTCTTTATTCATTCATGGGTTATGAGCATCACTTGCCAGGTCAGCACTTATTGCCCATCTCCAGTTAGCCTTGGGAAGGTTCACAGAATCATAGAATCCCTATAGTGTGGAAGCAGCCCTTACCGATCCTCTGAAGAGCGTCCTACCACCATCCCAAACCTATCCCTGTAACCTTACATCTCCCATGGTTAATTCACATAGCCTGCATATCACTGCACACTGAGTAATTTAGCTATGTTGATCCACCTAACCTGCACATCTTTGGACTGTGTGAAAAAAAATTGGAGCACCCAGAGGAAACCCACACAAGACATGGGGAGACACAGACAGTCACCTGAGGCTGGGATTGAACCCACAGCCCCATTACTGTGGGGCAGCAGCACTAACCACTGAGCCACCTGAGTGTCCCAAGGATGGCCAGAGCTGCCTTCTTGATCTGCCGGTGTAGGTACACTCGCTGTGCTGTCAGGGTGGGACCTGTGTGAGGAACTCTGTGTCTATAATGCACCATGTGGGCAAGGCTGAGCTTTTGGAATTGGCTCGGTTGTCTGCCATAATAGACTACAAGGATGTGTGACCCCCGCTGTGGCTCAATGGGCCAGGGGCTGTAACTGAGGGATGTTGCAGCGACCCGTGTGCCTGGTTGCAGTGAGGAGGACATGTCCGTCAAACTTGGTAAACGGTTTTCCTCATTGTATAAAATCTTCTGTTGTTTCCAAGCTGAATTTTGAGCAAAGGTGGTAGAACTGCAACTTCCAGTGTTACAAGGGTTACAGGGTCATTCCAAGATCCCGAGCACAGAGGGTATTTTCTGCTACAACTGTATACCTGAGATTTCTTGGCCCATCAGATTCTGGGCACTATGAACCCTTGCTTCCCGAATGCTCATTGGCCAAATGATCCTGTTCATATTGGCCAAGAGTCACATGACAGTACCCTGTCATCCATACAATGCCTACCTTGAACATGACAAGTAGAGTTTCAGACCTCTGCCTTCATAAAGCCTCCAAATATGTGGACATCACAGACATACGGTGGCTCAATGGTTAGCACTGCTGCCTCACAGCACCAGGGACCTGGGTTCAATTCCACCCTCAGGTGACTGTCTGTTTGGAGTTTGCATGTTTTCCCCATATCTGTGAGGGTTTCCTCCCACAGTCCAAAGATGTGCAGGTTAGGTGGATTGGCCATGGAGAATTACCCCATAGCATCCAGGGGTGTGCAGGCTAGGTGGGTTCGGTCATGATAATTGTGGGGTTATGTGAATAGGGTCAGGGGTTAGGTCTGGGTGGGATGTTCTGCAGAATATCAGTGCAGACCTGATGGGCTGATGGACCTCCTTCCACACTGTAGGAATCCTATGACATTGTTTACTGTATGATGAGGCAATGTAATCCTCATTTATCCAGGAAGCAAGGTCTCTGCTTCAAACGTTGCTGTAGGTTAAAAGTCAATGGAAGCTCTATTCTTGTGAATTGGAGATGAAAGGAATTCTCAGACTTGTCCACTTGCTGTCCATAATGGAATGGCAGATTTGGTCAAAGTGCCTTCAAATTGAAAACATGCTCCTGATTTGACCTCTCATGAATTTCTCCTTACCTCAATTATAGGGTTATGGAGCAGGAGGTATACTATTGTGTCTATTTGTGAGGCCAAACATGTCAGTGCGAACATTGGCATTAACTTTAAGGATCTGCCAATTGAGACCTTGAAGCTGAAACTCGTCCCCTGGAATCACTGACTCGCGATACGGGTTCTAGCGCCTTAAGTGCTTGCAGCCTTCCTGCACCATTCCTCATCAGTGATTATTCAACTGTGGAGGCCTCACAGTCAAGTTCACGCTTTTCCTCCCCTGACATCCAACTATTTTTTCTTTAAATCGCAGAAGGAGTCAATTGGTAAAGATTAGGATTGAAAACATGATCTGATATTTCCCTACCTTCCCCACCACCAGCAGCCTCCTGGCTGTAAGATCTTTCATGCTGCTAATGCTGCTTGAACTGGAAACAATTTCATTAGTGCTGGAGACTGAGGGTGGGAGTTTCTGTGGCTCAATCGTTTGCTGAAATCCAGATGGAATTTTTGGTGCTCCCCAAGCACTGAGGCCTGTTTTTCTGCATGACAAATCCAATGCAGAAATACATACTTATTAATCTTGATGACAACATTAAGTTACGTGGCACTGGAGCAGTGGAGCTGATGACAGAATGCGTCACTGACAGTTTAAGTGGGTGGGCAAAACTGTGGCAGGCAGAGTTCAATATGGGAAAGTGTGTGTTCATCCACTTTGGTTTATCGCAATAATTTCCGGACAGTGAGAACCTAGAAACTGCGGAGAAGCGGTTTTTCAGGTTTGTAGTTAGGCCACTTTGGGAATACTGTGTACATTTATGCTCGCCCCTCTACAGGAAGGGTGTTGTTAAACTTGGGAGGGTGCAGAAAAGATTTGCAAAGTCAGTGCTTTGAGTATAGGAGTTGGGAGGTCACGTTGCGGCTGTACAGGACATCAGTGTGGCCACTTTGGGAGTATTGTGTACAATTCTGGTCTCCCTCCCATAGCAAGGATGTTGTGAATCTAGAAAGGGTTCAGAAAAGGTTTATGAGGATGTGACCAGGGTTGGAGGATTTGAGCTACAGGGAGAGGCTGAATAGGCTGGGGCTATTTTCCCTGGAGCATCGGAGGTTGAGGGGTGACCTTTTAGAAGTTTATAATATCATGAGGGGCATGGATACAGTGAATAGCCAAGGTATATTCCCTAGTCTGAGGGAGTCCAAAGCTAGAGGGCATAGGTTTAAGGTGAGAAGGGAAAGATTTAAAAGGGACCTAAGGGGTAACTTTTTCAAGCAGAGGGTGGTGTGTGTATGGAATGAGCTGCCAGAGGAAGTGGTGGAGGCTGGTACAATTACAACATTTAAATAGGAAGAGTTTAGAGGCAAATGGATTGCTGGTAAATGGAACTAGGTCAGATTGAGATGTTTGGTCAGCATGGACAAGTTAGACTAAAGGGCCTGTTTCCATGCTGTATGACTCTGTGACTCCAAGATGAAAGCGTGTGGACACAGTTCTGAGAGAGGGTCACCAGACCCGAAACGTTAACTCTGTTTTTACCTTCACAGATGCTGCCAGACCTGCTGAACTTTTCCATTAGCTTTGTTTTCGATCCTGATTTACAGCATCCGCAGTTCATTTGGTTTTTGTTTGTGTTTGAAAGAGTATAGAGATCATCAAAAAGAACTAGTGGATGGGTACAATAATAATTTTACAAAGTTAATGGAATATTCACCTTTATCTCAGGGCATTGAAAGGCAGAAGGCTGGAACTTAAGTGATTGTTGTATAAACTCTGGTTAGATGAGTTCAGGACAGCTGTAAATTCCAGGCGCTGCATCACAGGAAAGATATGTTCCTCCCAGGGGCTGCAACACTGTATAATCAGAATGAGAGAGTGATAAAGTGATAATCACTCTGAAATTAGGAGCCAAGAGGTAGCTAGGCTAATTCTCTGGAGACTAATGTTCAAATCCCACACAGCATCTGGTGGAATTTAAATTCAATCTAAATATAAGGAATTGAAAGCTACGCTAAGGAATTATTATGGTTTTATAAACCCAACTAGTTCAGTACTAGAAATGAAGAAGTGTCTGGACCCGA
Organism: Stegostoma tigrinum; assembly: GCF_030684315.1. Taxonomy (NCBI): domain Eukaryota; kingdom Metazoa; phylum Chordata; class Chondrichthyes; order Orectolobiformes; family Stegostomatidae; genus Stegostoma; species Stegostoma tigrinum. Next base: position 31,508,759 of record NC_081381.1, read on the forward strand.
AACGTCAGCTTTCCTGCTCCTCTGACGCTGCTCGGCCCACTATGTTCGTTCAGCTCTACACCTTGTTATCTCAAATGACTGTGGATGTTGGCTTCTAAAATAAAACTGAAAGTACCGGAGAAGTTTGCATTTCTTTATGGAGAGAGAAAAACAGTCAGGTATGAGATCTTAAGAAATGAAGGGGCTGGAAAATGATCATTTTTATTCCATTAGCAAAGGAGAAGGAGGAACGAGTGGGTCAGCTGGTCAGCTGGCCCATCCACTCGTTCTTTTTAATGATCTTTATACTCTTTCAATCTTTTATTGTAAAAAATTGCAGATTTCCTTCCCTAAAGGATAGTACTGAACTAGTTGGGTTTTAAAAAACATAATCATTCCTCAGCGTGGCTTTCAATTCCTGATATTTTGATTGAATTTAAATTCCATCAGATGCTGTGTGGGATTTGAACATTAACTGGTCAGACCAAAAGACAAAGCCAGAGTGATAAGAGTGATGGAGGAGTGGGTTAGGTACAAAATAGGTGTTAATGGGTGTGAACAGTCAAAAATGGTTTTGCAGAGAGAAACCCATTTGAACAAAACACTTGGGCAGGGTGGGGTGATCAAAATTGTGAAAAGTGTTCCAGCTCTGAAGATGTTAATCACAAGGTGTTATCTTGAAGACTATAAACTGCTGAAAGCAGATGAAGAGACATTTATCCAGTTTGTTAGGGGCTTCACTAGAATACTGCAGCAGTCTTAGAATAGAATAGAATACCCTGTATTGTCAAGTGTACTCAGATACAGTTGTACAGGAGTACTGTGAAAAGCTTTATAATGTCACCTCTTATGGTGCCATCTTAGGTTCAATACTTAGGCACAAATCTCAGATACAAAAAGAGGAATAACAAAAAAAAGTAGTTGTGTTACTTTACAGAAGTAAGGCCGAGTTAGAAGGATCATCTTTGTATTGAAACTAGTATTAGAATAAGAAAGAAATGGGTCATCCTTCCCGCTCTGGTCTACATGTGACTCCAGACCCACAGCAATATGGTTAGCTGTGTCTTATCTGTGTGGCAACACACTCAGTCCTTTTCTGATGAAGGGTCTAGGCCCGAAATGTCAGCTTTTGTGCTCCTGAGATGCTGCTTGGCCTGCTGTGTTCATCCAGCCCCACACTTTGTTATCTCAGTTCAAAGTCAATTCGGGACAGCCCAGAAATGCTGATCTTTCCAGTGATGTCACATCCCCTGAAAGAATAAAGAATGACCAAACGAAATGATAAGGAATGGTTGCATTGACTAGGTTTCTTGTATGAAGAATAAGAGGCGATTTGATTTGGCTGTATAATATGATTCATGGATTGGGATAGGGTAGAATGGGAGAATTTAACTGGAATTCAGAACAAAAGAGCCATAATCTTGAAATTAGAGACTGGCTGTTTAGGAATGGCGGCAGGGAGCACTTTTCCATAAAAAGTGGTAGGAATCTGGAATTCTTCCTTTGAAAGCTGTTGAGGCTCTGATTCATAAGAGAAATTTCAAGCCTGGGAGGGGTTAATTTTTGCTAAAGGTGTTGTGCAAATGGAGGGAAGGTGCAGCTCAGCTGTGATCTCAAGTGAATGATGGAACAGGCTTGAGGGCTGAATGGTCTCCTCCTGTTCCTATGATATTATTAACTGAGGAATTTTTATTTGAGCCAGTGCAGTGTCAGCATGGCTTTGATTTATTTCAGTTTAATTGTCATTCATGTTTCAAAAACCTGGTTTTGACACTGAGTCATTGAGGTGAGTTACAGCACGCAGTGAGGGCGGGGAGGAAGCTGTTTACTCGTGTTGCTCTGAAATCTCGCAATTACATTTGAAGCACAACAATTGATTCGAGGAATTGTACTTTGAGATGTTTGGCCTTTGTCAGAACTTGCAGTCATAACTTTGTCGCACCAGATGCTGCTTATCTAGCATGACAATCAGGAACATATTCAAGCTACCACAGCTTCAACAGAAACTTTCCTTTCCCGACTGCAGGGACACAAAAAGAATCGTGTCCCAGTTGACTTCCTTGCACGGAACAAAACAGGCCCTAAGATAGCAGTTTCGCTCAGCGTTGTCTGGGTCAATGACCTTGCATTAAGACCATGAGGCCCAGGAGCATAAGTTGACCACTCAGCCCTAGAGTCTGCGTTGCCATTCAGTAAACCATGGTTAATTAGCCAGGGAACCTTCCAATTGGGGTTTGCCCTGTAGGAGTTTCCCAGATGCCTATTGTGGAAAATGGTAAAATTGATACCAAGGACATACTTCTGAAGCTAAGGCGGAACCAGAGGAGTCTTCATCTGCATCTAATCAGTGCTGTTTCAAACCCAAGTGTGTTTGGTGGGATAATGTAGAGGAAGGCATACTCTGAACCCAAACTGTCCAGCCAGCGAATACTTGATAGGGTGGTGTGGAGTGAGCTGTACTCCACTCTATCTTCTAGATACTGGCACTGGTTAACAAAGGATTTCAGAAGGACTGCATAGCAGTGATGTTCTTCAGCTCAAATAGCCAAGTATTCACCACGAGGCGAAATCAATAATTGCTGAAATAGTTAATGTAGACCTCAGCCTTGACTCAGAGGCAGTGATCTGTCCCTGAGTTGCACATACACACCTCACCTCATAGATTTAAGCACATAATCTAGGCTGATACTTTAATGTCCTACTGAGGGAGTGTTGCACTGTGGTGAAAAACATCTCCCAAATAAAAAAGCCTCAAGCTCACTTGGGTGGCTCCAAGTCAGTGTCTTACTACAACAGTCCCACAGCACTATTCAAAGAGGAGCAGAGATAATATTCTGATGAACTGAACAGCATTCATCCTTTCAACCAATACTTAAAAACTTAATCTCACTGGATTTGGGAGATCTAACCACGTGCAAATTACCCATCACCTTTTTTTTAATGACATTACTGTGATTCAAAGGTACTTTGTTCCCCAAGGTATGGAATTGGTATAAAAATACATATTCTCTTGTTTTTTTTTAGAAAGGGTATAAATTATGGCTGTAGGAGCTGTGTTTTGATCAGATTGTTCAGCAGTGATGTCCCACTATCGTTAGTGAAATAACTCCAGAGAGGCTGGTATCACCTTCCCCAAGTCACTGTTTATTTAGCCCTTGGCACTGATCCAGCTCCCTCAGAGCCAGCTCTCAGAGTGAAGAGAACCTCTGACACTCCTGCTTTTATCTGGCACCCAGGGCTCCCTGATTGGACCAGATTAACAGCCCCAATCAGGGAACTCATATTCTACGTGGCACACCCAGCTGACTTTGACCTATGAGGTCAGCAAAAGCAGCTCTCACCCTCAGAGCTACGCACAGCCAGAGATATGTACAAGGAGCCAGCAGCAGAAAGAAATAACCTTCTTTTCAAAACCCTTGTCTTTAAACAAAATACAAACAAATAACAAAACACAGCAATCTCTGGAAATTGGAATAAAAAAAGATCAGAATTGCAGGTCAGACAGCATCAGTGGGGAGGAAACACTAGTCAGTCCTTTAGTTACTAGGCTCTGGAACATATTAGTTCTGAAGAAGGGTCATCTCAGATCGAAACATGAACTGTTTCACTCTCCACAGGTGCTGCCGGACATGTTCGGTTTCTCCAGCATTTTCCGTGTTTGTTTCAGGAAATATTACTGCTCACCCACATCTGAGGGACTTCCAGGTAGTTTATGGGCTGGTCTGGAATGTAACAGTCTGGCGGGGGCAACGTTATAACAGAAGCCACATGAGAAAATGGGCCAGAAACCTTCTCCACATCACTCTGAATCAGACTAACATTCTTGGCAGCTGCAATCATAAACAGAAGCAACAGTGCAGTTCTATAAGCAGGCTTGGATTTTCAACATCTGTGGGACTGGGAACAAAGAAATTGGTTGAACATTGAATCTGATGCAAGACTGAAGCTCTCCAGCTGGAAACCAGACATCAACTGATTGGCATGCTTTTCATCTATTCATTCCAATAAGTGTTTCAGGGAGTGGCAAATGGAAACATCTGGTAGGTAGTCTGTGGTGTCTTTTGAGAGATCTGTGGGTCAAACTTCTGAGAACCCTTGAGCTACCACATTGACATTTACTTAGTGATGTAAAATGTTTCCCAGAAACCAGGCTTACATAGGATTGTGTAGGATCTATGCAACAGAAATTGGATGTTCTTCTGCCTGGAGCATTTTCATACACTTGGTGACTTTTATGAACTATGGGAAAGTGATGGGGAGATCTATTAGCTTCTCGAATCACATTGGAGTGTTCTTTCCACAGTCAAGACAGAGCTTCTGGCCTGGAATTAGGGGTGCTACCACAAGACCTCCTATATTGATCGTTTGGCCCATTCAATCTTTGCTAGTGCTTATGGTCCAGTCAAGTGGTCCCTCTATCTTTCCTCTTCCACCCCAGTTACAGGTCTAACTTCCCCTTCAATACATCAATTCAGGAATAATCTGCTCACTAACACCTAGTTTTCAGTCTAGGAGAAAGAAAGATGGTTGTGGTTTTGAGGTTAAATGATGTAATCCCAGGCCAACACTGCAGGAATTCTTCAGGCTAGTTCCTAGGCCCAATCATCTTCAAACGCTGTATCAATCACCTCACTGATGATTGCATAATGTTCAACGCCATTTGCAATTCCTCAGACACTAAGACAGCCCAGGTCTGTAACTTAGCAAGTTGGGCTAATAAGTGGAAAGCAGCATTCTCATCACATGTTCTAGAAAATGACTACCTCCAGTGAGGGAATCTAACCATCACCCCTTGACGTTCAATGACATTACCATCACTGAATCCTTCCACAAGTGACATCCCAGCGATTACCATTGAGCAGAAACTAAACTGGATCTGCCCGCGTAAACACAGTGGCCCCAAGGGCAGGTCAGAAGCTAGGAATCCTACAGCGAGTAACTCCTGACACTCAGAAGCCGGTCCACCATCTGCAGGAGTGTGATGGAATACTCTGCACTTGCCTGGTCGAGTGCGGCTCCAGCAAACTTGATACCAACCAGAAACAGAGCAGCCTGCTTGATTGACATCACCTTCAACAATGAATTCTTTAACACAAACACAGTGGCAGCAGCATTAATGATCTCTATTACTAAGAAGGACGAGGGTAGTAAATTCATGGGAGCACCAGCACCTGCAAATCTCACTCCAAGCCATACATCACCCTGATTTGGAACTATATTACAGTTCCTTTGCTGTCACTGGGTCAGAATCCTGGGAGTGCCTTCCTACCAGCACTGTGGGGGCCCCTAAGCCTCCACTATTACCCCTTATGGTCATGAATTCCACGTTTTATCAACTTTTGCGTAAAAACATATTTCTTTTGAATTCCTTACCAATTTCTTATGTAGACAGCTTCTAGTTACACTTTTCCCCAAAAATAAAGATATTCTCAGCATCGACTGTATCCCTTCCCTTTCACTCCCCTACTTCACTAAAGAGAAAAGGGACAGCCCTTCAATCTTTTTCTGAGAGCTGTATCCAGGCATTACCGGTATTATCCCTGTAAACTTTCCCTGCTCTCTCTGTATTCCCTCTCATATTCATTTCATACAAGAATGACCAGACCTGCCCATGTGGTCTAACCAAGATTCAGTGCAGGTTTGTAGAATACCTAAAGTGCAGAAGCAGGCCATTCGGCCCATCGGGTCAGTACCGACCATTTGAAGAGTATCCTGCTCAGACCCACCCCATGTACCCATAAACACCATTGCCAACTCATCTAATCTATATATCCCTGGATGCTAGGAGCGATTTAGCATGGCCAATCCACTGAGCCTGCACATCTTTGGAGTGTAGGAAGAAACATGAGCACCAGGAGGAAAGCCTAGCAAACACGGGGAGAATGTGCGAACTCCACGCAGAGAGTCACCTGAGGGTGGAATCAAACCCGGGTCCCTGGCACTGTGGGGTAACAATGCTAACCACTGAGCCGCTGTGACATCCCATCACATTCTTACTTTTCAATTCTATCAAAGCAGTTCACTTAATCAACACAAAGCCTTTAATGTCAGTGTAACATTTGATGTTGGATTGCTGGTGATCCATTTATCCAAGCAGCCTATGTCTATTTGTATTGCCTCATTCAATAAAACTGATGGACTGCAGCCTCCCTCTGCTGAACCAATTCCTCTTTTTTTTGGTCTCTTTTTAAATTGCCTTGTTGTTACCTTCCTTTAGAGCAGGGGGAATTGAACCCAGGCCTCCTGACTCAGAGGTAAGGGCACTACCAAAGTGCCACAGGATCCCTGAAACAATGTCGCTTAACATGCCATGAAAGCAGCAGCTGCTGTTCATTATTCCAGAAGCATATCCTGATTCATTCACCCCTCTTGAGATGGAATGGGAAGACCAAGTTCAAGTCCCACCTGCTCCAGAGGCGTGTAATAACACCTTTGAATGGTTTGTTTCGAAAACAACACATAGGAACATAGAAAAAACACGCAGGAGTAGCCCTTTCGTCCTTTCAGCCTGCACTGCCATTCAATATGGTAATGGCTGATTGTGCGATCTCAGGATCCCACTCCCGCTTTCTCTCCGTACCCCTTGATCCCTTTAGCCTCCCTTTTGAGGATCCTGAGGCCTATGTTCTGATTCCAGCTCCTCCAGAGTGTGTAATAACATCTCTGAGCAGGTTGATTGGGAAAAAAAATAGGTAAAGGAAAAGAAAACCCTGATTCATTCATTTACCAAACTTGTAAATCATGTTGCATTGGAAGACAAGTGTAGCAAATCCAAATTTGCACAGTCACCTCCAAGTTCACTCTTGAAGTCACACAGCATCCCAACTTGGACTTGTTGACAAAAGATGAGGTTTCAGCTGTAGTGAAGGTGGAGCAGAGACAGATACTATTGAAGGAAGCGAGCATTGTTGTGACAGACCATTATATAGAAACTGAGCTTGGGGTCATCAATAGGACATTGAGTTTGTTCGCTGATGGGCTCGGTTTGAGTAAGTTGTGGGGTAGGTGATAAATTCAACAGCTAAGGTGCCGAGTTTAGGTAGCTACACAGAGTGACTTTGATCCCACTGACATTAACATTCAACCCATGCAATTTAATATGTTGCGTTTTGATGATGAATGTTACTTCACTGAGTAGCTGTTTAATGTTTCCTGTTACATTTACATCAAAAAGACTTGACCCATGTGGCTATCAACATGACTTACCCAGATACTTTTGCATCACAATGAACTCCTTAATTCAGTCAGACAGCATAACAAGAAATAGTACCATCATCTTTGAATGGCATAACACAATTGCTAATTACTTCTTCCAGGTGTAATAATAGTTCTAACAGCAGGAGATCCAAACAGATCATTAATATTCACTGCTCCTTCAGCTTGTGCTTCATGTGGAGCAACTTATTTCTTGAATCAGTAATTAAATGCCCATTAGTTGATAAATGTTAATTTTCTGGCCTGGATTCAAATCTAAGTTCAAAAGAGCAATGCCCTGACTAGTTGAGCAACAAAGCTGGGCAAACCTATGTATGTGTTAAATCAATTGGCTCAGTTTACTGAGCATGGAACTCCACCATGTCAGCACCAGGCACTGAGGCGTAAACTGACTGAACTAATTGATATCGGAAGCCAGGAAGCTGAGGTAAATCATTGTTTTATCAATGCAGTTGTCAGGATGGGATTCTCCTTAAAATGGTCTTCAAAATCAAAACGACAGTCAGCACCAGGAACTCTGCGGAGATCAGACAGCATCTGTGTGGAAGAAATATATGGGGCTGGATATTACATGCACCCACTGGGCGTGTTTTCAATGGGTGCGTAAGACAAGGTGGCACATATATATCCTGGGAGCACACGCCCACTGATTCCCCACTCACCCCCGAGCTCACACCAATTACTACCAGATCGGGTGAAGCTCTTTCTGCTTTAGAGAGAAACAGAAATGAGAGGGCGTAGATTTAGAGTGATGTGCAAATGTAGCAAGGGAGGTGTGAGAAAATTAGGTTTTCACACAGTGAGTGGTTAGTGCCTGGAATGCTTTGCCTGGAAATGCGGTAAAGGCAGTCTCAATTGAAGCATTCAGGATGGCATTTAATGATTATTTGCATATTAAATGATGAGTAAGGATATGGGAAATAGGCAGGAAATTGGCCCTAAGTAATAGAACCATTGCAGGCACAATGGACCAAATGTTGTCCTTTTGTACTGGCATAACTCTGTGAATTTGTAAGGTGGGCGGATGCCAAAAATCAGCACATTCCCAAATAATTAGTTCCTGAATTTGAAACTTGATCTCTATTCTCTTTATATAGATACCAAGTTTCTTCAGCACTTTCTGGTTTTCCTTGCACTTCAGAGCTCTAGCATCTGCAGTCCTTTGGTTTTATGTCTCTTTGTAGCCTACTGTCCAACAGCAGCACTTTTGATGAAGGGTTCACAGATAATGCCTGACCTGCGAATTAGTTCCAGCATTCGTTTCCCTTTCATTCTGTCGGTTCTTCCTGAGGTTTAATTTGCTCCTGGCGGGCACAAATGATTGAAGTGTTAGCAGGTTAAGCAATATTGGCAACCATTATTTCCACTCCTAAACATGCCCATTATCTAAACCTGCCTTAACTGTTCCTGAGGTGAGCTGCGGAACATTTTACTCTTTAAAATATCCTTTTCAATTCTGTAACTTGTGCAATGGGAAATGCCTTTGTTAGCTGCAAATATTCTGTAAATAATCCTCACTCACTAGGACTGAACAGTGAGATTATACTCCAGAAAGTACAGAGCCCTCAAAACCAATGAAGCTATGGAACCTGCAAAAGCTGTAGGGTGTCAATGAGTTTAATAATAGTTTACAATAAAAAGAAATATTATTTTAAGAAAAATTTTTATTCAGGAGGAATCAGTAGAAAAATCATCAGTTACAAGGCAAAAAGAGGATGTCAGATCAGCCATGATCTTCTTAAGGAGATGGATGGCCTACTCCTTATGGTCATATAGGACGTGTCCCTGGGAATTAGCCGTCAAGCATGATAACTGAAAGTATGCCCAGTGTGGGGGAGAGCAAGCCATCTTGGGAAAAGCTCAGCTTGGAGTGTCTGCAGGCCCATGGCTCAAGAAAGGTCATAGAATCCCCACAGTGGGGAAACAGGCCCTTTGGCTCAAAAGGTCCACACCAACCCTCAGAGCATCCCACCTATTCCCATATTCCCCACCTAATCTACACATCCCTGAACACTACCGGCAATTTAGCCATCCGCCTCACCTGCACACCTTTAGACTGTGGGAAGAAAGAGGAGCACCCGGAGGAACCGCACACAGACATGGGGAGAACGTGCAAGCTCCACACAGACAGTTGCCTGAGGGTGGAAATGAACCCAGGTCCCTGGCTCTGTGAGGCAGCAGTGCTAACCACTGAGCCACCGTACTACCCTGTACTGTTTGACATTTTAACTTCATTTCTTTATTTTTCTATTCTTATGCTAAGAAGACTGTAGCACTGAACTTTTCTTTATTTCTCTATTTCTGTAACTAAGATTATGTACCGAGGTACGTCGTACCTAAGATGATGCTGGGTGTGGCAACATTGTACGTTTTTCACTGTCCTTGTGTACCCTGCACTTGAGTATACTTGTGACAATAAAACCTAAACCTAAATCTAGAAATCTTTACTTTCTGAATTAATTCAAACACATTCTCCAAATGCGTCGATTACTTAATCCTGACCCAGAGTTCTGCGTAGCTCGTTCCAATCAAACCAAGGTTCCAAAAGGTGAAAGGCTCACGATTAACCTGGAGATATCGAGAACTCCGGCTCCACACTGCAGTGTCACAATTAACCTGTTATAGGAATGATTTATCTGCGCAGATTCCTCACTTGTGTAGATGGCAGGGAGGAGCGGAGAAGGTAACAAAACAGCTTTTATGCAAATGCCTGGTTGCTGCAGGTATTGCCTTGCGTGGAATAACCAGCAAACCAGACCTGCCTGGGATCGAGCAGCCCCTTCCGAGTGATACAACCCAGCACCTGTTGGCCTGGACTCGCTACTCCTACATGCAGTGGCCAACTCCTCCTGTCAATGTTCTACTGTTGTTTATTTCTTCGATTTTACACCATCACCTTTGAGCCCCATTCCACCCAGTTGACCACAATGATCTATAAGGCCATAACTCCATTTAATCTCGATTCTCTGTGCACATAACGATCGGGAGATCAAGGTTACTGCACGTCTTCTCCAGTCTGCACAATATAAAGTGCAGTGAAGGTTTACAAATCACTTCTCCCTTCTGCCCAGTTCATAGGGTCCCTACAGTATGGGAGCAGGCCATTCGGTTCATTGCATCCCACCCAGACCCACCCTCCTACCTTATACCTGTAACCTTGCTTTTCCCCATGGATAACCACCTAGCCTGTACATCACTGGACTCTATGGGCAATTGAGCATGGACAATCCACCTAACCTGCACATCTTTGGACTGTGGGAGGAAACCGGAGCACCCGGAGGAAACCCACGCTGAAACAGCAATAATGTGCATGTACCAGGCATTCAGTCCGCCTGAGGGTGTAACTGAACCCAGGTCCCTGGCGCTGTGATGCAGCAGTCGTAACCACTGAGTACCGAGCCACCCCTAAATGCTCTCTAGTTCCTCTGTAGATAACAAAGTGTGGAGCTGGATGAACACAGCAGGCCAAGCAGCATCTCAGGAGCACAAAAGCTGACGTTTCGGGCCTAGACCCTTCATCAGAAAAGGGGGATGAGGAGAGGATTCTGAAATAAATAGGGAGTGGGGGGAGGCAGACTGAAGATGGATAGAGGAGAAGATAGGTGGAGCGGACAGTATGGGTGGGGAGGTAGGGAGGGGATAGGTCAGTCCAGGGAGGACGGACAGGTCAAGGGGTCAGGATGAGGTTAGTAGGTAGGGAATGGAGGTGCGGCTTGAGGTAGGAGGAGGGGATAGGTGAGAGGAAGAACAGGTTTGGGAGGCAGGGAAGAACTGGGCTGGTTTTGGGATGCAGTGGGTGAAGGGGAGATTTTGAAGCTGGTGAAGTCCACATTGATACCATTGGGCTTCAGGGTTCCCAAGCGGAATATGAGTTGCTGTTCCTGCAACTTACGGGTGGCATCATTATGGCACTGCAGGAGGCCCAGGATGGACATGTCGTCTAAGGAATGGGAGGTCCACTGAAATGGTTTGTGACTGGGAGGTGCAGTTGTTTATTGCGAACCGAGCGGAGGTGTTCTGTAACGGGTCCCCAAGCCTCCGCTTGGTTTCCCCAATGTAGAGGAAGCCACACCAGATACAGCGAATTGGATTTGCTTTTGTCACCAAAGAGCACAGCGATGACAGGCTGAATGGAATGGCCTCATTCTCTAGCATAAGTTTCTATGAAATAGAAGTTATCCATTACTGTCAGTTTTCTAGCGAACAGCAGCGTAAAATCTAAAAAGTATCTATCTTTAGTTCTAGCCACTGTTGGCTGCTCGCTGTTTCTTGCTGCCAAATACACAAAAACCAAGCCAAAAAGATGTTCCATAAAATTAATTTATTTCTAGGTTACTAACCCAGTCACTTAGCAGAGAAAATGACCCAATGAAAGGGTTTACAGTTGACATTTGTAGTTGGCCTCAATGCTGAGAGGATTGGGAAGGCGTATCAATGAACAAATCAGCTCCTGATCACAGCCATACCATTCCTCAAAACCCCCTCTTCATTAAATAACCTGAGAATGGTCAAATATATGGATATTAGTGTGGGGTTGGGTGTGATCATGCTGCCTGATGGACCAACCCCTCCACCAACCCAAGCTATTTCAGTTACAAATTGGGAGAATAACTCATTGATTGAGATTCAGAAGAGTGGCATATCACCCAAACACTGTGCCCCGACAGGTATCAGCACTATCATGAGGCAGGTGCGTTGAATAAGAAAGACGATTTTTTTAAAGAAGGCCACACGTGTTGTACACTGTTTTTAATAGGCATGAAAATACACACTTAATAAAAAATAACAAGATTATTCAAGCTGTAAACTTCAATCAAGGAGTTGCCTCTCTGAATGAACCTTCAGGCACTGTTAGTACTTGAGGAAATTGGTTCAGAGCCAATAGGAGTGAAGGCACTGAATCCTTTTGACAATTTAATCCAGCCCAAGAGGCCCAGCTGCTTTAAACAGCGAAGCATGTCAACAGCAAACCATGAGAGATTTTACTGTCAAGAGCTCGTCACAAGTACAGCTTAATGTGGATAAGATCTCAGCATTATTTCACCAAGTCAGTAAACTGTTTCTTCTGTAGGCATTGCCTCTTGCTGGGGTAGCAGGACACATAAGACTTGAGTGTGCATATCAATGTTCCAGTATCTGCATACATATCACTCCTTCAGTACTGCATGTGCATCAACCCCAGAATCCACATACAGAACATCCCACTACTATCCACATAAGTATTAGGCCTCCTGTATTCATATATATGTGAACCTCCAGTATTGACATACATATCAACTCTCCAGTATCCACATACATGTCAACCCTCCAACATCTTCATTCATATCAATTCTTTACTGTAATGTTTATACTCTGTATGGAACTAGTGGATGACAATTCCATGCTGATGTGCGAATTAAAAGTGTGACAGCCATTAACCATCAGACTGCATTGGGATTGTGCCAGTCAGCTGGTCAGACCCGATCAGGGGACGTCCAAATTGAGGATTGACTGTCAATGGCCTCTGTCCATCAGGGCATCACAGCTGAGCCTCCTGTGTCTGAACCTGATATCAACACAGGGGGTTTCTCCTGGTCTTCACCACCATTTCTCCATCAACAAATCCCACCAAACCACATTCATCTCATCTGGCAGCTGGCTGTAGGTCTGTCCACTAAAGAGCGACTGCATTTTGAATGGAACTCATTGGCCATGAAGAGCCTTGGGATGTGATAAGGGACAGGATCAAGCCAAGTTCATTCTATGTTGTTAACATTCAGCTGAGATCCACCAACAACTGATACGAGGATCCATTTACCTGCCAGCCCCAGTCAGGGCTTTAGGCATTAGCCAGTATAGCTGTCCCACATGCCTGTCTATGTGGTGAGACTTCACCCTTTAATCTTGTAAGCGTTTGAGGACAAGACTGCGTATGGGTGTGCCTTTTCAGGAGCTGGTTGATCTAGTTAGAGTTTATCCCTTACACCCTCAGCATTGGCACAGCTTGGTCTAACCACTTAGCTAAGCTAGTGAAGACGTTTGCACTCACTAGTGCTTGAAGGAAGATGTCTATCCCACCAGGTATATGTCAGATAATCAGATTTGTCAACGCATGTGTTTCATATGTTTTGTCAAACAGGATTGCATCTGTGAACAGAATTCCAGAAGTATGGGGTGTTAATGAGCATTCATGGTGATGAATACAATGCAGGTTTTAGGGCATCAAACTGAGAAAAGCCGAGTGGTCTGAAGGGTTCACAATGCTTTAACCCACCATCAGGAAATGGAGATTTTTTGCCTCCCGAACAATGTCACTGCCCCACCCAACCATCGGGGAAGGCCTGGAAAATTCCATCCAAAGTCTTGCTTATTTTCTCTAATTCATCCTCTTTATCGAGCAGCTATCTCATTAAAAGAATTTTTGGATCGTAATTCAATGGGAGTTTTTGGAGGAGAACTCCACATTCCAGTCATTCTCTGTGTAAAGATATTTTTATAACCTCCCCTTCAATTCTTCTTTTGTGTGTCTCCTAAATCCTTGTCTCTTAGTACTGTGTCTTTGAACTACAGAAACAATCTATCACCATTCACTGTATCTCAAACTGTTAAAAGCACCTTCAGGCCATTCCTTCAAGAATTTGGCCACTAAGCAAGGCCTAGTCATACATGGAGGTTCTGTAATGTTGGGGGAAACTAGTTTCATGGGCCTTAGAAACTCTAGTTTCTGATACTGACAGAAGAAAGCTCAATGCTGTTATCAATTGCAAACTGTGACTCTGAAAACTTCTCAGGTTCTTTCTAATGATGGAGATTCACCATAAGTACAGTGAAGACTAAGCCCTCCATTGGAAAACAGTGGGTTCCACACAAAGTCAGACAAAAACTCATTGGCAGTAAAATTCATTCATGGGATGTGGGCGACACTGGTTGGAACCACCACCTAATCCCCAACCCCAAGTGCCCAGAGACAGCTAAGTGTCAACCATATTTCTGGGGGTTTGAAGTCACGTGTCAGCCAGACCAGGTAAGGATGGCAACTCCCTTCAGGAAGCAAGTGGCCATTCCCCTGCCAATTTTCCAACAATTGGTTCCATTGTCATCATTAGGCTCTTCATTGCAGATATTTGTTTTCTTCAAATTCCACCACTTACCATGGTGAGATTTGAACCTGGGACCACAGAGCATTCGCTAGCTCTCTGGATTAATACAGTCTACTGGCAATACCAATTGGCCACCATTACCTCACAACCACATTAAAATCACAGAAAAAGAGGAATGCAGTGAAGATTCATTGGACAGATTCCTGGGATGAAAGATTGATGAGGTTAAGTAAATGAGCTATATACTCACTAGCATTTAGAAGAATGAGTGGTGGATCTCCTTGACACATATCAAATCTTTAAAACCTCTCTGATGAAGGGTCTAGGCCCGAAACATCAGCTTTTGTGCTCCTGAGATGCTGCTGGGCCTGCTGTGTTCATCCAGCCTCACATTTTATTGTCTTGGATTCTCCAGCATCTGCAGTTCCCATTATCACTCAAATCTTTAAGGGTTGTGTGTAGATGCTGTGAAGCTGATTCTATGGCTGAGCAGTCTCAAACAAGGGGCCATGGTTTCAGAGTAAGGGGTCTGAAAGAGCCCAATCTGTTTGATGTATTTATGATATTTGCCTCCAGCAGCTTGTGAAACAAGGATCCCAGCCAGAAGAAAATCTGTTTAAAATTAACTGAGTTAGAGCAAGCGTTCACTCAGAAGGCTGTGGGTCTTCGGAATTCGCTGCACTAAGACAGTTGTCAATGCTCGGTCGTTGAGTATATTGAAGTCAGAGCTTGATGGGTTTTTCAAGACTAAGTGAACAAAGGATGTAGAGTTAGGAAGGTCTAGCTGAGGTAGGAGATTAGCCATGACCTCACCAAATGTGAAACAAATTTGAGGGGCTGAATGGCCTACTTCTGTACCTTTTTTTATGCCCTAACTTAAGGTGGATGTGTTTGATGTTCAACCCCTCATATTAACAGAACATCTGGTGATGTCGGTATGTGACTGCAGCAGTAGCACGGTTGTTATTGGACCCAAGATTTCCAGGTCCATTTCTAGAAACCAACCCTCAAACTCCTAGATGCTGACCCCACACATGCAATATCTTTAGTTTACTGACTGCTGCACGCAGAGCCCAATTTATTTGATGCATCAGTGATGTTTGTCTGCAGCAGTTTATGAACAAAGA
Source organism: Stegostoma tigrinum (assembly GCF_030684315.1). Classification (NCBI taxonomy): domain Eukaryota; kingdom Metazoa; phylum Chordata; class Chondrichthyes; order Orectolobiformes; family Stegostomatidae; genus Stegostoma; species Stegostoma tigrinum. The sequence continues at coordinate 31,524,159 of NC_081381.1, forward strand.
TCCCAGCCAGAAGAAAATCTCTTTAAAATTAACTTATTTTAACTCTTCATAGTGAAACTGGCTATTTGGAAGAGAAAGTGGATATGCGTGTATACCTGACTGGTGCACTCCTGGCTGGTCTTCTAGATTCCACCCTCTGATTCTACCGCTCATGTCTGAACTCACAAAGGCCCCTTTCGGCTATCACCCTGTGTGTGTTGACTTCCATCGGCTCCCAGTCAAGCAACCTCTTGATTTTAACTAAAAACTGAAAGAACTGCGGATGCTGTAAATCAGGAACAAAAAACAGAAGTTGCTGGAAAAGCTCAGGACCTGAAATGTTAACCTCGATCTTTTCCAAACAGGTGCTGCCAGATCTGCTGAGCTTTTGCTCTTGATTTTAACATGTCTTTGCTCATTTTCAAATCAGTCCTTGGCCCTGACTCTCTGTCTGCAATCTCTTCAGCCCTACGACCATCTGTTCCCAATCTGGCCTCTTGTGCATCCTTAGTGTAAATTGATCCCCTTTTGACCACTGTGTCTTCAATTGCATAAGCCCTGGAATTCCCCCTCAAAACCATTTCACTTCGATTTCCTCCTTTAAGGCAGTGCTTCTAATTTTATCTCTTTGATCAAACTTTTGTTCATCTGACCTAATGTCTCCTGATATATGTCTCGGTGACCTATTTCATTTTGTAATGCTCCAATGAAACACCTTAGGACAACAAAGTTGCTATTTGAATGCGAACAACCAAAAAAAAAATTCAAAGGAGCACAGATGCCGGAAATCGGAAACAAAAATAGAAATTGATGGGAAAACTCAGCAGGTCTGGCAGCACCTGTGGAGAGAAAGCAGGAACTTCGAAACTTCAACACGCCACTGTGTCCCCTGGCCAGTGCCTCTCAGACTTGCTGCAGAGCACCAGCAAAGCTGGAAGAACAGCGCCTCATTTCCCACTTGCGGCTTTTGTGCTACTACACACAACCCCCGGGCCAGCCACAGAAGGTCCCATTAGCAGCTATCCATATCCAGGCTGACCTTTATCCAGTCGCTTGTCTGACCAACTGCGTTTCTCTCTTTTTCTGAGCTTCATCTTCACCCTGCACTTGCTCTCTTCCCGGCCCAACCCCATCTTCAGCACATACACTAAACTTCTCCCAGCTACTATCAGATCTGAAGAAGGGTCACCGGACCCAAAACATTAGCTCTTCTGTTAACTCTGCTAGGCCTGCTGAGTTTCTCCAGCAACTACTGCCTTTGCTCTTGTTTAAATGTGGGTGGTTCTTGCTTGTCTCATACTAGCCTCATGGTGGCTGCATGGCCCACATCTTAATGAGCCAACATGGATCATTGCAGGGTGCTGAAGTGGCTGATCCCATCTAGATCACTGGTAGAAGCAATACAATTTACTTTAATTGTCCCTGGTGTGAGGTGGAAGGAAATCAGGCAAAGCCTGAGATTCAGACGGGAGTCAATATTAGTTAAGGGTAGGACGAGGTCTGGTAGTCATATATTATGCTGTCACTCCCCAGCCACTGACAAAAAGGAGGCAATGCCTCTCAGGTGAGGTACCTCAGGGCTGTCAGCCTTGCCAGGACTGAGACCTCGCTCCACAGTCTATAATCTTCAGGAGAAAAGGGAGGAAGAAGAAAGGATATAAACATAAATGATGGCTTGGAGTTTCCCTGTATTATTTGCTTGACAGAAGTATTCACTGAATGTGCATGCACCCTGATGAGCGATGAGAATGTAAATCAATCCATTTCACTTACCTATGAGGGATGGAATGTTGCGATAGATCTACTAAAGTCATGAATCACACCGGCAGAGCCACAGGAATAAGCAGCCTGGTTAACTCTTCGCTGACTCAGATATGCGAACTTCACGAGCAGCCATGAGTACCTGTAGTGCATTAATGGGATCTGCCCATTGTCCATTCCACCAGACTCATTCCAACAACATCTTCCTTCTTCAAAAGATGTTGAGGTGCCTGAGGCCAATCTCATCTCAATCTACCACAGCTTGTTTGATTGCCGTTGCTATGACAATACAAGCTTCATTCTTCAAGCATTTTCTGCAATCTGGCCTGTTTCTATAAGGTGCAAAAATCGTAAATGTTGCCTGTTAGGTAGTCTGACAGTGTGCCAGAGAAAGCCACTGAAACAGACAGTATCAATGAACACGTTTCTAAGTGTTTCTGGACGGAGAAGAGATCGGCATGGAGACTGATGTGGGTTGAAACAGTGACAAAGGGACAGACTTGTTTGAAAAACTGGCCTTTTCCAGCTCCTACAAATACAAACATTCGGAGAGTCTACCGCTGGGTTAGGGTTACAGTGCAGCATGTGACACAGCCAGAACAGAAAAAGTAGAGCACAGTGTTACACAGTAACAGACAGCACAGTGTTACACAGTAACAGACAGCACAGTGTTACACAGTAACAGTCAGCACAGTGTTACACAGGAACAGTCAGCACAGTGTTACACAGTAACAGTCAGCACAGTGTTACACAGTAACAGACAGCACAGTGTTACACAGTAACAGACAGCACAGTGTTACACAGGAACAGACAGCACAGTGTTACACAGTAACAGACAGCACAGTGTTACACAGTAACAGTCAGCACAGTGTTACACAGTAACAGACAGCACAGTGTTACACAGGAACAGACAGCATAGTGTTACACAGTAACAGACAGCACAGTGTTACACAGTAACAGACAGCATAGTGTTACACAGTAACAGACAGCATAGTGTTACACAGTAACAGTCAGCACAGTACTACACAGTAACAGTAAGCACAGTGTTACACTGTAACAGTCAGGACAATGGTACACAGTAACAGTGAGCACAATGTCACACAGTAACAGTCAGCACAGTGTGACACTGTCACAGTCAGCACAATGTCACACAGTAACAGTGAGCACAGTGTGGCACAGTAACAGTGAGCACAATGCTACACAGTAACAATCAGCACAATGTTACACAGTAACAGTGAGCACAAAGCGACACAGTAATAGTCAGCACAATGTTACACAGTAACAGTGAGCACAATGCTACACAGTAACAATCAGCACAATGTTACACAGTAACAGTGAGCACAAAGCGACACAGTAATAGTCAGCACAATGTTACACAGTAACAATGAGCAACATGTTCCACAGTAACAGTGAGCACAACGCTACACTGTAACAGCACGAAAAGTGTTACACAGTAACAGTCAGCACAGTGTTACACAGTAACAGTCAGCACAGTGTTACACTGTCACAGTCAGCACAATGTCAAACAGTAACAGTCAGCACAGTGTTACACAGTAACAGTCAGCACAGTGTTACACAGTAACAGTCAGCACAGTGTTACACTGTCACAGTCAGCACAAAGACACAGAAACAGTGAGCACATGTTACACAGTAAAAGTCAGCACAGCGCTACATAGTAACAGCCAGCACAGTGTTAAACAGTAACAGTCAACACAATGTTACACAGTAACAGCGACCACCATGTTACAGAGTAACAGTGAGCACAATACTACACAGTAACAGTCATCACAGTCGCCCACAGTAACAGTGAGCACAATGCTACAAAGTAACAGTGAGCATAATGTCATACAGTAACAGTCAGCACAATGTCACAAAGTAACAGTCAGCACAATGTTACATAGTGACAGTGAGCACAATGTCACAGTGTAACAGTCAGGGCAATGTTACACAGTAACAGTGAGCAGAATGTCACACAGTAACAGACAGTACAATATTACACAGTAACAGTCAGCACAATGTCAGACTGTCACAGTCAGCACAGTGTTACGCAATAACAGTGAGCACAGTGTTACACAGTAACAGTGAGCAAAATGCTATGCAGTAACAGTCAGCACAGTGTTACACAGTAACAGTTAACACAATGTTACACAGTAACAGCGAGCACCATGTTACACAGTAACAGTCAGCACAATGTTACAAAGTAACAGTCAGCACAGTGTTACACAATAACAGTGAGCACAGTGTTACACAGTAACAGTGAGCAAAATGCTATGCAGTAACAGTCAGCACAGTGTTACACAGTAACAGTCAACACAATGTTACACAGTAACAGCGAGCACCATGTTACACAGTAACAGTCAGCACAATGCTACACAGTAACATGCAGCACAGTGTTACACTGTCACAGTCAGCACAGTGTTACACAGTAACAGTGAGCACAATGCCACGCAGTAACTGTCAGCACAGTGTTACACAGTAACAGACAGCACAATGTTACACAGTAACAGTCAGCACAATGTTACACAGTCACAGTCAGCACAGTGTTACACAGTAACATTCAGCACAGTGTTAAACTGTCACAGTCAGCACAAAGTCACACAGTAATAGTGAGCACAATGTTGCACAGTAACAGCCAGCACAGTGTTAAACAGTAACAGTCAACACAATGTTACACAGTAACAGCGAGCACCATGTTACAGAGTAACAGTGAGCACAATGCAACACACTAACAGTCATAACTGTCGTCCACAGTAACAGTGAGCAAAATGCTACACATTAACAGTGAGCACAGTGTTACACAGTAACAGTCAGCACAGTGTTAAACAGTAACAGTCAACACAATGTTACACAGTAACAGCGAGCACCATGTTACAGAGTAACAGTGAGCACAATGCAACACACTAACAGTCATAACTGTCGTCCACAGTAACAGTGAGCAAAATGCTACACATTAACAGTGAGCACAGTGTTACACAGTAACAGTCAGCACAGTGTTAAACAGTAACAGTCAACATAATGTTACACAGTAACAGCGAGCACCATGTTACAGAGTAACAGTGAGCACAATGCAACACACTAACAGTCATAACAGTCGTCCACAGTAACAGTGAGCAAAATGCTACACATTAACAGTGAGCACAGTGCTACACAGTAACAGTGAGCACAATGTCACACAGTAGCAATCAGCACAATATGACACAGTAACAGTCAGCACAGTGTTACACAGTAACAGTTAACACAATGTTACACAGTAACAGCGAGCACCATGTTACACAGTAACAGTCAGCACAATGGTACACTGTAACACAAAGCACAGTGTTACACAGTAACAGTCAGCACAATGTCACACAGTAACAGTCAGCACAATGTCACACAGTAAAAGCACATTGTCACACAGTAACAGTCAGCACAATGTTACACAGTAACAGCGAGCACCATGTTACACAGTAACAGTCAGCACAATACTACACAGTAACATGCAGCACAGTGTTACACTGTCACAGTCAGCACAGTGTTACACAGTAACAGTGAGCACAATGCCACGCAGTAACTGTCAGCACAGTGTTACACAGTAACAGACAGCACAATGTTACACAGTCACAGTCAGCACAATGTTACACAGTAACAGTCAGCACAATGTTACACAGTCACAGTCAGCACAGTGTTACACAGTAACATTCAGCACAGTGTTAAACTGTCACAGTCAGCACAAAGTCACACAGTAATAGTGAGCACAATGTTGCACAGTAACAGCCAGCACAGTGTTAAACAGTAACAGTCAACACAATGTTACACAGTAACAGCGAGCACCATGTTACAGAGTAACAGTGAGCACAATGCAACACACTAACAGTCATAACAGTCGTCCACAGTAACAGTGAGCAAAATGCTACACAGTAACAGTCAGCACAGTGTTAAACAGTAACAGTCAACACAATGTTACACAGTAACAGCGAGCACCATGTTACAGAGTAACAGTGAGCACAATGCAACACACTAACAGTCATAACAGTCGTCCACAGTAACAGTGAGCAAAATGCTACACATTAACAGTCAGCACAGTGTTACACAGTAACAGTCAGCACAGTGTTAAACAGTAACAGTCAACACAATGTCACACAGTAACAGCGAGCACCATGTTACAGAGTAACAGTGAGCACAATGCAACACACTAACAGTCATAACAGTCGTCCACAGTAACAGTGAGCAAAATGCTACACATTAACAGTGAGCACAGTGCTACACAGTAACAGTGAGCACAATGTCACACAGTAACAATCAGCACAATATGACACAGTAACAGTCAGCACAGTGTTACACAGTAACAGTTAACACAATGTTACACAGTAACAGCGAGCACCATGTTACACAGTAACAGTCAGCACAATGGTACACTGTAACACAAAGCACAGTGTTACACAGTAACAGTCAGCACAATGTCACACAGTAACAGTCAGCACAATGTCACACAGTAAAAGCACATTGTCACACAGTAACAGTCAGCACAATGTTACACAGTAACAGTGAGCACAATGTGACAGTGTAACAGTCAGGACAATGTTACACAGTAACAGTGAGCAGAATGTCACACAGTAACAGACAGCACAATGTTACACAGTAACAGTCAGCACAATACAACACAGTGACAGTCAGCACAGTGCTACACAGTAACAGTCAGCACAATGCTACACAGTAACAGTCAGCACAGTGTTCCACAGTAACAGTGAGCACAACGCTACACAGTAACAGCACGCACAGTGTTACACAGTAACAGTCAGCACAGTGTTACACAGTAACAGTCAGCACAGTGTGACACTGTCACAGTCAGCACAATGTCACACAGTAACAGTGAGCACAGTGTTACACAGTAAAAGTGAGCACAGTGTGGCACAGTAACAGTGAGCACAATGCTACACAGTAACAATCAGCACAATGTTACACAGTAACAGTGAGCACAAAGCGACACAGTAATAGTCAGCACAATGTTACACAGTAACAGTGAGCAACATGTTCCACAGTAACAGTGAGCACAACGCTACACTGTAACAGCACGAAAAGTGTTACACAGTAACAGTCAGCACAGTGTTACACAGTAACAGTCAGCACAATGTCAGACTGTCACAGTCAGCACAGTGTTACGCTGTCACAGTCAGCACAGTGTTACACAATAACAGTCAGCACAGTGTTACACAATAACAGTCAGCACAGTGTTACACAGTAACAGTGAGCAAAATGCTATGCAGTAACAGTCAGCACAGTGTTACACAGTAACAGTTAACACAATGTTACACAGTAACAGCGAGCACCATGTTACACAGTAACAGTCAGCACAATGGTACACAGTAACAGAAAGCACAGTGTCACACAGTAACAGTCAGCACAATGTTACACAGTAACAGTAAGCACAATGTGACAGTGTAACAGTCAGGACAATGATACACAGTAACAGTGAGCAGAATGTCACACAGTAACAGACAGCACAATGTTACACAGTAACAGTCAGCACAATGCTACACAGTAACATGCAGCACAGTGTTACACAGTAACAGTCAGCACAGTGTTACACAGGAACAGTGAGCTCAATGCTACACAGTAACAGTCAGCACAGTGTTACACAGTAACAGACAGCACAATGTTACACAGTAACAGTCAGCACAATGTTACACAGTAACAGTCAGCACAGTGTTACACAGTAACAGTGAGCACAATGCTACACAGTAACAGTCAGCACAGTGTTACACAGGAACAGTGAGCACAATGTTACACAGTAACAGTGAGCACAATGTTACACAGTAACAGTCAGCACAGTGTTACACTGTCACAGTCAGCACAATGTCAAACAGTGACAGTCAGCACAGTGTTTCACAGTAACAGTCAGCAAAGTGTTACACAGTAACAGTCAGCACAATGTCAAACAATGGCAGTCAGCACAGTGTTACACAGTAACAGTCAGCACAATGTCACACAGTAACAGTCAGCACAATGTCACACAGTAAAAGCACATTGTCACACAGTAACAGTCAGCACAATGTTACACAGTAACAGTGAGCACAATGTGACAGTGTAACAGTCAGGACAATGTTACACAGTAACAGTGAGCAGAATGTCACACAGTAACAGACAGCACAATGTTACACAGTAACAGTCAGCACAATACAACACAGTGACAGTCAGCACAGTGCTACACAGTAACAGTCAGCACAATGTTACACATTAACAGTCAGCACAGTGTTCCACAGTAACAGTGAGCACAACGCTACACAGTAACAGCACGCACAGTGTTACACAGTAACAGTCAGCACAGTGTTACACAGTAACAGTCAGCACAGTGTGACACTGTCACAGTCAGCACAATGTCACACAGTAACAGTGAGCACAGTGTTACACAGTAAAAGTGAGCACAGTGTGGCACAGTAACAGTGAGCACAATGCTACACAGTAACAATCAGCACAATGTTACACAGTAACAGTGAGCACAAAGCGACACAGTAATAGTCAGCACAATGTTACACAGTAACAGTGAGCAACATGTTCCACAGTAACAGTGAGCACAACGCTACACTGTAACAGCACGAAAAGTGTTACACAGTAACAGTCAGCACAGTGTTACACAGTAACAGTCAGCACAATGTCAGACTGTCACAGTCAGCACAGTGTTACGCTGTCACAGTCAGCACAGTGTTACACAATAACAGTCAGCACAGTGTTACACAATAACAGTCAGCACAGTGTTACACAGTAACAGTGAGCAAAATGCTATGCAGTAACAGTCAGCACAGTGGTACACAGTAACAGTTAACACAATGTTACACAGTAACAGCGAGCACCATGTTACACAGTAACAGTCAGCACAATGGTACACAGTAACAGAAAGCACAGTGTCACACAGTAACAGTCAGCACAATGTTACACAGTAACAGTAAGCACAATGTGACAGTGTAACAGTCAGGACAATGATACACAGTAACAGTGAGCAGAATGTCACACAGTAACAGACAGCACAATGTTACACAGTAACAGTCAGCACAATGCTACACAGTAACATGCAGCACAGTGTTACACAGTAACAGTCAGCACAGTGTTACACAGGAACAGTGAGCTCAATGCTACACAGTAACAGTCAGCACAGTGTTACACAGTAACAGACAGCACAATGTTACACAGTAACAGTCAGCACAATGTTACACAGTAACAGTCAGCACAGTGTTACACAGTAACAGTGAGCACAATGCTACACAGTAACAGTCAGCACAGTGTTACACAGTAACAGTCAGCACAGTGTTACACTGTCACAGTCAGCACAATGTCAAACAGTAACAGTCAGCACAGTGTTACACAGTAACAGTGAGCACAATGCTACACAGTAACAGTCAGCACAGTGTTACACAGTAACAGTCAGCACAGTGTTACACTGTCACAGTCAGCACAATGTCAAACAGTGACAGTCAGCACAGTGTTACACAGTAACAGTCAGCAAAGTGTTACACAGTAACAGTCAGCACAATGTCAAACAATGGCAGTCAGCACAGTGTTACACAGTAACAGTCAGCACAATGTCACACAGTAACAGTCAGCACAATGTCACACAGTAAAAGCACATTGTCACACAGTAACAGTCAGCACAATGTTACACAGTAACAGTGAGCACAATGTGACAGTGTAACAGTCAGGACAATGTTACACAGTAACAGTGAGCAGAATGTCACACAGTAACAGACAGCACAATGTTACACAGTAACAGTCAGCACAATACAACACAGTGACAGTCAGCACAGTGCTACACAGTAACAGTCAGCACAATGTTACACATTAACAGTCAGCACAGTGTTCCACAGTAACAGTGAGCACAACGCTACACAGTAACAGCACGCACAGTGTTACACAGTAACAGTCAGCACAGTGTTACACAGTAACAGTCAGCACAGTGTGACACTGTCACAGTCAGCACAATGTCACACAGTAACAGTGAGCACAGTGTTACACAGTAAAAGTGAGCACAGTGTGGCACAGTAACAGTGAGCACAATGCTACACAGTAACAATCAGCACAATGTTACACAGTAACAGTGAGCACAAAGCGACACAGTAATAGTCAGCACAATGTTACACAGTAACAGTGAGCAACATGTTCCACAGTAACAGTGAGCACAAAAGTGTTACACAGTAACAGTCAGCACAGTGTTACACAGTAACAGTCAGCACAATGTTACAAAGTAACAGTCAGCACAGTGTTACACAATAACAGTGAGCACAGTGTTACACAGTAACAGTGAGCACAATGCCACACAGTAACAATCAGCACAATATGACACAGTAACAGTCAGCACAGTGTTACACAGTAACAGTCAGCACAATGTGAGACTGTCACAGTCAGCACAGTGTTACGCTGTCACAGTCAGCACAATGTTACAAAGTAACAGTCAGCACAGTGTTACACAATAACAGTCAGCACAGTGTTACACAGTAACAGTCAACACAATGTTACACAGTAACAGCGAGCACCATGTTACACAGTAACAGTCAGCACAATGCTACACAGTAACATGCAGCACAGTGTTACACTGTCACAGTCAGCACAGTGTTACACAGTAACAGTGAGCACAATGCCACGCAGTAACTGTCAGCACAGTGTTACACAGTAACAGACAGCACAATGTTACACAGTCACAGTCAGCACAATGTTACACAGTAACAGTCAGCACAATGTTACACAGTCACAGTCAGCACAGTGTTACACAGTAACATTCAGCACAGTGTTAAACTGTCACAGTCAGCACAAAGTCACACAGTAATAGTGAGCACAATGTTGCACAGTAACAGCCAGCACAGTGTTAAACAGTAACAGTCAACACAATGTTACACAGTAACAGCGAGCACCATGTTACAGAGTAACAGTGAGCACAATGCAACACACTAACAGTCATAACAGTCGTCCACAGTAACAGTGAGCAAAATGCTACACATTAACAGTCAGCACAGTGTTACACAGTAACAGTCAGCACAGTGTTAAACAGTAACAGTCAACACAATGTTACACAGTAACAGCGAGCACCATGTTACAGAGTAACAGTGAGCACAATGCAACACACTAACAGTCATAACAGTCGTCCACAGTAACAGTGAGCAAAATGCTACACATTAACAGTGAGCACAGTGCTACACAGTAACAGTGAGCACAATGTCACACAGTAACAATCAGCACAATATGACACAGTAACAGTCAGCACAGTGTTACACAGTAACAGTTAACACAATGTTACACAGTAACAGCGAGCACCATGTTACACAGTAACAGTCAGCACAATGGTACACTGTAACACAAAGCACAGTGTTACACAGGAACAGTCAGCACAATGTCACACAGTAACAGTCAGCACAATGTCACACAGTAAAAGCACATTGTCACACAGTAACAGTCAGCACAATGTTACACAGTAACAGTGAGCACAATGTGACAGTGTAACAGTCAGCACAATGTTACACAGTAACAGTCAGCACAATGTCACACAGTAACAGACAGCACATTGTTACACAGTAACAGTCAGCACAATACAACACAGTAACAGTCAGCACAGTGCTACACAGTAACAGTGAGCACAATGCTACACAGTAACAGTCAGCACAGTGTTACACAGTAACAGTAAGCACAATGTTACACAGTAACAGTCAGTACAGTGTTACACAGTAACAGTCAGCACAGTGTCACACAGTAACAGTCAGCATAGTGTCACACAGTAACAGTCAGCACAATGTTACACAGTAACAGTCAGCACAGTGTTACTCAGTAAAAGTGAGCACAATGCTACACAGTAACAGTCAGAACAGTGATACACAGTAACAGTGAGCACAATGTCACAGTGTAACAGTCAGCACAGTGTCACACAGTAACAGTCAGCACAATGTTACACAGGAACAGGGAGCACAATGTCACAGTGTAACAGTGAGGACAATGGAACACAGTAACAGTGAGCAGAATGTCACACAGTAACAGAAAGCACAATGTCACACAGTAACAGTCAGCACAGTGATACACTGTCACAGTTAGCACAGTATTACTTAGAAACAGTGAGCACAGTGTTACACAGTAACAGTGAGCACAGTGCTACACAGTAAAAGTGAGCACAATATCATACAGTAACAGTCAGCACAGTGTTACACAGTAACAGTTAACATAATGTTACACAGTAACAGCGAGCACCATGTTACACAGTAACAGTCAGCACAATGGTACACAGTAACAGAAAGCACATTGTTACACGATAAAAGTGAGTACAACGCAAAACAGTAACAGTCTCCACAGTGTTACACAGTAACAGCCAGCCCAATGTTTCACAGGAACAGTCAGCACAATGTCACACAGTAAAAGCACATTGTCACGCAGTAACAGTCAGCACAATGTTACACATTAACAGTGAGCACAATGTCACAGTGTAACAGTCAGGACAATGATACACAGTAACAGTGAGCAGAATGTCACACAGTAACAGTCAGCACAATACAACACAGTAACAGTCAGCACAATGTTACACAGTAACAGTGAGCACAATGCGACACTGTAACAGTCAGCATAGTGTTATACGGTAACAGTGAGCACAATGTTACACAGTAACAGTCAGCACAATGCTACACAGTAACATCAGCATAGTGTTACACAGTAACAGTCAGCACAATGTTACACAGTGACAGTCAGCACAATGTCACAAAGTAACAGTCAGCACAGTGTCACACAGTAACAGTCAGCACAATGTTACACAGGAACAGGGAGCACAATGTCAGACTGTCACAGTCAGCACAGTGTTACACTGTCACAGTCAGCACAACGTTACACAGTAACAGTCAGCACAGTGTTACACTGTCACAGTCAGCACAATGTTACACAGTAACAGTCAGCACAGTGTTACACAGTAACAGTGAGCAAAATGCTACACAGTAACAATGAGCACAATGTGACGCAGTAACAGTCAGCACAATGTTACACTGTAACAGTCAGCACAATGTGACACAGTAATAGTCAGCACAGTGTTACTCAGTAACAGTGAGCACAATGCTACAAAGTAACAGTCAGAACAGTGTTACACAGTAACAGTGAGCACAATGTCATGGTGTAACAGTCAGCACAGTGTCACACAGTAACAGTCAGCACAATGTTACACAGGAACAAGAAGCACAATGTCACAGTGTAACAGTGAGGACAATGGAACACAGTAACAGTGAGCAGAATGTCACACAGTAACAGATAGCACAATGTTACACAGTAACATCAGCACAATGTTACACAGTGACAGTGAGCACAATGTCACCGTGTAACAGTCAGGACAATGTTACACAGTAACAGTCAGCACAATGTTACACAGTGACAGTGAGCACAATGTCACAGTGTAACAGTCAGGACAATGTTACACAGTAACAGAGAGCAGAATGTCACACAGTAACAGACAGTACAATATTACACAGTAACAGTCAGCACAATGTCAGACTGTCACAGTCAGTACAGTGTTACACTGTCACAGTCAGCACAATGTTACACAGTAACGGTCAGCACAGTGTTACACAGTAACAGTCAGCACAATGTCACACAGTAAGAGTCAGCACAGTGTCACACAGTAACAGTCAGCACAATGTCACACAGTAACAGTCAGCACAATGTTATACAGGAACAGGGAGCACAATGCCACAGTGTAACAGTGAGGACAATGGAACACAGTAACAGTGAGCAGAATGTCACACAGTAACATCAGCACAATGTTACACAGTGACAGTGAGCACAATGTCACAGTGTAACAGTCAGCACAATGTCACAGTGTAACAGTCAGCACAATGTTGCACAGTGACAGTGAGCACAATGTCACAGTGTAACAGTCAGGACAATGTTACACGGTAACGGTGAGCAGAATGTCACACAGTAACAGTCAGCACAATGTTACTCAGTAACAGCCAGCACAATGTTACATAGTGACAGTCAGCACAATGTCACACAGTAACAGTCAGCACAGTGTCACACAGTAACAGTGAACACAACGCTACACGGTAACAGTCAGCACAATGTTACACAGGAACAGGGAGCACAATGTCACAGTGTAACACTGAGGACAATGGAACACAGTAACAGTGAGCAGAATGTCACACAGTAACAGTCAGCAAAATGTCACTCAGTAACCATGAGCACAATGTCACACAGTAAGAGTCAGCACAGCGTCACTCTGACACACTCTGCACAATGTCAAGCAGTAACAGTCAGCACAATGTTACACAGTAACAGTCAGCACAGTGTTATAAAGAAACAGTGAGCACAGTGTTACACAGTAACAGTGAGCACAGTGTTACACAGTAACAGTGAGCACAATGTCACACAGTAACAGTCAGCACAGTGTTACACAGTAACATTTAACACAACGTAAAACAGTAACAGCGAGCACCATGTTACACAGTAACAGTCAGCACAATGGTACACAGTAAAAGAAAGCACATTGTTACACTGTAACAGTCAGCACAACGGCACACAGTAAAAGCACAGTGTCACACAGTAAAAGTCAGCACAATGTCTCACAGTAAAAGCACAGTGTCACACAGTAACAGTCAGCACAATGTTACACAGTAACAGTGAGCACAATGTTATAGTGTAACAGTCAGGACAATGTTACACAGTAACAGTGATCAGAATGTCACACAGTAACAGACAGCACAATGTTACACAGTAACAGTCAGCACAATGCAACACAGTAACAGTCAGCACAGTGTTACACAGTAACAGACAGCACAATGTTACACAGTAACAGTCGGCACAATGCAACACAGTAACATTCAGCACAGTGTTACACAGTAACAGTGAGCACAATGTTACACAGTAACAGTCAGCACAGTGTTACACAGTAACATGCAAAACAATGTCACACAGAAACAGTGAGGACAATGTTACTCAGTAACAGTCAGCACAATGCTACACAGGAACAGTCAGCACAGTGCTACACAGTAACAGTCAGCACAATGTTACAAAGTAACAGTCAGCACAATGCGACAGTGTGACAGCAAGGACAATGGAACACAGTAACAGTGAGCAGAATGTCACACAGTTACAGACACCACAATGTTACACAGTAACAGTCAGCACAATGGTACACAGTAAAAGAAAGCACATTGTCACACAGTAACAGTGTGCACAATGCTACACAGTAACAGTCTGCACAGTGTTACACAGTAACAGTCAGGACAATGTTACACATTAACAGTCAGAACAATGTCACACAGTAAAAGCACAGTTTCAATCAGTAACAGTCAGCACAATGTTACACAGTAACAGTGAGCACAATGTCACAGTGTAACAGTCAGGACATGTTACACCGTAACAGTGAGCAGAATGTCACCCAGTAACAAACAGCACAATGTTACACAGTAACAGTCAGCACAGTGTTACACATTAACAGTGAGCACAATGTTACACAGTAACAGTCAGCAAAATGTTACACAGTAACAGTCAGCAAATTGGTACGCAGTGACAGTGAGCACAATGTGACAGCGTAACAGTCAGCACAATGTTACACAGTAACAGTCAGCAGAATGTCACACAGTAACAGACAGCACAATATTACACAGTAACAGTCAGCACAATGCTACACAGTAACAATCAGAACAGTATTACACAGTAACAGTGAGCACAATGCTACACAGTAACAGTCAGCACAGTGTTACACAGTAACAGTGAGCACAATGCTACACAGCAACAGTCAGAACAGTGTTACATAGTAACACTGAGCACAATGTCACGGTGTAACAGTCAGCACCGTGTCACACATTAACAGTCAGCACAATGTTACACAGGAACAGGGAGCACAATGTCACAGTGTAACATTGAGGACAATGGAATGCAGTAACAGTGAGCAGAATGTCACACAGCAACAGACAGCACAATGTTACACAGTAACAGTCAGCACAATGTCACATTGTCACAGTGAGAACAATGTCACACAGTAACAGTGAGCACAATTTTACACAGTAACAGTCAGCACAGTGTTACACAGTAACAGTTAGCACAGTGTTACTCTATCACAAGCAGCACAAAGTCAGACAGGAACAGTGAGCACAATGTTACACAGTAACAGTGAGCACAGTGTTACACTGTCACAGTTAGCACAGTGTTACACAGTAACAGTGAGCACAGTGTTACACAGTAACAGCGAGCAACATGTTACACAGTAACAGTGAGCACAACGCTACACGGTAACAGTCAACACAGTGTTACACAGTAACAGTCAGCACAGTGTCACACAGTAACAGTCAGCACAGTATGACACAGTAACAGTCAGCACAGTGTTACACAGTAACAGTCAGCACAGTGATACACTGTCACAGTTAGTAGTGTCACAACGTAACAGTGAGCACAATGCTACACAGTGACAGTCAGCACAATGTCACACAGTAACAGTCAGCACAGTGATACACTGTCACAGTTAGCACAGTGTCACACAGTAACGGTGAGCACAGTGTTAGACAGGAACAGTCAGCACAGTGTTACACAGTAACAGTGAGCACAATGTTACACAGTAACAGTCAGCACAATGTGACAGTGTAACAGTGAGGACAATGGAACACAGTAACAGTGAGCAGAATGTCACACAGTTACAGACAGCACAATGTTACACAGTAACAGTCAGCACAATGCTACACAGTTACAGTCAGCACAGTGTTACACAGTAACAGTGAGCACAAGCTACACATTAACAGTCAGAACACTGTTACACAGTAACAGTCAGCACAATGTCACGGTGTCACAGTCAGCACAGTGTCACCCAGTAACAGTCAGCACAATGTTACACAGGAACAGGGAACACAATGTCACAGTGAGGACAATGGAACACAGTAACAGTGAGCAGAATGTCAAACAGTAACAGACAGTACAATGTTACACAGTAACAGTCAGCACAATGTCAGTGTCACAGTCAGCACAATGTCACACAGGAACAGCGAGCACAGTCTTACTCTATCACAAGCAGCACAAGGTCAGAGAGAAACAGTGAGCACAATGTTACACAGTAACAGTGAGCACAATTTTACAGAGTAACGGTCAGCACAATGCTACACAGTAACACTCAGCACAGTGTTCCACAGAAACAGTCAGCACAGTGTTACACAGTAACAGTGAGGACAATGTTACACAGTAACAGTGAGCACAGTGTTACACTGTCAACAGTCAGCACAGTGTTACACAGGTAACAGTAAGCACAGTGTTACACAGTAACAGTCAGCACAGTGTTACACATTAACACTGCGCACAATGCTATACAGTAACAGTCAGCACAATGGTACACAGTAACAGTAAGCACAGTGTCACACAGTAACAGTCAGCAAAATGTTACACAGTGACAGTCAGCACAATGTCACACAGTAACCGTCAGCACAGTGTCACACAGTAACCGTCAGCGCAGTGTTACACAGTAACAGTCAGCACAGTGTTACACAGTAACAGTGAGCACAATTTTACACAGTAACCGTCAGCACAATGCTACACAGTAACAGTCAGCACAGTGTCACACAGTAACAGACAGCACAATGCTACACAGTGACAGTCAGCACAATGTCACACAGTAACAGTCAGCACAGTGTCACCCAGTAACAGTCAGCACAATGTTACACAGTAACAGTGAGCACAATGTGACAGTGTAACAGTCAGGACAATGGAACACAGTAACAGTGAGCAGAATGACACACAGTAACAGACAGCACAATGTTACACAGTAACAGTCAGCACAATGCTAACCAGTAACAGTCAGCACAGTGTTACACAGTAACAAGGAACCCAATGCTACACAGTAACAGTCAGAACAGTGTTACACAGCAACAGTGAGCACAATATGATGGTGTAACAGTCAGCACAGTGTCAGACAGTAACAGTGAGCACAGTGTTACACAGTAACAGTCAGCACAGTGTTACACAGTAACAGTTAGCACAGTGTTACTCTATCACAAGCAGCACAAAGTCAAATAGGAACAGTGAGCACAATGTTACACAGTAACAGTGAGCACAGTGTAACACTGTCACAGTTAGCACAGTGTTACACAGTAACAGTGAGCACAGTGTTACACAGTAACAGCGAGCAACATGTTACACAGTAACAGTGAGCACAATGCTACACGGTAACAGTCAACACAGTGTTACACAGTAACAGTCAGCACAGTGTCACACAGTAACAGTCAGCACAGTATGACACAGTAACAGTCAGCACAGTGTTACACAGTAACAGTCAGCACAGTGTTACACAGTAAAAGTCAACCCAATGTTGCACAGTAACAGCAAGCACCATGTTACAGAGTAACAGTGAGCACAATGCTACACAGTAACAGTCATCACAGTCGTCCACAGTCACAGTGAGCACAATGCTACACAGTAACAGTCAGAACAGTGTTACACATTAACAGTCAACACAATGTTACACAGTAACAGCAAGCACCATGTTACAGAGTCACAGTGAGCACAATGCTATACAGTAACAGTCATCACAGTCGTCCACAGTAACAGTGAGCACAATGCTACACAGTAACAGTCAGAACAGCATTGCACAGTAACAGTCAGCACAATGCGACACAGTAACAGTCAGGACAGTGTCACACAATAACAGTCAGCACAATGTTACACATGAACAGTGAGCACAATGTCACAGTGTAACAGTGAGGACAATGGAACACATTAACAGTGAGCCGAATGACACACAGTAACAGACCGCACAATGTTACACAGTAACAGACAGCACAATGTCACACTGTCACAGTCAGCACAATGTCACACAGTATCAGTGTCCACAATGCTACACAGTAACATTCAGCAGAGTATTACACAGTAACAGTGAGCTCAATGCTACACAGTAACAGTCAGAACACTGTTACAGAGCAACAGTGAGCACAATGTCACACAGTAACAGTCAGCGCAATGTTACACAGGAACAGGGAGCAAAATGTCACAGTGCAACAGTGAGGACATTGGAACACAGTAACAGTGAGCAGAATGTCACACAGTAACAGACAGCATAATGTTACACAGTAACAGTCAGCAAAATGTCACACTGTCACAGTCAGTACAACGTCACACAGTAACAGTGAGCACAGTGTTACACAGTAACAGTGAGCACAGTGTTACATTGTCACAGTCAGCACAGTGTTACACAGTAACAGTGAGGACAATGTTACACAGTAACAGTGAGCACAGTGTTACACTGTCAACAGTCAGCACAGTGTTACACAGGTAACAGTAAGCACAGTGTTACACAGTAACAGTCAGCACAGTGTTACACATTAACACTGCGCACAATGCTATACAGTAACAGTCAGCACAATGGTACACAGTAACAGTAAGCACAGTGTCACACAGTAACAGTCAGCAAAATGTTACACAGTGACAGTCAGCACAATGTCACACAGTAACCGTCAGCACAGTGTCACACAGTAACCGTCAGCGCAGTGTTACACAGTAACAGTCAGCACAGTGTTACACAGTAACAGTGAGCACAATTTTACACAGTAACCGTCAGCACAATGCTACACAGTAACAGTCAGCACAGTGTCACACAGTAACAGACAGCACAATGCTACACAGTGACAGTCAGCACAATGTCACACAGTAACAGTCAGCACAGTGTCACCCAGTAACAGTCAGCACAATGTTACACAGTAACAGTGAGCACAATGTGACAGTGTAACAGTCAGGACAATGGAACACAGTAACAGTGAGCAGAATGACACACAGTAACAGACAGCACAATGTTACACAGTAACAGTCAGCACAATGCTAACCAGTAACAGTCAGCACAGTGTTACACAGTAACAAGGAACCCAATGCTACACAGTAACAGTCAGAACAGTGTTACACAGCAACAGTGAGCACAATATGATGGTGTAACAGTCAGCACAGTGTCAGACAGTAACAGTGAGCACAGTGTTACACAGTAACAGTCAGCACAGTGTTACACAGTAACAGTTAGCACAGTGTTACTCTATCACAAGCAGCACAAAGTCAAATAGGAACAGTGAGCACAATGTTACACAGTAACAGTGAGCACAGTGTAACACTGTCACAGTTAGCACAGTGTTACACAGTAACAGTGAGCACAGTGTTACACAGTAACAGCGAGCAACATGTTACACAGTAACAGTGAGCACAACGCTACACGGTAACAGTCAACACAGTGTTACACAGTAACAGTCAGCACAGTGTCACACAGTAACAGTCAGCACAGTATGACACAGTAACAGTCAGCACAGTGTTACACAGTAACAGTCAGCACAGTGTTACACAGTAAAAGTCAACCCAATGTTGCACAGTAACAGCAAGCACCATGTTACAGAGTAACAGTGAGCACAATGCTACACAGTAACAGTCATCACAGTCGTCCACAGTCACAGTGAGCACAATGCTACACAGTAACAGTCAGAACAGTGTTACACATTAACAGTCAACACAATGTTACACAGTAACAGCAAGCACCATGTTACAGAGTCACAGTGAGCACAATGCTATACAGTAACAGTCATCACAGTCGTCCACAGTAACAGTGAGCACAATGCTACACAGTAACAGTCAGAACAGCATTGCACAGTAACAGTCAGCACAATGCGACACAGTAACAGTCAGGACAGTGTCACACAATAACAGTCAGCACAATGTTACACATGAACAGTGAGCACAATGTCACAGTGTAACAGTGAGGACAATGGAACACATTAACAGTGAGCCGAATGACACACAGTAACAGACCGCACAATGTTACACAGTAACAGACAGCACAATGTCACACTGTCACAGTCAGCACAATGTCACACAGTATCAGTGTCCACAATGCTACACAGTAACATTCAGCAGAGTATTACACAGTAACAGTGAGCTCAATGCTACACAGTAACAGTCAGAACACTGTTACAGAGCAACAGTGAGCACAATGTCACACAGTAACAGTCAGCGCAATGTTACACAGGAACAGGGAGCAAAATGTCACAGTGCAACAGTGAGGACATTGGAACACAGTAACAGTGAGCAGAATGTCACACAGTAACAGACAGCATAATGTTACACAGTAACAGTCAGCAAAATGTCACACTGTCACAGTCAGTACAACGTCACACAGTAACAGTGAGCACAGTGTTACACAGTAACAGTGAGCACAGTGTTACATTGTCACAGTCAGCACAGTGTTACACAGTAACAGTGAGGACAATGTTACACAGTAACAGTGAGCACAGTGTTACACTGTCAACAGTCAGCACAGTGTTACACAGGTAACAGTAAGCACAGTGTTACACAGTAACAGTCAGCACAGTGTTACACATTAACACTGCGCACAATGCTATACAGTAACAGTCAGCACAATGGTACACAGTAACAGTAAGCACAGTGTCACACAGTAACAGTCAGCAAAATGTTACACAGTGACAGTCAGCACAATGTCACACAGTAACCGTCAGCACAGTGTCACACAGTAACCGTCAGCGCAGTGTTACACAGTAACAGTCAGCACAGTGTTACACAGTAACAGTGAGCACAATTTTACACAGTAACCGTCAGCACAATGCTACACAGTAACAGTCAGCACAGTGTCACACAGTAACAGACAGCACAATGCTACACAGTGACAGTCAGCACAATGTCACACAGTAACAGTCAGCACAGTGTCACCCAGTAACAGTCAGCACAATGTTACACAGTAACAGTGAGCACAATGTGACAGTGTAACAGTCAGGACAATGGAACACAGTAACAGTGAGCAGAATGACACACAGTAACAGACAGCACAATGTTACACAGTAACAGTCAGCACAATGCTAACCAGTAACAGTCAGCACAGTGTTACACAGTAACAAGGAACCCAATGCTACACAGTAACAGTCAGAACAGTGTTACACAGCAACAGTGAGCACAATATGATGGTGTAACAGTCAGCACAGTGTCAGACAGTAACAGTGAGCACAGTGTTACACAGTAACAGTCAGCACAGTGTTACACAGTAACAGTTAGCACAGTGTTACTCTATCACAAGCAGCACAAAGTCAAATAGGAACAGTGAGCACAATGTTACACAGTAACAGTGAGCACAGTGTAACACTGTCACAGTTAGCACAGTGTTACACAGTAACAGTGAGCACAGTGTTACACAGTAACAGCGAGCAACATGTTACACAGTAACAGTGAGCACAACGCTACACGGTAACAGTCAACACAGTGTTACACAGTAACAGTCAGCACAGTGTCACACAGTAACAGTCAGCACAGTATGACACAGTAACAGTCAGCACAGTGTTACACAGTAACAGTCAGCACAGTGATACACTGTCACAGTTAGTAGTGTCACAAGGTAACAGTGAGCACAATGCTACACAGTGACAGTCAGCACAATGTCACACAGTGACAGTCAGCACAATGTCACACAGTAACAGTCAGCACAGTGATACACTGTCACAGTTAGCACAGTGTCACACAGTAACGGTGAGCACAGTGTTAGACAGGAACAGTCAGCACAGTGTTACACAGTAACAGTGAGCACAATGTTACACAGTAACAGTCAGCACAATGTGACAGTGTAACAGTGAGGACAATGGAACACAGTAACAGTGAGCAGAAAGTCACACAGTTACAGACAGCACAATGTTACACAGTAACAGTCAGCACAATGCTACACAGTTACAGTCAGCACAGTGTTACACAGTAACAGTGAGCACAAGCTACACATTAACAGTCAGAACACTGTTACACAGTAACAGTCAGCACAATGTCACGGTGTCACAGTCAGCACAGTGTCACCCAGTAACAGTCAGCACAATGTTACACAGGAACAGGGAACACAATGTCACAGTGAGGACAATGGAACACAGTAACAGTGAGCAGAATGTCAAACAGTAACAGACAGTACAATGTTACACAGTAACAGTCAGCACAATGTCAGTGTCACAGTCAGCACAATGTCACACAGGAACAGCGAGCACAGTCTTACTCTATCACAAGCAGCACAAGGTCAGAGAGAAACAGTGAGCACAATGTTACACAGTAACAGTGAGCACAATTTTACAGAGTAACGGTCAGCACAATGCTACACAGTAACACTCAGCACAGTGTTCCACAGAAACAGTCAGCACAGTCTTACACTATCACAGTCAGCACAGTGTTACACAGAAACAGTCAGCACAGTGCTACAGAGTAACAGTCACAACAGTGATACACTGTCACAGTTAGCACAGTGTTAGACAGTAACAGTCAGCACAGTGTTACACAGTAACAGTGAGCACAGTGTTACACAGCAACAGTCAGCACAATGCTACACTTTAACAGTCAGCACAGTGTCACACAGTAACAGTCAGCAAAATGTTACACAGTGACAGTCAGCACAATGTCACACAGTAACCGTCAGCACAGTGTCACACAGTAACCGTCAGCGCAGTGTTACACAGTAACAGTCAGCACAGTGTTACACAGTAACAGTGAGCACAATTTTACACAGTAACCGTCAGCACAATGCTACACAGTAACAGTCAGCACAGTGTCACACAGTAACAGACAGCACAATGCTACACAGTGACAGTCAGCACAATGTCACACAGTAACAGTCAGCACAGTGTCACCCAGTAACAGTCAGCACAATGTTACACAGTAACAGTGAGCACAATGTGACAGTGTAACAGTCAGGACAATGGAACACAGTAACAGTGAGCAGAATGACACACAGTAACAGACAGCACAATGTTACACAGTAACAGTCAGCACAATGCTAACCAGTAACAGTCAGCACAGTGTTACACAGTAACAAGGAACCCAATGCTACACAGTAACAGTCAGAACAGTGTTACACAGCAACAGTGAGCACAATATGATGGTGTAACAGTCAGCACAGTGTCAGACAGTAACAGTGAGCACAGTGTTACACAGTAACAGTCAGCACAGTGTTACACAGTAACAGTTAGCACAGTGTTACTCTATCACAAGCAGCACAAAGTCAAATAGGAACAGTGAGCACAATGTTACACAGTAACAGTGAGCACAGTGTAACACTGTCACAGTTAGCACAGTGTTACACAGTAACAGTGAGCACAGTGTTACACAGTAACAGCGAGCAACATGTTACACAGTAACAGTGAGCACAATGCTACACGGTAACAGTCAACACAGTGTTACACAGTAACAGTCAGCACAGTGTCACACAGTAACAGTCAGCACAGTATGACACAGTAACAGTCAGCACAGTGTTACACAGTAACAGTCAGCACAGTGTTACACAGTAAAAGTCAACCCAATGTTGCACAGTAACAGCAAGCACCATGTTACAGAGTAACAGTGAGCACAATGCTACACAGTAACAGTCATCACAGTCGTCCACAGTCACAGTGAGCACAATGCTACACAGTAACAGTCAGAACAGTGTTACACATTAACAGTCAACACAATGTTACACAGTAACAGCAAGCACCATGTTACAGAGTCACAGCGAGCACAATGCTATACAGTAACAGTCATCACAGTCGTCCACAGTAACAGTGAGCACAATGCTACACAGTAACAGTCAGAACAGCATTGCACAGTAACAGTCAACACAATGCGACACAGTAACAGTCAGGACAGTGTCACACAATAACAGTCAGCACAATGTTACACATGAACAGTGAGCACAATGTCACAGTGTAACAGTGAGGACAATGGAACACATTAACAGTGAGCCGAATGACACACAGTAACAGACAGCATAATGTTACACAGTAACAGTCAGCAAAATGTCACACTGTCACAGTCAGTACAACGTCACACAGTAACAGTGAGCACAGTGTTACACAGTAACAGTGAGCACAGTGTTACATTGTCACAGTCAGCACAGTGTTACACAGTAACAGTGAGGACAATGTTACACAGTAACAGTGAGCACAGTGTTACACTGTCAACAGTCAGCACAGTGTTACACAGGTAACAGTAAGCACAGTGTTACACAGTAACAGTCAGCACAGTGTTACACATTAACACTGCGCACAATGCTATACAGTAACAGACAGCACAATGGTACACAGTAACAGTAAGCACAGTGTCACACAGTAACAGTCAGCAAAATGTTACACAGTGACAGTCAGCACAATGTCACACAGTAACCGTCAGCACAGTGTCACACAGTAACCGTCAGCGCAGTGTTACACAGTAACAGTCAGCACAGTGTTACACAGTAACAGTGAGCACAATTTTACACAGTAACCGTCAGCACAATGCTACACAGTAACAGTCAGCACAGTGTCACACAGTAACAGACAGCACAATGCTACACAGTGACAGTCAGCACAATGTCACACAGTAACAGTCAGCACAGTGTCACCCAGTAACAGTCAGCACAATGTTACACAGTAACAGTGAGCACAATGTGACAGTGTAACAGTCAGGACAATGGAACACAGTAACAGTGAGCAGAATGACACACAGTAACAGACAGCACAATGTTACACAGTAACAGTCAGCACAATGCTAACCAGTAACAGTCAGCACAGTGTTACACAGTAACAAGGAACCCAATGCTACACAGTAACAGTCAGAACAGTGTTACACAGCAACAGTGAGCACAATATGATGGTGTAACAGTCAGCACAGTGTCAGACAGTAACAGTGAGCACAGTGTTACACAGTAACAGTCAGCACAGTGTTACACAGTAACAGTTAGCACAGTGTTACTCTATCACAAGCAGCACAAAGTCAAATAGGAACAGTGAGCACAATGTTACACAGTAACAGTGAGCACAGTGTAACACTGTCACAGTTAGCACAGTGTTACACAGTAACAGTGAGCACAGTGTTACACAGTAACAGCGAGCAACATGTTACACAGTAACAGTGAGCACAATGCTACACGGTAACAGTCAACACAGTGTTACACAGTAACAGTCAGCACAGTGTCACACAGTAACAGTCAGCACAGTATGACACAGTAACAGTCAGCACAGTGTTACACAGTAACAGTCAGCACAGTGTTACACAGTAAAAGTCAACCCAATGTTGCACAGTAACAGCAAGCACCATGTTACAGAGTAACAGTGAGCACAATGCTACACAGTAACAGTCATCACAGTCGTCCACAGTCACAGTGAGCACAATGCTACACAGTAACAGTCAGAACAGTGTTACACATTAACAGTCAACACAATGTTACACAGTAACAGCAAGCACCATGTTACAGAGTCACAGTGAGCACAATGCTATACAGTAACAGTCATCACAGTCGTCCACAGTAACAGTGAGCACAATGCTACACAGTAACAGTCAGAACAGCATTGCACAGTAACAGTCAGCACAATGCGACACAGTAACAGTCAGGACAGTGTCACACAATAACAGTCAGCACAATGTTACACATGAACAGTGAGCACAATGTCACAGTGTAACAGTGAGGACAATGGAACACATTAACAGTGAGCCGAATGACACACAGTAACAGACCGCACAATGTTACACAGTAACAGACAGCACAATGTCACACTGTCACAGTCAGCACAATGTCACACAGTATCAGTGTCCACAATGCTACACAGTAACATTCAGCAGAGTATTACACAGTAACAGTGAGCTCAATGCTACACAGTAACAGTCAGAACACTGTTACAGAGCAACAGTGAGCACAATGTCACACAGTAACAGTCAGCGCAATGTTACACAGGAACAGGGAGCAAAATGTCACAGTGCAACAGTGAGGACATTGGAACACAGTAACAGTGAGCAGAATGTCACACAGTAACAGACAGCATAATGTTACACAGTAACAGTCAGCAAAATGTCACACTGTCACAGTCAGTACAACGTCACACAGTAACAGTGAGCACAGTGTTACACAGTAACAGTGAGCACAGTGTTACATTGTCACAGTCAGCACAGTGTTACACAGTAACAGTGAGGACAATGTTACACAGTAACAGTGAGCACAGTGTTACACTGTCAACAGTCAGCACAGTGTTACACAGGTAACAGTAAGCACAGTGTTACACAGTAACAGTCAGCACAGTGTTACACATTAACACTGCGCACAATGCTATACAGTAACAGTCAGCACAATGGTACACAGTAACAGTTAGCACAGTGTTACACAGTAACAGTGAGCACAGTGTTACACAGTAACAGCGAGCAACATGTTACACAGTAACAGTGAGCACAACGCTACACGGTAACAGTCAACACAGTGTTACACAGTAACAGTCAGCACAGTGTCACACAGTAACAGTCAGCACAGTATGACACAGTAACAGTCAGCACAGTGTTACACAGTAACAATCAGCACAGTGTTACACAGTAAAAGTCAACCCAATGTTGCACAGTAACAGCAAGCACCATGTTACAGAGTAACAGTGAGCACAATGCTACACAGTAACAGTCATCACAGTCGTCCACAGTCACAGTGAGCACAATGCTACACAGTAACAGCAAGCACCATGTTACAGAGTCACAGTGAGCACAATGCTATACAGTAACAGTCATCACAGTCGTCCACAGTAACAGTGAGCACAATGCTACACAGTAACAGTCAGAACAGCATTGCACAGTAACAGTCAGCACAATGCGACACAGTAACAGTCAGGACAGTGTCACACAATAACAGTCAGCACAATGTTACACATGAACAGTGAGCACAATGTCACAGTGTAACAGTGAGGACAATGGAACACATTAACAGTGAGCCGAATGACACACAGTAACAGACCGCACAATGTTACACAGTAACAGACAGCACAATGTCACACTGTCACAGTCAGCACAATGTCACACAGTATCAGTGTCCACAATGCTACACAGTAACATTCAGCAGAGTATTACACAGTAACAGTGAGCTCAATGCTACACAGTAACAGTCAGAACACTGTTACAGAGCAACAGTGAGCACAATGTCACACAGTAACAGTCAGCGCAATGTTACACAGGAACAGGGAGCAAAATGTCACAGTGCAACAGTGAGGACATTGGAACACAGTAACAGTGAGCAGAATGTCACACAGTAACAGACAGCATAATGTTACACAGTAACAGTCAGCAAAATGTCACACTGTCACAGTCAGTACAACGTCACACAGTAACAGTGAGCACAGTGTTACACAGTAACAGTGAGCACAGTGTTACATTGTCACAGTCAGCACAGTGTTACACAGTAACAGTGAGGACAATGTTACACAGTAACAGTGAGCACAGTGTTACACTGTCAACAGTCAGCACAGTGTTACACAGGTAACAGTAAGCACAGTGTTACACAGTAACAGTCAGCACAGTGTTACACATTAACACTGCGCACAATGCTATACAGTAACAGTCAGCACAATGGTACACAGTAACAGTAAGCACAGTGTCACACAGTAACAGTCAGCAAAATGTTACACAGTGACAGTCAGCACAATGTCACACAGTAACCGTCAGCACAGTGTCACACAGTAACCGTCAGCGCAGTGTTACACAGTAACAGTCAGCACAGTGTTACACAGTAACAGTGAGCACAATTTTACACAGTAACCGTCAGCACAATGCTACACAGTAACAGTCAGCACAGTGTCACACAGTAACAGACAGCACAATGCTACACAGTGACAGTCAGCACAATGTCACACAGTAACAGTCAGCACAGTGTCACCCAGTAACAGTCAGCACAATGTTACACAGTAACAGTGAGCACAATGTGACAGTGTAACAGTCAGGACAATGGAACACAGTAACAGTGAGCAGAATGACACACAGTAACAGACAGCACAATGTTACACAGTAACAGTCAGCACAATGCTAACCAGTAACAGTCAGCACAGTGTTACACAGTAACAAGGAACCCAATGCTACACAGTAACAGTCAGAACAGTGTTACACAGCAACAGTGAGCACAATATGATGGTGTAACAGTCAGCACAGTGTCAGACAGTAACAGTGAGCACAGTGTTACACAGTAACAGTCAGCACAGTGTTACACAGTAACAGTTAGCACAGTGTTACTCTATCACAAGCAGCACAAAGTCAAATAGGAACAGTGAGCACAATGTTACACAGTAACAGTGAGCACAGTGTAACACTGTCACAGTTAGCACAGTGTTACACAGTAACAGTGAGCACAGTGTTACACAGTAACAGCGAGCAACATGTTACACAGTAACAGTGAGCACAACGCTACACGGTAACAGTCAACACAGTGTTACACAGTAACAGTCAGCACAGTGTCACACAGTAACAGTCAGCACAGTATGACACAGTAACAGTCAGCACAGTGTTACACAGTAACAATCAGCACAGTGTTACACAGTAAAAGTCAACCCAATGTTGCACAGTAACAGCAAGCACCATGTTACAGAGTAACAGTGAGCACAATGCTACACAGTAACAGTCATCACAGTCGTCCACAGTCACAGTGAGCACAATGCTACACAGTAACAGCAAGCACCATGTTACAGAGTCACAGTGAGCACAATGCTATACAGTAACAGTCATCACAGTCGTCCACAGTAACAGTGAGCACAATGCTACACAGTAACAGTCAGAACAGCATTGCACAGTAACAGTCAGCACAATGCGACACAGTAACAGTCAGGACAGTGTCACACAATAACAGTCAGCACAATGTTACACATGAACAGTGAGCACAATGTCACAGTGTAACAGTGAGGACAATGGAACACATTAACAGTGAGCCGAATGACACACAGTAACAGACCGCACAATGTTACACAGTAACAGACAGCACAATGTCACACTGTCACAGTCAGCACAATGTCACACAGTATCAGTGTCCACAATGCTACACAGTAACATTCAGCAGAGTATTACACAGTAACAGTGAGCTCAATGCTACACAGTAACAGTCAGAACACTGTTACAGAGCAACAGTGAGCACAATGTCACACAGTAACAGTCAGCGCAATGTTACACAGGAACAGGGAGCAAAATGTCACAGTGCAACAGTGAGGACATTGGAACACAGTAACAGTGAGCAGAATGTCACACAGTAACAGACAGCATAATGTTACACAGTAACAGTCAGCAAAATGTCACACTGTCACAGTCAGTACAACGTCACACAGTAACAGTGAGCACAGTGTTACACAGTAACAGTGAGCACAGTGTTACATTGTCACAGTGAGCACAGTGTTACACAGTAACAGTGAGGACAATGTTACACAGTAACAGTGAGCACAGTGTTACACTGTCAACAGTCAGCACAGTGTTACACAGGTAACAGTAAGCACAGTGTTACACAGTAACAGTCAGCACAGTGTTACACATTAACACTGCGCACTATGCTATACAGTAACAGTCAGCACAATGGTACACAGTAACAGTAAGCACAGTGTCACACAGTAACAGACAGCACAATGTTACGCAGTAACAGTCAGCACAATGTCACACTGTAACAGTCAGCATAGTGTTACACAGTAACAGTCAGCACAGTGTTACAGATTAACAGTCAGCACAGTGTCAGAAAAGTAACAGTGAGCACAATGTCAAAGAGTAACAGTGAGCAGAATGTCACACAGTAACAGTGAGCACAATGCTACACAGTAACAGTCAGCTCAATGTTACACAGTAACAGTCAGCACAATGTCACACAGTAACAGTGAGCACAGTGTCACACAGTAACAGTCAGCACAATGTCACACAGTAAAAGTGAGCACAGTGTTACACAGTAACAGTCAGCACAAGGTCAAACTGTCACAGTCAGTACAACATCACACAGTAACAGTCAGCACAGTGTTACACTGTCACAGTCAGCACAGTGTTACACAGTAACAGTGAGCACAGTGTTACACAGTAACAGTCAGCACAGTGTTACACATTAACAGTGAGCACAATGCTACACAGTAACAGTCAGCATAATGGTAGACAGTAACAGTAAGCACAGTGTCACACAGTAACAGACAGCACAATGTTACACTGTCACAATCAGCACAATGATACACAGTAAGAGTCAGCACAATGTTATACAGTAACAGTCAGGATAATGTTACACTGTCACAGTCAGCACAGTGTTACACAGTAACAGTCAGCACAGTGTTACACAGTAACAGTCAGCACAATGTTGCACAGTAACAGTGAGCACAATGTCACACAGAAACAGTCAGCACAATGTCACACATTAACATACACAGTAACAGTCAGCATAGTGTTACACTGTCACAGTCAGCACATTGTCACACTGTCACAGTCAGCACAACGTCATACAGTAACAGTGAGCACAATGTTACATTGTCACAGTCAGCACAATGATACACAGTAACAGTCAGGATAATGTTACACAGTAACAGTCAGGATAATGTTACACTGTCACAGTCAGCACAGTGTTACACAGCAACAGTGAGCACAATGTCACACAGAAACAGTCAGGAGAATGTCACACATTAACAGCCAGCACAGTGTTACACAGTAACAGTCAGCATAGTGTTACACTGTCACAGTCAGCACAATGTCACACTGTAACAGTCAGCACAGTGTTACACAGTAACAGTGAGCACAATGTCACACAGAAACAGTCAGGAGAATGTCACACATTAACAGTCAGCACAGTGTTACACAGTAACAGTCAGCACAGTGTTACACATTAACAGTGAGCACAATGCTACACAGTAACAGTCAGCACAATGGTAGACAGTAACAGTAAGCACAGTGTCACACAGTAACAGACAGCACAATGTTACCCTGTCACAATCAGCACAATGTTACACAGTAAGAGTCAGCACAATGTTACACAGTAACAGTCAGGATAATGTTACACTGTCACAGTCAGAACAGTGTTACACAGTAACAGTCAGCACAGTGTTACACAGTAACAGTCAGCACAGTGTTACACAGTAACAGTCAGCACAATGTCACACATTAACTGTCAGCACAGAGTTACACAGTAACAGTCAGCATAGTGTTACACTGTCACAGTCAGCACAATGTCACACAGTAACAGTGAGCACAATGTTACACTGTCACAATCAGCACAATGATACACAGTAAGAGTCAGCACAATGTTACACAGTAACAGTCAGGATAATGTTACACTGTCACAGCCAGCACAGTGTTACAGAGTAACAGTCAGCACAGTGTTACACAGTAACAGTCAGCACAGTGTTGAACAGTAACAGTGAGCACAATGTCACACAGAAACAGTCAGCACAATGTCACACATTAACAGTCAGCACAGTGTTACACATTAACAGTCAGCATAGTGTTACACTGACACAGTCAGCACAATGTCACACAGTAAGAGTCAGCACAGTGTGACACAGTAACAGTGAGGACAATGTTACACAGTAACAGTGAGCACAATGCGACACAGTAACAGTCAGCACAATGTTACACAGTAACAGCAAGCAACATGTTACACAATAACAGTGAGCACAATGCTACACAGCAAAAGTCATCACAGTGTTCCACAGTAACAGTGAGCACAATGCTACACAGTAACAGTCAGCACAGTGTTCCACAGTAACAGTCAGCACAGTGTTACACTGTCACAGTCAGCACAATGTCACACTGTAACAGTCAGCATAGTGTTACACAGTAACAGTCAGCACAGTGTTACAGATTAACAGTCAGCACAGTGTTAGAAAAGTAACAGTGAGCAGAATGTCAAAGAGTAACAGTGAGCAGAATGTCACACAGTAACAGTCAGCACAATGTCACACAGTAACAGTGAGGACAATATTACACAGTAACAGTCAGAACAGTGTTACACATTAACAGTCAACACAATGTTACACAGTAACAGCAAGCACCATGTTACAGAGTCACAGTGAGCACAATGCTATACAGTAACAGTCATCACAGTCGTCCACAGTAACAGTGAGCACAATGCTACACAGTAACAGTCAGAACAGCA
This sequence comes from Stegostoma tigrinum, assembly GCF_030684315.1. Taxonomy (NCBI): domain Eukaryota; kingdom Metazoa; phylum Chordata; class Chondrichthyes; order Orectolobiformes; family Stegostomatidae; genus Stegostoma; species Stegostoma tigrinum. Next base: position 31,556,707 of record NC_081381.1, read on the forward strand.
TTGCACAGTAACAGTCAACACAATGCGACACAGTAACAGTCAGGACAGTGTCACACAATAACAGTCAGCACAATGTTACACATGAACAGTGAGTACAATGTCACAGTGTAACAGTGAGGACAATGGAACACATTAACAGTGAGCCGAATGACACACAGTAACAGACCGCACAATGTTACACAGTAACAGACAGCACAATGTCACACTGTCTCAGTCAGCACAATGTCACACAGTATCAGTGTCCACAATGCTACACAGTAACATTCAGCAGAGTATTACACAGTAACAGTGAGCTCAATGCTACACAGTAACAGTCAGAACACTGTTACAGAGTAACAGTGAGCACAATGTCACACAGTAACAGTCAGCGCAATGTTACACAGGAACAGGGAGCAAAATGTCACAGTGCAACAGTGAGGACATTGGAACACAGTAACAGTGAGCAGAATGTCACACAGTAACAGACAGCATAATGTTACACAGTAACTGTCAACACAATGTTACACAGTAACAGTCAGCACAATGTCACACACTAACAGTCAGCACAGTGTCACACAGTAACAGTCAGCACAATGTTATGCAGTAACAGTCTGCACAGTGTTACACAGTAACAGTCAGCACAGTGTTACACAGTAACAGTGAGTACAATGCTAAACAGTAACAGGCAGCACAGTGCAACACAGTAACTGTCAGCACAGTGTTACACAGTAACAGTGAGCACAATTTTACACAGTAACAGTCAGCACAATGCTACCAAGTAACAGTCAGCACAGTGTTACACAGTAACAGTGTGTACAATGCTACACAGTAAAAGTCAGCACAGTGTTACACAGTAACAGTGAGCACAATGTTACACAGTAAAAGTCAGCACGCTGTTACACAGTAGCAGTCAGCACAATGCTACACAATAACAGTCAGCACAGTGTTACACAGTGACAGTCAGGACAATGTCACACAGTAACAGTCAGCACAGTGTCACACAGTAACAGTCAGCACAATGTTCCACAGTAACAGTGAGCACAATGTTACAAGGTAACAGTCAGGTCAATGTTCCACAGTAACAGTGAGCAGAATGTCACACAGTAACCGTGAGCACAATATTGCACAGCAACAGTCAGCACAATGCTACACAGTAACAGTCAACACAGTGATACACTGTCACAGTTAGCACAGTGTCACACAGTAACAGTGAGCACAGTGTTAGACAGGAACAGTCAGCACAGTGTTACACAGAAACAGTGAGCACAATGTTACACAGCAACAGTCAGCATAATGCTACACAGTAACAGTCAGCACAGTGTTACACAGTAACAGTCAGCACAATGTTACACAGTGAAAGTCAGCACAATGTCACACAGTAACAGTCAGCACAGCGTCACACAGTAACAGGCAGCACAGTGCAACACAGTAACTGTCAGCACAGTGTTACACAGTAACAGTAAGCACAATTTTACACAGTAACAGTCAGCACAATGCTACCCAGTAACAGTCAGCACAGTGTTACACGGTCAGAGTCAGCACAAAGTCACACAGTAACAGTGAGCAGAATGTCACACAGTAACAGGCAGCACAGTGTTACACAGTAACAGTCAGCACAGTGTTACACTGTCACAGTCAGCACAATGTCACACAGTAACAGGCAGCACAGTGTTACACAGTACAAGTCAGCACAGTGTGACACAGTAACAGTGAGCACAATGCTACACAGTAACAATCACTACAATGCGACACAGTAACAGTCAGCACAATGTCACACAGTAACAACAAACAACATGTTACACAGTAACAGTGAGCACAATGCTACACAGCAAAAGTCACCACAGTGTTCCACAGTAACAGTCAGCACAGTGTTACACTGTCACAGTCAGCACAATGTCACGGAGTAATAGTCAGCGTAGTGTTACACAGTAACAGTCAGCACAGTGTTACACGGTAACAGTGAGTACAATGTCAAACAGTAACAGTCAGCATAGTGTCACTCATTAACAGTCAGCACAGTGGTACACAGTAACAGTCAGCACAGTGTTACACTGTCACAGTCAGCACAATGTCACACAGTAACAGTGAGCACAGTGTCAGACAGGAACAGTCAGCACAGTGTTCCACCGTAACAGTGAGCACAATGCTACACAGTAACAGTCAGCATAATGTTACACAGTAACAGTGAGCACAATGCGACACAGTAACAGTACGCACAGTGTTACACTATCACAGTCAGCACAATGTCAAACAGTAACAGTCAGCACAGTGTTACACAGTAACAGTCAGCACAGTGTTACACAGTAACAGTCAACACAATGTTACACAGGAACAGCAAGCACCATGTTACAGAGTAACAGTGAGCACAATACTATACAGTAACTGTCATCACAGTCGTCCACAGTAACAGTGAGCACAATGCTACACAGTAACAGTCAGCACAGTGTTCCACAGTAACAGTCAGCACAGTGTTACACTGTCACAGTCAGCACAATGTCACACTGTAACAGTCAGCATAGTGTTACACAGTAACAGTCAGCACAGTGTTACAGATTAACAGTCAGCACAGTGTTAGAAAAGTAACAGTGAGCACAACGTCAAAGAGTAACAGTGAGCAGAATGTCACACAGTAACAGTGAGCACAATGCTACACAGTAACAGCCAGCACAATGTCACACAGTAACAGTGAGCACAGTGTCACACAGTAACAGTCAGCACAATGTCACACAGTAACAGTGAGCACAATGTTACACAGTAACAGTCAGCACAGTGTTACACTGTCACAGTCAGCACAATGTCACACTGTAACAGTCAGCATAGTGTTACACAGTAACAGTCAGCACAGTGTTACAGATTAACAGTCAGCACAGTGTTAGAAAAGTAACAGTGAGCACAAGGTCAAAGAGTAACAGTGAGCAGAATGTCACACAGTAACAGTGAGCACAATGCTACACAGTAACAGACAGCACAGTGGTACGCAGTAACAGTGAGCACAATGTTACACAGTAACAGTGAGCACAATGTTACACAGTAACAGTCAGCACAGTGTTACACAGTAACGGTCAACCCAATGTTACACAGTAACAGCAAGCACCATGTTACAGAGTAACAGTGAGCACAATGCTACACAGTAACAGTCATCACAGTCGTCCACAGTAACAGTGAGCACAATGCTACACAGTAACAGTCAGAACAGTGTTACACATTAACAGTCAGCACAATGCGACACAGTAACAGTCAGGACAGTGTCACACAATAACAGTCAGCACAATGTTACACATGAACAGTGAGCACAATGTCACAGTGTAACAGTGAGGACAATGGAACACATTAACAGTGAGCCGAATGACACACAGTAACAGACCGCACAATGTTACACAGTAACAGACAGCACAATGTCACACTGTCACAGTCAGCACAATGTCACACAGTATCAGTGTCCACAATGCTACACAGTAACATTCAGCAGAGTATTACACAGTAACAGTGAGCACAATGCTACACAGTAACAGTCAGAACACTGTTACACAGTAACAGTGAGCACAATGTCACACAGTAACAGTCAGCGCAATGTTACACGGGAACAGGGAGCAAAATGTCACAGTGCAACAGTGAGGACATTGGAACACAGTAACAGTGAGCAGAATGTCACACAGTAACAGACAGCATAATGTTACACAGTAACAGTCAGCACAATGTCACACTGTCACAGTCAGTACAACGTCACACAGTAACAGTGAGCACAGTGTTACACTGTCTCAAACAGCACAAAGTCAGACAGTAACAGTGAGCACAGTGTTACACAGTAACAGTGAGCACAGTGTCGCACAGTAACAGTCTGTACAGTGTTACACATTAACACTGAGCACAATGCTATACAGTTACAGTCAGCACAATGGTACACAGTAACAGTAAGCACAATGTCACACAGTAACAGACAGCACAATGTCAAAGAGTAACAGTGAGCACAATGTCACACTGTAACAGTCAGCACAGTGTTACACAGTAACAGTCAGCACAGTGTTACACTGTCACAGTCAGCACATTGTCACACTGTCACAGTCAGCACAACGTCACACAGAAACAGTGAGCACAATGTTACACTGTCACAATCAGCACAATGATACACAGTAACAGTCAGCACAATGTCACACAGTAACAGTGAACACAGTGTCACACAGTAACAGTCAGCACAATGACACACAGTAACAGTGAGCACAATGTTACACACTAACAGTGGGCACAATGTCACAGTGTAACAGTCAGGACGATGTTACACAGTAACAGTGAGCAGAATGTCACACAGTAACAGACAGCACAATGACACACAGTAACAGTGAGCACAATGTTACACACTAACAGTGGGCACAATGACACACTGTCACAGTCAGCACAGTGTTACACAGTCACAGTGAGCACAGTGTTACACAGTAACAGTGAGCACAAAGCTACACAGTAACAGTCAGCACAGTGTTACACAGGAACAGTTAACACAATGTTACACAGTAACAGCGAGCACAATGTTACACAGTACCAGTCAGCACAATGGTACACAGTAAAAGAAAGCACATTGTTACACAGTAACAGTGAACACAATGCTACACAGTAACAGTCTTCACTGTGTTACACAGTAACGGTCTTCACTGTGTTACACAGTAACAGTCAGCACAATGTTACACTGTAACAGTCAGCACAGTGTCACACTGTCACAGTCAGCACAATGTCACACAGTAACAGCAAGCACCATGTTGCACAGTAACAGTCAGCACAGTGTTACACAGTAACAGTTAACACAATGTTACACAGTAACAGCGAGCAACATGTTACACAATAACAGTGAGCACAATGCTACACAGCAAAAGTCATCACAGTGTTCCACAGTAACAGTGAGCACAACGCTACACAGTAACAGTCAGCACAGTGTTACACAGTAACAGTCAGCACAGTGTTACACTGTCACAGTCAGCACAATGTCACACTGTAACAGTCAGCATAGTGTTACACAGTAACAGTCAGCACAGTGGTACAGATTAACAGTCAGCACAGTGTTAGAAAAGTAACAGTGAGCAGAATGTCAAAGAGTAACAGTGAGCAGAATGTCACACAGTAACAGTGAGCACAATGCTACACAGTAACAGTCATCAGAGTCTTCCACAGTAACAGTGAGCACAATGCGACACAGTAACAGTCAGCACAGTGTTACACTGTAACAGTCAGTTCAATGTTACACAGTAACAGTCAGCACAATGTCACACAGTAACAGTCAGCACAGTGTCACACAGTAACAGTCAGCACAGTGTTACACAGTCACAGTGAGCACAGTGTTACACAGTAACAGTGAGCACAAAGCTACTCAGTAACAGTCAGCACAGTGTTACACAGTGACAGTCAGGACAATGTCACACAGTAACAGTCAGCACAGTGTCACACAGTAACAGCGAGCACAATGCTACACAGTACCAGTCAGCACAATGGTACACAGTCAAAGAAAGCACATTGTTACACAGTAAAAGTGAGCAGAATGCTACACAGTAACAGTCTGCACAGTGTTACACAGTAACTGTCAACACAATGTTACACAGTAACAGTCAGCACAATGTCACACACTAACAGTCAGCACAGTGTCACACAGTAACAGTCAGCACAATGTTATGCAGTAACAGTCTGCACAGTGTTACACAGTAACAGTCAGCACAGTGTTACACAGTAACAGTGAGTACAATGCTACACAGTAACAGTCAGCACAGTGTAACACAGTAACAGTCAGCACAATGTTACACAGTAAAAGTCAGCACGGTGTTACACAGTAGCAGTCAGCACAATGCTACACAATAACAGTCAGCACAGTGTTACACAGTGACAGTCAGGACAATGTCACACAGTAACAGTCAGCACAGTATTACACAGTAACAGTCAGCACAATGTTACACAGTAACAGTGAGCACAATGTTACAAGGTAACAGTCAGGTCAATGTTCCACAGCGAAAGTCAGCACAATGTCACACAGTAACAGTCAGCACAGCGTCACACAGTAACAGGCAGCACAGTGCAACACAGTAACTGTCAGCACAGTGTTACACAGTAACAGTGAGCACAATTTTACACAGTAACAGTCAGCACAATGCTACCAAGTAACAGTCAGCACAGTGTTACACAGTAACAGTGAGCACAATTTTACACAGTAACAGTCAGCACAATGCTACCCAGTAACAGTCAGCACAGTGTTACACGGTCAGAGTCAGCACAAAGTCACACAGTAACAGTGAGCAGAATGTCACACAGTAACAGGCAGCACAGTGTTACACTGTCACAGTCAGCACAATGTCACACTGTAACAGTCAGCATAGTGTTACACAGTAACAGTCAGCACAGTGGTACAGATTAACAGTCAGCACAGTGTTAGAAAAGTAACAGTGAGCAGAATGTCAAAGAGTAACAGTGAGCAGAATGTCACACAGTAACAGTGAGCACAATGCTACACAGTAACAGTCATCAGAGTCTTCCACAGTAACAGTGAGCACAATGCGACACAGTAACAGTCAGCACAGTGTTACACTGTAACAGTCAGTTCAATGTTACACAGTAACAGTGAGCACAATGTCACACAGTAACAGTGAGCACAGTGTCACACTGTAACAGTCAGCACAATGACACACAGTAACAGTGAGCACAATGTTACACAGTAACAGTCAGCAGAATGTTACACAGTAACAGACAGCACAATATTACACAGTAACAGTCAGCACATTGACACACTGTCACAGTCAGCACAGTGTTACACAGTCACAGTGAGCACAGTGTTACACAGTAACAGTGAGCACAAAGCTACACAGTAACAGTCAGCACAGTGTTACACAGTGACAGTCAGGACAATGTCACACAGTAACAGTCAGCACAGTGTCACACAGTAACAGCGAGCACAATGCTACACCGTACCAGTCAGCACAATGGTACACAGTCAAAGAAAGCACATTGTTGCACAGTAAAATTGAGCAGAATGCTACACAGTAACAGTCTGCACAGTGTTACACAGTAACTGTCAACACAATGTTACACAGTAACAGTCAGCACAATGTCACACACTAACAGTCAGCACAGTGTCACACAGTAACAGTCAGCACAATGTTATGCAGTAACAGTCTGCACAGTGTTACACAGTCACAGTGAGCACAGTGTTACACAGTAACAGTGAGCACAAAGCTACACAGTAACAGTCAGCACAGTGTAACACAGTAACAGTCAGCACAATGTTACACAGTAAAAGTCAGCACGGTGTTACACAGTAGCAGTCAGCACAATGCTACACAATAACAGTCAGCACAGTGTTACACAGTGACAGTCAGGACAATGTCACACAGTAACAGTCAGCACAGTGTTACACAGCAACAGTCAGCACAATGTTCCACAGTAACAGTGAGCACAATGTTACAAGGTAACAGTCAGGTCAATGTTCCACAGCGAAAGTCAGCACAATGTCACACAGTAACATTCAGCACAGCGTCACACAGTAACAGGCAGCACAGTGCAACACAGTAACTGTCAGCACAGTGTTACACAGTAACAGTGAGCACAATTTTACACAGTAACAGTCAGCACAATGCTACCAAGTAACAGTCAGCACAGTGTTACACGGTCAGAGTCAGCACAAAGTCACACAGTAGCAGTGAGCAGAATGTCACACAGTAACAGGCAGCACAGTGTTACACAGTAACAGTCAGCACAGTGTTACACTGTCACAGTCAGCACAATGTCACACAGTAACAGTCAGCACAGTGGTACAGATTAACAGTCAGCACAGTGTTAGAAAAGTAACAGTGAGCACAACGTCAAAGAGTAACAGTGAGCAGAATGTCACACTGTAACAGTGAGCACAATGCTACACAGTAACAGCCAGCACAATGTCACACAGTAACAGTGAGCACAGTGTCACACAGTAACAGTCAGCACAATGTCACACAGTAACAGTGAGCACAATGTGACACAGTAACAGTCAGCACAGTGTTACACTGTCACAGTCAGCACAATGTCACACAGTAACAGTCAGCACAATGACACACAGTAACAGTGAGCACAATGTTACACTGTAACAGTCAGTTCAATGTTACACAGTAACAGTCAGCACAATGTCACACACTAACAGTCAGCACAGTGTCACACAGTAACAGTCAGCACAGTGTTACACATTCACAGTGAGCACAGTGTTACACAGTAACAGTGAGCACAAAGCTACACAGTAACAGTCAGCACAGTGTTACACAGTGACAGTCAGGACAATGTCACACAGTAACAGTCAGCACAGTGTCACACAGTAACAGCGAGCACAATGCTACACAGTACCAGTCAGCACAATGGTACACAGTCAAAGAAAGCACATTGTTACACAGTAAAAGTGAGCAGAATGCTACACAGTAACAGTCTGCACAGTGTTACACAGTAACTGTCAACACAATGTTACACAGTAACAGTCAGCACAATGTCACACACTAACAGTCAGCACAGTGTCACACAGTAACAGTCAGCACAATGTTATGCAGTAACAGTCTGCACAGTGTTACACAGTCACAGTGAGCACAGTGTTACACAGTAACAGTGAGCACAAAGCTACACAGTAACAGTCAGCACAGTGTAACACAGTAAAAGTCAGCACGGTGTTACACAGTAGCAGTCAGCACAATGCCACACAATAACAGTCTGCACAGTGTTACACAGTAACTGTCAACACAATGTTACACAGTAACAGTCAGCACAATGTCACACAGTAACAGGCAGCACAGTGCAACACAGTAACTGTCAGCACAGTGTTACACAGTAACAGTGAGCACAATTTTACACAGTAACAGTCAGCACAATGCTACCAAGTAACAGTCAGCACAGTGTTACACAGTAACAGTGAGCACAATGTTACACAGTAAAAGTCAGCACGATGTTACACAGTAGCAGTCAGCACAATGCTACACAATAACAGTCAGCACAGTGTTACACAGTGACAGTCAGGACAATGTCACACATTAACAGTCAGCACAGTGTCACACAGTAACAGTCAGCACAATGTTCCACAGTAACAGTCAGCACAATGTTACAAGGTAACAGTCAGGTCAATGTTCCACAGTAACAGTGAGCAGAATGTCACACAGTAACCGTGAGCACAATATTGCACAGCAACAGTCAGCACAATGCTACACAGTAACAGTCAACACAGTGATACACTGTCACAGTTAGCACAGTGTCACACAGTGACAGTGAGCACAGTGTTAGACAGGAACAGTCAGCACAGTGTTACACAGAAACAGTGAGCACAATGTTACACAGCAACAGTCAGCACAATGCTACCAAGTAACAGTCATCAGAGTCTTCCACAGTAACAGTGAGCACAATGTTACACAGTGAAAGTCAGCACAGTGTTACACAGTAACAGTGAGCACAATGTTACACAGCGAAAGTCAGGACAATGTCACACAGTAACAGTCAGCACAGCGTCACACAGTAACAGGCAGCACAGTGCAACACAGTAACTGTCAGCACAGTGTTACACAGTAACAGTGAGCACAATTTTACACAGTAACAGTCAGCACAATGCTACCAAGTAACAGTCAGCACAGTGTTACACAGTAACAGTGAGCACAGTGTTACACAGTAACTGTCAGCACAGTGTTACACAGTAACAGTGAGCACAATTTTACACAGTAACAGTCAGCACAGTGTAACACAGTAACAGTCAGCACAATGTTACACAGTAAAAGTCAGCACGGTGTTACACAGTAGCAGTCAGCACAATGCTACACAATAACAGTCAGCACAGTGTTACACAGTGACAGTCAGGACAATGTCACACAGTAACAGTCAGCACAGTATTACACAGTAACAGTCAGCACAATGTTACACAGTAACAGTGAGCACAATGTTACAAGGTAACAGTCAGGTCAATGTTCCACAGCGAAAGTCAGCACAATGTCACACAGTAACAGTCAGCACAGCGTCACACAGTAACAGGCAGCACAGTGCAACACAGTAACTGTCAGCACAGTGTTACACAGTAACAGTGAGCACAATTTTACACAGTAACAGTCAGCACAATGCTACCAAGTAACAGTCAGCACAGTGTTACACAGTAACAGTGAGCACAATTTTACACAGTAACAGTCAGCACAATGCTACCCAGTAACAGTCAGCACAGTGTTACACGGTCAGAGTCAGCACAAAGTCACACAGTAACAGTGAGCAGAATGTCACACAGTAACAGGCAGCACAGTGTTACACTGTCACAGTCAGCACAATGTCACACTGTAACAGTCAGCATAGTGTTACACAGTAACAGTCAGCACAGTGGTACAGATTAACAGTCAGCACAGTGTTAGAAAAGTAACAGTGAGCAGAATGTCAAAGAGTAACAGTGAGCAGAATGTCACACAGTAACAGTGAGCACAATGCTACACAGTAACAGTCATCAGAGTCTTCCACAGTAACAGTGAGCACAATGCGACACAGTAACAGTCAGCACAGTGTTACACTGTAACAGTCAGTTCAATGTTACACAGTAACAGTGAGCACAATGTCACACAGTAACAGTGAGCACAGTGTCACACTGTAACAGTCAGCACAATGACACACAGTAACAGTGAGCACAATGTTACACAGTAACAGTCAGCAGAATGTTACACAGTAACAGACAGCACAATATTACACAGTAACAGTCAGCACATTGACACACTGTCACAGTCAGCACAGTGTTACACAGTCACAGTGAGCACAGTGTTACACAGTAACAGTGAGCACAAAGCTACACAGTAACAGTCAGCACAGTGTTACACAGTGACAGTCAGGACAATGTCACACAGTAACAGTCAGCACAGTGTCACACAGTAACAGCGAGCACAATGCTACACCGTACCAGTCAGCACAATGGTACACAGTCAAAGAAAGCACATTGTTGCACAGTAAAATTGAGCAGAATGCTACACAGTAACAGTCTGCACAGTGTTACACAGTAACTGTCAACACAATGTTACACAGTAACAGTCAGCACAATGTCACACACTAACAGTCAGCACAGTGTCACACAGTAACAGTCAGCACAATGTTATGCAGTAACAGTCTGCACAGTGTTACACAGTCACAGTGAGCACAGTGTTACACAGTAACAGTGAGCACAAAGCTACACAGTAACAGTCAGCACAGTGTAACACAGTAACAGTCAGCACAATGTTACACAGTAAAAGTCAGCACGGTGTTACACAGTAGCAGTCAGCACAATGCTACACAATAACAGTCAGCACAGTGTTACACAGTGACAGTCAGGACAATGTCACACAGTAACAGTCAGCACAGTGTTACACGGCAACAGTCAGCACAATGTTCCACAGTAACAGTGAGCACAATGTTACAAGGTAACAGTCAGGTCAATGTTCCACAGCGAAAGTCAGCACAATGTCACACAGTAACATTCAGCACAGCGTCACACAGTAACAGGCAGCACAGTGCAACACAGTAACTGTCAGCACAGTGTTACACAGTAACAGTGAGCACAATTTTACACAGTAACAGTCAGCACAATGCTACCAAGTAACAGTCAGCACAGTGTTACACGGTCAGAGTCAGCACAAAGTCACACAGTAGCAGTGAGCAGAATGTCACACAGTAACAGGCAGCACAGTGTTACACAGTAACAGTCAGCACAGTGTTACACTGTCACAGTCAGCACAATGTCACACAGTAACAGTCAGCACAGTGGTACAGATTAACAGTCAGCACAGTGTTAGAAAAGTAACAGTGAGCACAACGTCAAAGAGTAACAGTGAGCAGAATGTCACACTGTAACAGTGAGCACAATGCTACACAGTAACAGCCAGCACAATGTCACACAGTAACAGTGAGCACAGTGTCACACAGTAACAGTCAGCACAATGTCACACAGTAACAGTGAGCACAATGTGACACAGTAACAGTCAGCACAGTGTTACACTGTCACAGTCAGCACAATGTCACACAGTAACAGTCAGCACAATGACACACAGTAACAGTGAGCACAATGTTACACTGTAACAGTCAGTTCAATGTTACACAGTAACAGTCAGCACAATGTCACACACTAACAGTCAGCACAGTGTCACACAGTAACAGTCAGCACAGTGTTACACATTCACAGTGAGCACAGTGTTACACAGTAACAGTGAGCACAAAGCTACACAGTAACAGTCAGCACAGTGTTACACAGTGACAGTCAGGACAATGTCACACAGTAACAGTCAGCACAGTGTCACACAGTAACAGCGAGCACAATGCTACACAGTACCAGTCAGCACAATGGTACACAGTCAAAGAAAGCACATTGTTACACAGTAAAAGTGAGCAGAATGCTACACAGTAACAGTCTGCACAGTGTTACACAGTAACTGTCAACACAATGTTACACAGTAACAGTCAGCACAATGTCACACACTAACAGTCAGCACAGTGTCACACAGTAACAGTCAGCACAATGTTATGCAGTAACAGTCTGCACAGTGTTACACAGTAACTGTCAACACAATGTTACACAGTAACAGTCAGCACAATGTCACACAGTAACAGGCAGCACAGTGCAACACAGTAACTGTCAGCACAGTGTTACACAGTAACAGTGAGCACAATTTTACACAGTAACAGTCAGCACAATGCTACCAAGTAACAGTCAGCACAGTGTTACACAGTAACAGTGAGCACAATGTTACACAGTAAAAGTCAGCACGATGTTACACAGTAGCAGTCAGCACAATGCTACACAATAACAGTCAGCACAGTGTTACACAGTGACAGTCAGGACAATGTCACACATTAACAGTCAGCACAGTGTCACACAGTAACAGTCAGCACAATGTTCCACAGTAACAGTCAGCACAATGTTACAAGGTAACAGTCAGGTCAATGTTCCACAGTAACAGTGAGCAGAATGTCACACAGTAACCGTGAGCACAATATTGCACAGCAACAGTCAGCACAATGCTACACAGTAACAGTCAACACAGTGATACACTGTCACAGTTAGCACAGTGTCACACAGTAACAGTGAGCACAGTGTTAGACAGGAACAGTCAGCACAGTGTTACACAGAAACAGTGAGCACAATGTTACACAGCAACAGTCAGCACAATGCTACCAAGTAACAGTCATCAGAGTCTTCCACAGTAACAGTGAGCACAATGTTACACAGTGAAAGTCAGCACAGTGTTACACAGTAACAGTGAGCACAATGTTACACAGCGAAAGTCAGGACAATGTCACACAGTAACAGTCAGCACAGCGTCACACAGTAACAGGCAGCACAGTGCAACACAGTAACTGTCAGCACAGTGTTACACAGTAACAGTGAGCACAATTTTACACAGTAACAGTCAGCACAATGCTACCAAGTAACAGTCAGCACAGTGTTACACAGTAACAGTGAGCACAGTGTTACACAGTAACTGTCAGCACAGTGTTACACAGTAACAGTGAGCACAATTTTACACAGTAACAGTCAGCACAATGCTACCAAGTAACAGTCAGCACAGTGTTACACAGTAACAGTGAGCACAGTGTTACACAGTAAAAGTCAGCACAGTGTGACACAGTAACAGTCAGCACAATGTCACACACTAACAGTCAGCACAGTGTCACACAGTAACAGTCAGCACAGTGTTACACAGTCAGAGTCAGCACAAAGTCACACAGTAACAGTGAGCAGAATGTCACACAGTAACAGGCAGCACAGTGTTACACTGTCACAGTCAGCACAGTGTTACACTGTCACAGTCAGCACAGTGTTACACAGTAACAGTGAGCACAATTTTACACAGTAACAGTCAGCACAATGCTACCCAGTAACAGTCAGCACAGTGTTACACGGTCAGAGTCAGCACAAAGTCACACAGTAACAGTGAGCAGAATGTCACACAGTAACAGGCAGCACAGTGTTACACTGTCACAGTCAGCACAATGTCACACTGTAACAGTCAGCATAGTGTTACACAGTAACAGTCAGCACAGTGGTACAGATTAACAGTCAGCACAGTGTTAGAAAAGTAACAGTGAGCAGAATGTCAAAGAGTAACAGTGAGCAGAATGTCACACAGTAACAGTGAGCACAATGCTACACAGTAACAGTCATCAGAGTCTTCCACAGTAACAGTGAGCACAATGCGACACAGTAACAGTCAGCACAGTGTTACACTGTAACAGTCAGTTCAATGTTACACAGTAACAGTGAGCACAATGTCACACAGTAACAGTGAGCACAGTGTCACACTGTAACAGTCAGCACAATGACACACAGTAACAGTGAGCACAATGTTACACAGTAACAGTCAGCAGAATGTTACACAGTAACAGACAGCACAATATTACACAGTAACAGTCAGCACATTGACACACTGTCACAGTCAGCACAGTGTTACACAGTCACAGTGAGCACAGTGTTACACAGTAACAGTGAGCACAAAGCTACACAGTAACAGTCAGCACAGTGTTACACAGTGACAGTCAGGACAATGTCACACAGTAACAGTCAGCACAGTGTCACACAGTAACAGCGAGCACAATGCTACACCGTACCAGTCAGCACAATGGTACACAGTCAAAGAAAGCACATTGTTGCACAGTAAAATTGAGCAGAATGCTACACAGTAACAGTCTGCACAGTGTTACACAGTAACTGTCAACACAATGTTACACAGTAACAGTCAGCACAATGTCACACACTAACAGTCAGCACAGTGTCACACAGTAACAGTCAGCACAATGTTATGCAGTAACAGTCTGCACAGTGTTACACAGTCACAGTGAGCACAGTGTTACACAGTAACAGTGAGCACAAAGCTACACAGTAACAGTCAGCACAGTGTAACACAGTAACAGTCAGCACAATGTTACACAGTAAAAGTCAGCACGGTGTTACACAGTAGCAGTCAGCACAATGCTACACAATAACAGTCAGCACAGTGTTACACAGTGACAGTCAGGACAATGTCACACAGTAACAGTCAGCACAGTGTTACACAGCAACAGTCAGCACAATGTTCCACAGTAACAGTGAGCACAATGTTACAAGGTAACAGTCAGGTCAATGTTCCACAGCGAAAGTCAGCACAATGTCACACAGTAACATTCAGCACAGCGTCACACAGTAACAGGCAGCACAGTGCAACACAGTAACTGTCAGCACAGTGTTACACAGTAACAGTGAGCACAATTTTACACAGTAACAGTCAGCACAATGCTACCAAGTAACAGTCAGCACAGTGTTACACGGTCAGAGTCAGCACAAAGTCACACAGTAGCAGTGAGCAGAATGTCACACAGTAACAGGCAGCACAGTGTTACACAGTAACAGTCAGCACAGTGTTACACTGTCACAGTCAGCACAATGTCACACAGTAACAGTCAGCACAGTGGTACAGATTAACAGTCAGCACAGTGTTAGAAAAGTAACAGTGAGCACAACGTCAAAGAGTAACAGTGAGCAGAATGTCACACTGTAACAGTGAGCACAATGCTACACAGTAACAGCCAGCACAATGTCACACAGTAACAGTGAGCACAGTGTCACACAGTAACAGTCAGCACAATGTCACACAGTAACAGTGAGCACAATGTGACACAGTAACAGTCAGCACAGTGTTACACTGTCACAGTCAGCACAATGTCACACAGTAACAGTCAGCACAATGACACACAGTAACAGTGAGCACAATGTTACACTGTAACAGTCAGTTCAATGTTACACAGTAACAGTCAGCACAATGTCACACACTAACAGTCAGCACAGTGTCACACAGTAACAGTCAGCACAGTGTTACACATTCACAGTGAGCACAGTGTTACACAGTAACAGTGAGCACAAAGCTACACAGTAACAGTCAGCACAGTGTTACACAGTGACAGTCAGGACAATGTCACACAGTAACAGTCAGCACAGTGTCACACAGTAACAGCGAGCACAATGCTACACAGTACCAGTCAGCACAATGGTACACAGTCAAAGAAAGCACATTGTTACACAGTAAAAGTGAGCAGAATGCTACACAGTAACAGTCTGCACAGTGTTACACAGTAACTGTCAACACAATGTTACACAGTAACAGTCAGCACAATGTCACACACTAACAGTCAGCACAGTGTCACACAGTAACAGTCAGCACAATGTTATGCAGTAACAGTCTGCACAGTGTTACACAGTCACAGTGAGCACAGTGTTACACAGTAACAGTGAGCACAAAGCTACACAGTAACAGTCAGCACAGTGTAACACAGTAAAAGTCAGCACGGTGTTACACAGTAGCAGTCAGCACAATGCCACACAATAACAGTCTGCACAGTGTTACACAGTAACTGTCAACACAATGTTACACAGTAACAGTCAGCACAATGTCACACAGTAACAGGCAGCACAGTGCAACACAGTAACTGTCAGCACAGTGTTACACAGTAACAGTGAGCACAATTTTACACAGTAACAGTCAGCACAATGCTACCAAGTAACAGTCAGCACAGTGTTACACAGTAACAGTGAGCACAATGTTACACAGTAAAAGTCAGCACGATGTTACACAGTAGCAGTCAGCACAATGCTACACAATAACAGTCAGCACAGTGTTACACAGTGACAGTCAGGACAATGTCACACATTAACAGTCAGCACAGTGTCACACAGTAACAGTCAGCACAATGTTCCACAGTAACAGTCAGCACAATGTTACAAGGTAACAGTCAGGTCAATGTTCCACAGTAACAGTGAGCAGAATGTCACACAGTAACCGTGAGCACAATATTGCACAGCAACAGTCAGCACAATGCTACACAGTAACAGTCAACACAGTGATACACTGTCACAGTTAGCACAGTGTCACACAGTAACAGTGAGCACAGTGTTAGACAGGAACAGTCAGCACAGTGTTACACAGAAACAGTGAGCACAATGTTACACAGCAACAGTCAGCACAATGCTACCAAGTAACAGTCATCAGAGTCTTCCACAGTAACAGTGAGCACAATGTTACACAGTGAAAGTCAGCACAGTGTTACACAGTAACAGTGAGCACAATGTTACACAGCGAAAGTCAGGACAATGTCACACAGTAACAGTCAGCACAGCGTCACACAGTAACAGGCAGCACAGTGCAACACAGTAACTGTCAGCACAGTGTTACACAGTAACAGTGAGCACAATTTTACACAGTAACAGTCAGCACAATGCTACCAAGTAACAGTCAGCACAGTGTTACACAGTAACAGTGAGCACAGTGTTACACAGTAACTGTCAGCACAGTGTTACACAGTAACAGTGAGCACAATTTTACACAGTAACAGTCAGCACAATGCTACCAAGTAACAGTCAGCACAGTGTTACACAGTAACAGTGAGCACAGTGTTACACAGTAAAAGTCAGCACAGTGTGACACAGTAACAGTCAGCACAATGTCACACACTAACAGTCAGCACAGTGTCACACAGTAACAGTCAGCACAGTGTTACACAGTCAGAGTCAGCACAAAGTCACACAGTAACAGTGAGCAGAATGTCACACAGTAACAGGCAGCACAGTGTTACACTGTCACAGTCAGCACAGTGTTACACTGTCACAGTCAGCACAGTGTCACACAGTAACAGTGAGCACAGTGTTACACAGTAAAAGTCAGCACAGTGTGACACAGTAACAGTGAGCACAATGCTACACAGTAACAATCACCTGAATGCGACACAGTAACAGTCAGCACAATGTTACACAGTAACAACGAACAACATGTTACACAGTAACAGTGAGCACAACGCTACACAGTAACAGTCAGCACAGTGTGACACAGAAACAGTCAGCACAATGTCACGGAGTAATAGTCAGCGTAGTGTTACACAGTAACAGTCAGCACAGTGTTACACGGTAACAGTGAGTACAATGTCAAACAGCAACAGTCAGCATAGTGTCACTCATTAACAGTCAGCACAGTGGTACACAGTAACAGTCAGCACAGTGTTACACTGTCACAGTCAGCACAATGTCACACAGTAACAGTGAGCACAGTGTCAGACAGGAACAGTCAGCACAGTGTTCCACCGTAACAGTGAGCACAATGCTACACAGTAACAGTCAGCATAAAGTTACACAGTAACAGTGAGCACAATGCGACACAGTAACAGTACGCACAGTGTTACACTATCACAGTCAGCACAATGTCAAACAGTAACAGTCAGCACAGTGTTACACAGTAACAGTCAGCACAGTGTTACACAGTAACAGTCAACACAATGTTACACAGGAACAGCAAGCACCATGTTACAGAGTAACAGTGAGCACAATGCTATACAGTAACTGTCATCACAGTCGTCCACAGTAACAGTGAGCACAATGCTACACAGTAACAGTCAGCACAGTGTTCCACAGTAACAGTCAGCACAGTGTTACACTGTCACAGTCAGCACAATGTCACACTGTAACAGTCAGCATAGTGTTACACAGTAACAGTCAGCACAATGCTACAGATTAACAGTCAGCACAGTGTTAGAAAAGTAACAGTGAGCACAACGTCACACAGTAACAGTGAGCAGAATGTCACACAGTAACAGTGAGCACAATGCTACACAGTAACAGCCAGCACAATGTCAGACAGTAACAGTGAGCACAGTGTCACACAGTAACAGTGAGCACAGTGTCACACAGTAACAGTGAGCACAATGTTACACAGTAACAGTCAGCACAGTGTTACACAGTAACGGTCAACCCAATGTTACACAGTAACAGCAAGTACCATGTTACAGAGTAACAGTAACAGTCAGAACAGTCATCCACAGTAACAGTGAGCACAATGCTACACAGTAACAGTCAGAACAGCGTTGCACAGTAACAGTCAGTTCAATGTTACACAGTAACAGTCAGCACAATGTCACACAGTAACAGTGAGCACAGTGTCACACAGTAACAGTCAGCACAATGACACACTGTCACAGTCAGCACAGTGTTACACAGTCACAGTGAGCACAGTGTTACACAGTAACAGTGAGCACAAAGCTACACAGTAACAGTCAGCACAGTGTTACACAGTGACAGTCAGGTCAATGTCACACAGTAACAGTCAGCACAGTGTCACACAGTAACAGCGAGCACAGTGTTACACAGTAACAGTGAGTACAATGCTACACAGTAACAGTCAGCACAGTGTAACACAGTAACAGTCAGCACAGTGTTAGACTGTCACATTCAGCACAGTGTTACACTGTAACAGTCAGCACAATGTCACATTGTCACAGTCAGAACAGTGTTACTCTGCCACAGTCAGCTCAATGTTACACAGTAACAGCAAGCACCATGTTGCACAGTAACAGTCAGCACAGTGTTACACAGTAACAGTTAACACAATGTTACACAGTAACAGCGAGCAACACGTTACACAATAACAGTGAGCACAATGCTACACAGTAACAGTCAGCACAGTGTTACACTGTCACAGTCATCACAATGTCACACTGTAACAGTCACCATAG
Organism: Stegostoma tigrinum; assembly: GCF_030684315.1. NCBI lineage: Eukaryota > Metazoa > Chordata > Chondrichthyes > Orectolobiformes > Stegostomatidae > Stegostoma > Stegostoma tigrinum. Next base: position 31,576,171 of record NC_081381.1, read on the forward strand.
TGTTACACAGTAACAGTCAGCACAGTGGTACAGATTAACAGTCAGCACAGTGTTAGAAAAGTAACAGTGAGCAGAATGTCAAAGAGTAACAGTGAGCAGAATGTCACACAGTAACAGTGAGCACAATGCTACACAGTAACAGTCATCAGAGTCTTCCACAGTAACAGTGAGCACAATGCGACACAGTAACAGTCAGCACAGTGTTACACTGTAACAGTCAGCTCAATGTTACACAGTAACAGTCAGCACAGTGTTACACTGTAACAGTCAGCTCAATGTTACACAGTAACAGTCAGCATAATGTCACATAGTAACAGTGAGCACAATGTTACACAGTAACAGTCAGCAGAATGTTACACAGTAACAGACAGCACAATATTACACAGTAACAGTCAGCACATTGACACACTGTCACAGTCAGCACAGAGTTACACAGTCACAGTGAGCACAGTGTTACACAGTAACAGTCAGCACAGTGTCACACAGTAACAGCGAGCACAATGCTACACCGTACCAGTCAGCACAATTGTACACAGTCAAAGAAAGCACATTGTTACACAGTAAAAGTGAGCAGAATGCTACACAGTAACAGTCTGCACAGTGTTACACAGTATCTGTCAACACAATGTTACACAGTAACAGTCAGCACAATGTCACACACTAACAGTCAGCACAGTGTCACACAGTAACAGTCAGCACAGTGTTACACAGTAACAGTGAGTACAATGCTACACAGTAACAGTCAGCACAGTGTAACACAGTAACAGTGAGCACAATGTTACACAGTAAAAGTCAGCACGGTGTTACACAGTAGCAGTCAGCACAATGCTACACAATAACAGTCAGCACAGTGTTGCACTGTGACAGTCAGCACAATGTCACACTGTCACAGTCAGAACAGTGTTACGCTGTCACAGTCAGCACAATGTTACACAGTAACAGCAAGCACCATGTTGCACAGTAACAGTCAGCACAGTGTTACACAGTAACAGTTAACACAATGTTACACAGTAACAGCGAGCAACATGTTACACAATAACAGTGAGCACAATGCTACACAGCAAAAGTCATCACAGTGTTCCACAGTAACAGTGAGCATAACGCTACACAGTAACAGTCAGCACAGTGTTACACTGTCACAGTTAGCACAATGTCACACTGTAACAGTCACCATAGTGTTACACAGTAGCAGTCAGCACAGTGGTACAGATTAATAGTCAGCACAGTGTTCGAAAAGTAACAGTGAGCAGAATGTCAAAGAGTAACAGTGAGCAGAATGTCACACAGTAACAGAGAGCACAATGCTACACAGTAACAGTCATCAGAGTCTTCCACAGTAACAGTGAGCACAATGCGACACAGTAACAGTCAGCACAGTGTTACACTGCAACAGTCAGCTAAATGTTACACAGTAACAGTCAGCACAATGACACACAGTAACAGTGAGCACAATGTTACACAGTAACAGTGAGCAGAATGTTACACAGTAACAGACAGCACAATATTACACAGTATCAGTCAGCACATTGACACACTGTCACAGTCAGCACAGTGTTACACAGTCACAGTGAGCACAGTGTTGCACAGTAACAGTGAGCACAAAGCTACACAGTAACAGTCAGCACAGTGTTACACAGTGACAGTCAGGTCAATGTCACACAGTAACAGTCAGCACAGTGTCACACAGTAACAGCGAGCACAATGCTACACAGTACCAGTCAGCACAATGGTACACAGTCAAAGAAAGCACATTGTTACACAGTAAAAGTGAGCAGAATGCTACACAGTAACAGTCAGCACAGTGTTACACAGTAACAGTGAGTACAATGCTACACAGTAAAAGTCAGCACAGTGTTACACAGTAACAGTCAGCACAATGTTACACAGTAAAAGTCAGCACAGTGTTACACAGTAGCAGTCAGCACAATGCTACACAATAACAGTCAGCACAGTGTTACACAGTGACAGTCAGGACAATGTCACACAGTAGCAGTCAGCACAGTGTCACACAGTAACAGGCAGCACAATGTTCCACAGTAACAGTGAGCACAATGTTACAAGGTAACAGTCAGGTCAATGTACCACAGTAACAGTGAGCAGAATGTCACACAGTAACCGTGAGCACAATATTGCACAGCAACAGTCAGCACAATGCTACACAGTAACAGTCAACACAGTGATACACTGTCACAGTTAGCACAGTGTCACACAGTAACAGGGAGCACAGTGTTAGACAGGAACAGTCAGCACAGTGTTACACAGTAACAGTGAGCACAATGTTACACAGCAACAGTCAGCACAGTGTTACACAGTAACAGTCAGCACAGTGTTACACAGTGAAAGTCAGCACAATGTTACACAGTGAAAGTCAGCACAGCGTCACACAGTAACAGGCAGCACAGTGCAACACAGTAACTGTCAGCACAGTGTTACACAGTAACAGTGAGCACAATTTTACACAGTAACAGTCAGCACAATGCTCCCCAGTAACAGTCAGCACAGTGTTACATGGTCACAGTCAGCACAAAGTCACACAGTAACAGTGAGCAGAATGTCACACAATAACAGGCAGCACAGTGTTACACACTAACAGTGAGCACAGTGTTACACAGTAAAAGTCAGCACAGTGTGACACAGTAACAGTGAGCACAATGCTACACAGTAACAATCACTACAATGCGACAAAGTAACAGTCAGCACAATGTTACACAGTAACAGTGAACAACATGTTACACAGTAACAGTGAGCACAATGCTACACAGCAAAAGTCACCACAGTGTTCCACAGTAACAGTCAGCACAGTGTTACACGGTAACAGTGAGTACAATGTCAAACAGTAACAGTCAGCACAGTGGTACACAGTAACAGTCAGCACAGTGTTACACTGTCACAGTCAGCACAATGTCACACAGTAACAGTCAGCACAGTGTTCCACCGTAACAGTGAGCACAATGCTACACAGTAACAGTCAGCATAAAGTTACACAGTAACAGTGAGCACAATGCGACACAGTAACAGTACGCACAGTGTTACACTATCACAGTCAGCACAATGTCAAACAGTAACAGTCAGCACAGTGTTACACAGTAACAGTCAGCACAGTGTTACACAGTAACAGTCAACACAATGTTACAAAGTAACAGCAAGCACCATGTTACAGAGTAACAGTGAGCACAATGCTATACAGTAACTGTCATCACAGTCGTCCACATAACAGTGAGCACAATGCTACACATTAACAGTCAGAACAGCGTTATACAGTAACAGTCAGCACAATGCGACACGTAACAGTCAGGACAGTGTCACACAGGAACAGTGAGCACAATGTTACACAGGAACAGTGAGCACAATGTCACACTGTAACAGTGAAGACAATGGAACACAGTAACAGTGAGCAGACTGTCACACAGAAACACAGTAACCGTCAGTACAATGTCACACTGTCACAGTCAGCACAATATCATTCAGTTACAGTGTCCACAATGTTGCACAGCAACAGTCAGCACAATGTTACACAGTAACAGTGAGCACAGTGTTACACTGTCACAATTAGCACAAAGTCATACAGTAACAGTGAGCACAGTGTTACACTGTCACAGTCAGCACAATGTCAAACAGCAACAGTGAGCACAGTGTTACAAAGTAACAGTCAGGACAATGTTGCACAGTAACAGTGAGCAGAACGTCACACACTAACAGACAGCACAGTGTTACACAGTAACAGTCAGCACAGTGTTACACAGTAACAGTCAACACAATGTTACAAAGTAACAGCAAGCACCATGTTACAGAGTAACAGTGAGCACAATGTTACACAGTAACAGTGAGCAGAATGTTACACAGTAACAGACAGCACAATATTACACAGTAACAGTCAGCACATTGACACACTGTCACAGTCAGCACAGTGTTACACAGTCACAGTGAGCACAGTGTTACACAGTAACAGTGAGCACAAAGCTACACAGTAACAGTCAGCACAGTGTTACACAGTGACAGTCAGGTCAATGTCACACAGTAACAGTCAGCACAGTGTCACACAGTAACAGCGAGCACAATGCTACACAGTACCAGTCAGCACAATGGTACCCAGTCAAAGAAAGCACATTGTTACACAGTAAAAGTGAGCAGAATGCTACACAGTAACAGTCAGCACAGTGCTACACAGTAACAGTCTCACAATGTCACACAGTAACAGTGAGCACAAAGCTACACAGTAACAGTCAGCACAGTGTTACACAGTGACAGTCAGGACAATGTCACACAGTAACAGTCAGCACAGTGTCACACAGTAACAGCGAGCACAATGCTACACCGTACCAGTCAGCACAATTGTACACAGTCAAAGAAAGCACATTGTTACACAGTAAAAGTGAGCAGAATGCTACACAGTAACAGTCTGCACAGTGTTACACAGTAACTGTCAACACAATGTTACACAGTAAAAGTCAGCACGGTGTTACACAGTAGCAGTCAGCACAATGCTACACAATAACAGTCAGCACAGTGTTGCACTGTGACAGTCAGCACAGTGTTACACAGTAACAGTGAGCACAATGTTACACTGTAACAGTCAGCACAGTGTTACACTGTAACAGTCAGCACAATGTCACACTGTCACAGTCAGAACAGTGTTACGCTGTCACAGTCAGCACAATGTTACACAGTAACAGCAAGCACCATGTTGCACAGTAACAGTCAGCACAGTGTTACACAGTAACAGTTAACACAATGTTACACAGTAACAGCGAGCAACATGTTACACAATAACAGTGAGCACAATGCTACACAGCAAAAGTCATCACAGTGTTCCACAGTAACAGTGAGCATAACGCTACACAGTAACAGTCAGCACAGTGTTACACTGTAACAGTCAGCATAGTGTTACACAGTAACAGTCAGCACAGTGGTACAGATTAATAGTCAGCACAGTGTTCGAAAAGTAACAGTGAGCAGAATGTCAAAGAGTAACAGTGAGCAGAATGTCACACAGTAACAGAGACCACAATGCTACACAGTAACAGTCATCAGAGTCTTCCACAGTAACAGTGAGCACAATGCGACACAGTAACAGTCAGCACAGTGTTACACTGCAACAGTCAGCTAAATGTTACACAGTAACAGTCAGCACAATGACACACAGTAACAGTGAGCACAATGTTACACAGTAACAGTGAGCAGAATGTTACACAGTAACAGACAGCACAATATTACACAGTAACAGTCAGCACATTGACACACTGTCATAGTCAGCACAGTGTTACACAGTCACAGTGAGCACAGTGTTACACAGTAACAGTAAGCACAAAGCTACACAGTAACAGTCAGCACAGTGTTACACAGTGACAGTCAGGTCAATGTCACACAGCAACAGTCAGCACAGTGTCACACAGTAACAGCGAGCACAATGCTACACAGTACCAGTCAGCACAATGGTACACAGGCAAAGAAAGCACATTGTTACACAGTAAAAGTGAGCAGAATGCTACACAGTAACAGTCAGCACAGTGTTACACAGTAACAGTCAGCACAATGTTACACAGTAAAAGTCAGCACAATGCTACCCAGTAACAGTCAGCACAATGTTACACAGTAAAAGTCAGCACAGTGTTACACAGTAGCAGTCAGCACAATGCTACACAATAACAGTCAGCACAGTGTTACACAGTGACAGTCAGGACAATGTCACACAGTAACAGTCAGCACAGTGTCACACAGTAACAGGCAGCACAATGTTCCACAGTAACAGTGAGCACAATGTTACAAGATAACAGTCAGGTCAATGTTCCACAGTAACAGTGAGCAGAATGTCACACAGTAACCGTGAGCACAATATTGCACAGCAACAGTCAGCACAATGCTACACAGTAACAGTCAACACAGTGATACACTGTCACAGTTAGCACAGTGTCACACAGTAACAGTGAGCACAGTGTTAGACAGGAACAGTCAGCACAGTGTTACACAGTAACAGTGAGCACAATGTTACACAGCAACAGTCAGCACAGTGTTACACAGTAACAGTCAGCACAGTGTTACACAGTGAAAGTCAGCACAATGTTACACAGTGAAAGTCAGCACAGCGTCACACAGTAACAGGCAGCACAGTGCAACACAGTAACTGTCAGCACAGTGTTACACAGTAACAGTGAGCACAATTTTACACAGTAACAGTCAGCACAATGCTCCCCAGTAACAGTCAGCACAGTGTTACATGGTCACAGTCAGCACAAAGTCACACAGTAACAGTGAGCAGAATGTCACACAATAACAGGCAGCACAGTGTTACACACTAACAGTGAGCACAGTGTTACACAGTAAAAGTCAGCACAGTGTGACACAGTAACAGTGAGCACAATGCTACACAGTAACAATCACTACAATGCGACAAAGTAACAGTCAGCACAATGTTACACAGTAACAGTGAACAACATGTTACACAGTAACAGTGAGCACAATGCTACACAGCAAAAGTCACCACAGTGTTCCACAGTAACAGTCAGCACAGTGTTACACGGTAACAGTGAGTACAATGTCAAACAGTAACAGTCAGCACAGTGGTACACAGTAACAGTCAGCACAGTGTTACACTGTCACAGTCAGCACAATGTCACACAGTAACAGTGAGCACAGTGTCAGACAGGAACAGTCAGCACAGTGTTCCACCGTAACAGTGAGCACAATGCTACACAGTAACAGTCAGCATAAAGTTACACAGTAACAGTGAGCACAATGCGACACAGTAACAGTACGCACAGTGTTACACTATCACAGTCAGCACAATGTCAAACAGTAACAGTCAGCACAGTGTTACACAGTAACAGTCAGCACAGTGTTACACAGTAACAGTCAACACAATGTTACAAAGTAACAGCAAGCACCATGTTACAGAGTAACAGTGAGCACAATGCTATACAGTAACTGTCATCACAGTCGTCCACATAACAGTGAGCACAATGCTACACATTAACAGTCAGAACAGCGTTATACAGTAACAGTCAGCACAATGCGACACGTAACAGTCAGGACAGTGTCACACAGGAACAGTGAGCACAATGTTACACAGGAACAGTGAGCACAATGTCACACTGTAACAGTGAAGACAATGGAACACAGTAACAGTGAGCAGACTGTCACACAGAAACACAGTAACCGTCAGTACAATGTCACACTGTCACAGTCAGCACAATATCATTCAGTTACAGTGTCCACAATGTTGCACAGCAACAGTCAGCACAATGTTACACAGTAACAGTGAGCACAGTGTTACACTGTCACAATTAGCACAAAGTCATACAGTAACAGTGAGCACAGTGTTACACTGTCACAGTCAGCACAATGTCAAACAGCAACAGTGAGCACAGTGTTACAAAGTAACAGTCAGGACAATGTTGCACAGTAACAGTGAGCACAGTGTTACACAGTAACAGTCAACACAATGTTACAAAGTAACAGCAAGCACCATGTTACAGAGTAACAGTGAGCACAATGTTACACAGTAACAGTGAGCACAGTGTTACACTGTCACAATTAGCACAAAGTCAGACAGTAACAGTGAGCACAGTGTTACACTGTCACAGTCAGCACAATGTCAAACAGCAACAGTGAGCACAGTGTTACAAAGTAACAGTCAGGACAATGTTGCACAGTAACAGTGAGCAGAATGTCACACACTAACAGACAGCACACTGCTACACAGTCACAGTCAGCACAGTGTTACACAGTAACAGTGAGCACAATGCTACACAGTAACAGTCAGCACGGTGTTACACAGTAACAGTCATAACTGTAACACAGTAATAGTGAGCACAATGCTACACACTAACAGTCATCACAGTGATACACAGTAACTGTCAGCACAGTGCTACACAGTAACAGTCAGCACAATGTCACACAGTAACAGGCAGCACAGTGTCACACAGTAACAGTGACCACAATGTTACATAGTAACAGTCAGCACAGTGTTACACAGTAACAGTCTTACAATGTCACACAGTAACAGTGAGCACAATGCTACACAGTAACAGTGAGCACAATGTTACACAGTAACAGTCAGCACAATGTTACGCAGTAACAGTCTCACAATGTCACACAATCACAGTCACCACAGTGTTACACCGTAGCAGTCAGCACAATGTCACACAGTAACAGTCAGCACAGTGTTACACAGTAACAGTCAGCCCAATGGTAAACAGTAACAGTGAGCAAAATGTCACACAGTAACAGTCAGCACCATGCGACACAGAAACAGACAGCACAGTGTTACACAGTAATAGTCATAACTGTTACACAGTAACAGTGAGCAGAATGTCTCACAGTGACAGTCAGCACAGTGCTACACAGTAACAGTCAGCAGAGTGTTACACAGTAACAGTCAGCACAATGCTACACAGTAACAGTCAGCGCAATGTCAGTCAGTAACAGTCAGCCCAGTGTCACACCATAACAGTCAGCACAATGTTACACAGTAATTTTGAGCACAATGTCACAGTGTAACAGTCAGCACAATATTACACAGTAACAGTGAGCACAATGCTACACAGTAACAGTCAGCACAATGTTACGCAGTAACCGTCAGCACACTGTCACAGTGTAACAGTCAGCACACTGTCAATAAGTAACAGTCAGCAAAATGTCACGCAGTAACAGTGAGCACAATGCTACACAGTAACAGTCAGCACAATGTTACACAGTAGCAGTCAGCACAATGTCACACAGTAACAGTCAGCCCAGTGGTAAACAGTAACAGTGAGCAAAATGTCACACAGTAACAGTCAGCACAATGCGACACAGTAACAGACATCACAGTGTTACACAGTAACTCTCAGCACAATGCTACACTGTAACAGACAGCACAGTGTTACACAGTAACAGTCGTAATTGCTACACAGTAACAGTGAGCACCATGTCACACAGTAACAGTCAGCACAATGTTACACAGTAACAGTCAGCACAGTGTCACACAGTAACAGTCAGCACAATGTCACACAGTAACCGTGACCACAATGCTACACAGTAACAGTGACCAGAATGCTACACAGAAACAGACAGCACAATGTTCCACAGTAACAGGCAGCACAATGCTAGACAGTAACAGTCAGAACAGTGTAACACAGTAACAGTGAGCACAATGTCACACAGTAACAGTCAGCACAATGTCACACAGTAACAGTGAGCACAATGCTACACAGTAACAGTCAGCAAAGTATTACACAGCAACAGTCAGTAAAATGCCACACAGTAACAGTCAGCACAGTGTTACACAGTAACAGTTAGCACAATGTAAAACAGTAACATTCAGCACAGTGTTATACAGTAACAGTCAGCACAACGGTAAACAGTAACAGTGAGCAAAATGTCACACAGTAACAGTCAGCACCATGCGACACAGAAACAGACAGCACAGTGTTACACAGTAACACTCAGCACAATGCTACAATGTAACAGACAGCACAGTGTTACACAGTAACAGTCATAACTGTTTCACAGTAACAGTGAGCAGAATGTCACACAGTAACAGTCAGCACAGTGTTACGCAGTAACATTCAACAGTGTTACACAGAAACAGTGAGCACAATGTTACCCAGTAAAAGTCAGCACAATGTTACACAGTAACAGTCAGCACAATGTCACACAGTTACAGTCAGCACAATGTTACGCATTAACCGTCAGCACACTGTCACAGTGTAACAGTCAGCACAATGTCAAAAACTAACAGTCAGCAAAATGTCACAGAGTAACAGTGAGCACAATGCTACACAGTAACAGTCAGCACAGTGTTACACAGTAGCAGTCAGCACAATGTCACACAGTAACAGTCAGCACAGTGTTACACAGTAACAGTCAGCCCAGTGGTAAACAGTAACAGCGAGCAACATGTTACACAGTAACAGTCAGCACAATGCGACACAGTAACAGACAGCACAGTGTTACACAGCAACACTCAGCACAATGCTACACTGTAACAGACAGCACAGTGTTACACAGTAACGGTCGTACCTGCTACACAGTAACAGTGAGCACAATGTCACACAGTAACATTCAACACAGTGTTACACAGAAACAGTGAGCACAATGCTACACAGTAACTGTCAGCACAGTGTTACACAGTAACAGTCAGCACAATGCTACTCAGTAACAGTGAGCACAATGTCACAGTGTAACAGTCAGCACAATGTTACACAATAACAGTGAGCACAATGTTACACAGTAAAAGTCAGCACAATGTTACACAGTAACAGTCAGCACAATGTCACACAGTAACAGTCAGCACAATGCTACACAGTAACAGTCAGCGCAATGTCACACAGTAACAGTCAGCACATTGTTACACAGTAACAGTGAGCACAATGCTACACAGTAACAGTCAGCACAGTGTTACACAGTAACAGTCAGCCCAGTGGTAAACAGTAACAGCGAGCAACATGTTACACAGTAACAGTCAGCACAGTGTTACACAGTAACAGTCAGCCCAGTGGTAAACAGTAACAGCGAGCAACATGTTACACAGTAACAGTCAGCACAATGCGACACAGTAACAGACAGCACAGTGTTACACAGCAACACTCAGCACAATGCTACACTGTAACAGACAGCACAGTGTTACACAGTAACGGTTGTACCTGCTACACAGTTACAGTGAGCACAATGTCACACAGTAACATTCAACACAGTGTTACACAGAAACAGTGAGCACAATGTCACACCGTAACAGTCAGCACAATGTTACACAGTAATAGTGAGCACAATGTCACAGTGTAACAGTCAGCACAATATTACACAATAACAGTGAGCACAATGTTACACAGTAAAAGTCAGCACAGTGTTACACAGTAACAGTCAGCACAATGTCACACAGTAACAGTCAGCACAATGTTATGCAGTAACAGTCAGCACAATGTCACACAGTAACAGTGAGCACAATGCTACACAGTAACAGTCAGCGCAATGTCACACAGTAACAGTCAGCACATTGTTACACAGTAACAGTGAGCACAACGCTACACAGTAACAGTCAGCACAGTGTTACACAGTAACAGTGAGCACAATGTTTCACAGTAACAGTCAGCACAATGTCACAGTGTAACAGTCAGGACAATGTTACACAGGAACAGTGAGCAAAATATCACACAGTAACAGACAGCACAATGTCACACAGTAACAGTGAGCACAATCTCACAGAGTAACAGTCAGCCCAATGTCACACAGTAACAGTCAGGACAATGTTACACAGTAACAGTGAGCAGAATGTCACACAGTAACAGACAGCACAATGTTACACAGTAACAGTCAGCACAGTGTTACACAATAACAGTGAGCACAATGGCACAGTGTAACAGTCAGCACAATGCTACTCAGTAACTGTCATCACACTGTTCCACAGTAACAGTGAGCACATTGTCACAGAGTAACAGTCAGCACAGTGTTACACAGTAACAGTCAGCACAGTGTTACAAAATAACAGACAGCACAATGCTACACAGTAACAGTCAGCACAGAGTTACACAGTAACAGTCAGCACAGTATTACAAAATAACAGACAGCACAAAGCTACACAGTAATAGTCAGCACAATGCTACACAGTAACAATCAACACAATGCTACACAGTAACAGTCAGCACAATGCTACACAGTAACAATCAACACAATGCTACACAGTAACAGTCAGCACAGTTTCACACAGTAACAGTCAGCACAGTGTTACACAGTAACAGTCAGCACAATGCGACACAGTAACAGTCAGCACAATGCTACACTGAAACAGACAACACAGTGTTACACAGTAACAGTCATAACTGTTACACAGTAACAGTGAGCATAATGTCAGCACAGTGTTACACAGTAACAGTGAGCACAATGTTACACAGTAACAGTCAGCACAGTGTTACACAGTAACTGTCAGCACAGTATCACACAATAACATTCAACACAGTGTTGCATAGTAACAGTGAGCACAATGTTACACAGTAACAGTCAGCACAGTGTTACACAGTAACTGTCAGCACAGTATCACACAATAACAGTGAGCACAATGTCACACAGTAACAGTCAATACAACGTCACACAGTAACAGTCAGCGCAATGTCACAGTGTAACAGCACAATGTCACACCGTAACAGTCAGCACAATGTCACACAATAACAGTCAGCACAGTGTTACACAGTTACAGTCAGCACAACGTCACACAGTATCAGTGAGCACACTGTCACACAGTAACAGTGAGCACAATGCCACACACTAACAGTCAGCACTGTGTTACACAGTTACAGTCAGCACAATGTCACACAGTAACGGTGAGCACAATGTCACACCAGAACAGTCAGCACAGTGCCACACAGTATCAGTGATACCATAGTATCCTGCAACAGGGTTTTCTATCAGCCATCCATCTTGTGAGAGAACTGTATACGCCTTGGTGTCAATGTTGTGCTCAGTGAAACTGGAATGTCTTCACCACTGGGCAAACCTAGACAAATCCAATGTGACCCTGGACTGCCTGATCACCAGGGCTCCTCTTCACCCACTAGTTTGGGTCAAAGCAACTGCACAGCCCTGTATTTGGCAACAGCTCGGTTGTAGGAGGTTCTGGAAAGATGGCAGAGTTAGGCGTCATTCAACTTTGGACTTCACTCCAGTTTGTCAGGATTACTCCTTTGCTTTCACCTGCCGTTCCCCAATGTATCCTCAAGGCAGTAGAGTTATTTGTGATAATGGGAACTGCAGATGCTGGAGAATCCAAGATAACAAAGTGTGGAGCTGGATGAACACAGCAGGCCAAGCAGTATCTCAGGAGCTCAAAAGCTGACGTTTCAGGCCTAGACCCTTCATCAGAGCTATTTGGCTTTACGTATGCATATTGTGCTGTCAGGTGCCCCAGAGGCAAATTTCGACCACCTCCAGCACAAGAAAGTCTTAATCACTTCCCCTTGACAATCAGTAGCAATCCCTTACACAGATATTATATCTGACCAGAAATTCAAGGGGATCAACCACATAAATGCAGCATCCATGTGTTTGCAATAGAGGCCAGGCATTCTGCAGTGAGACACTCACCTCCGTATTCTCCAGTGCGTCTCCATTGCCTACAAGTCACAAGTCAAGAGTCTGATGGAAGCTTGGCACTGTCCAGAACATATAAGTCTGTCGGAATGGTACCCCACCTTAAACAACCTCACCCTCCACTGTTGGTGCGATACATTAGCTGTGTGTACTATTTCATCAGAGCTTCATCAGAGTAGAGTTATTTGACTTTAACCGGGAGGCTGGTTCAGGAGTGGCAGAGGGGACTGCTCTCCTCATGTCCTGGGGCCAACCTATTCCAGGTTCCACTGAAACTTCAACCTCGGAGTGTGAGGGGCCCAGTTTCTGTGTCTCACTGTGAGGAGGCGTAGCTGAGGACTTGCTACTAGGGAGGATATGTACTCACAGGACGAGGCTTTTTTGATTTGCTGCCAGTCAATGGGAGAGGCTAATAAGGACAGTAGGGCACAAAAGTTGAGAAACCTGCTCGGCTCTTGTCCACACGCCAGACCCATCACATTGCCTTGTCTAACACACCTATGTGTACCAACACAGAGCTATGTCATACACGAGTGTATGATGGGATAATAGGGTTACACAGTACAGTGTGAGGTAACTCAATACCAATGGGAAAACATTCTCTGATCATTGCCTGAAGTGAGGGTGTAGCAACTGAAGCGAACCTATTCATTATCATCATATTCCACGCTCTTGGCCTCGATGATGCATAAATGGTTATCACAATGTTCCAGGTAGGGATTTACTCCTAAATGAGTGACAGCTACCATCCAACCACGATTCAGTGATAAAAGACATCCCAATGGAGTAGGCGGCAAAGATTCTGAAGTTCAGTTCCATGGTGAGGATGCACGGTGTTGACACAGTTCACTCTTGACTACACCCACGCTGCAAATAGCACCAGTCAGTGTTCGTTTCAGCGCAACTAGAGTCGCACATATCCAGACAGGCACAGTGCTTGTAATGAAGTCACTTTCAGAACCGCACTGTCAATCAGAGCGCAGCTCACCTTCACACTCAACTCCCTGTGGCTTGGAAGGGAACATAAATGCTTGGTGTTCCCTCGCATCTGCTACCCTTGACCTTGTAGGTGTAGAAATGCTAGATTTGGGAGTTGCTATGGAAGGAGTCTTGTCGTCTTGCTGCACTGCTTCCCTGGAATAGTACACACAGCTAATGTGCTGTACCAATAGTGGAGGGTGAGGCTGTTTAAGGATGGGGTACCAGTCCAACAGACTTATATGTTCTGGACAGTATCAAGCTTCCATCAGACTCTTGGCTTGTGTCTTGTAGGCAATGGAGACGCACTGGGGAATATGGAGGTGAGCGTCTCACTGCAGCATACCTGGCCTCTATCGCAAACACATGGATACTGCATTTATGTGGTTTATCCACTTGCATTTCTCGTCAGATGCATACGTAAAGCCAACACAAAGTAGGCAATCAAACTGTTATGACAAGTCTCTGGGTTGAGATTCCCTCATACTCTTTGGTTCCAGACTGGATACACCAAATTGTTATGCACCCAGTTCTCCCTTCCTTTAATTACCTGCCCAATACGTTGGCCACAGCCGGGTTAATTAAGAGGGTCCCTTGTCCTTGTCAATACCTTTCTCTCAGGCTAAATGAGCTTAACTTTTAAAAGAAGCCAACTCAATCAGAGTTCCTTAACTTAAAGAAAGAGTGAGTTTATCGGTGATTAAGCACTAAAAAAGTAATAAGACAACACACAAATACAAATAGATCAGAAATGAAAAGTAAGTCCAAACAAAATAAGAGATATACAGATCAGTCTCTGAGTTGTTTATGAAGAGTAGATAGTGGAATGTTACGGCCACTATTTTGGGTGACACTCATTATGTTAATGTCGATAGTGAGCAGGCAATTTTGAGCACTTTGGATTTGTAAGTTAGCTAAAACTCTTGTTCAATGACGTTGGACTTGCTGACTGCTTGCAACACTCAGAAAGAGAGATAATTGTTTCTTTTTACCTATAGCTTTGGGCTATCTAATTGCTGTGACCTCCATAGACAGAAGTGGGAAGTTGCGTGTGGACCCTGTGGAGATTGGAGAGGTGCTAAATGATTAGTTCTCATCTGTTTTCACTGAGGAACAGGAGAATATTGTAGACGAGATAATGGGAACTGCAGATGCTGGAGAATCCAAGATAACAAAGTGTGAAGCTGGATGAACACAGCGGGCCAAGCAGCATCTCAGGAGCACAAAAGCTGACATTTCAGGCCTAGAGCGTCATCAGAGCTCTGAAGAAGGGCCTAGGCCTGAAATGTCAGCTTTTGTGCTCCTGAGATACTGCTTGGCCTGCTGTGTTCATCCAGCTTCACACTTTGTTATCTAATATTGTAGAGGAGATGACTGAGTTACGGGTTACTAGAATCGAAAGGATTAAGGTTAGTAAGGAGGAGGTGTTATCAATTCTAGAAGGTGTGAAGGTAGATAAATCCCCTGGGCCAGATAGATTTTTCCGAGGATTGTCTGGGAAGCTTGGGAGGAGGTGGCGGATCCTTTGGCCTTGATCTTTGAGTCCTCATTGTCTACAGGTTTAGTACCAGAGGAGTGGAGGATTGCAAATGTTGTGCCCTTGTTCAAGAAGGGCAGTAGGGATGACCCAGGTAATTACAGGCCAGTGAGCCTTACGTCTGTTGTAGGAAAAGTTTTGGAAAGGATTATAACAGATAGGATTTATAATCATCTAGCAAGCAACAATTTGATTGGAGATAGTCAACATGGATTCGTCAAGGGCAGGTCGTGTCTCACAAACCTCATTGAGTTTTTGAGAAGGTGACCAAGCATGTGGATGAGGGAAGGGCAGGTGACGTGGTGTACATGGACTTCAGTAAAGCCTTTGATAAGGTTCCACATGGTAGGCTATTGGAGAAAATGCAGAGGCATGGGATTGAGGGAGATTTAGCAGTTTGGATTAGAAATTGGCTTTCTGTAAGAAGGCAATGAGTGGTGGTTGATAGAAAATATTCAGCCTGGAGTCTGGTTACTAGTGGTGTGCCTCAAAGATCTGTTTTGGGACCACTGCTGTTTGTCATTTTTATAAGTGACTTGGACGCAGGCATAGGTGGATGGGTTAGTAAGTTTGCAGATGACACTAAAGTCGGTGGAGTGGTGGACAGTGTGGAAGAATGTTGCAGGTTGCAGGGAGACTTGGATAAACTGCAGAATTGGGCTGAAAGGTGGCAAATGGAGTTTAATACGGATAAATGTGAGGTGATTCACTTTGGGAGGAATAATAGGAAGGCAGAATACCAGGTCAATGGAAAGATTCTTGGTAGTGTGGATGTGCAGAGGGATCTTGGTGTCCATGTACATAGATCCCTGAAAGTTGCCACCCAGGTTGATAGTGCTGTTAAGAAGGCTTATGGTGGGTTAGGTTTTATTGGTAGAGGGATTGAGTTCCGGAGCCGTGATGTCATGCTGCAACTGTACAAAACGCTAGTGCGGCCTCATTTGGAATATTGCGTGCAATTCTGGTCGCCCCATTACAGGAAGGATATGGAAGCATTGTAAAAGGTGCAGAGGAGATTTACCAGGATGTTGCCTGGCATGGAGCACAGGCCCTATGAAGAAAGGCTGACGGACTTGGGTCTGTTCTCATTGGAGAGAAGGAGGCTAAGAGGGGGTTTAATAGAGACATACAAGATGATCAGAGGATTAGATAGGGCGGACAGTGAGAGTCTTTTTCCAAGGTTGACGACTTCAGCTTGTACAAGGGGGCATAGCTACAAATTGAGGGGTGATAGATTTAAGACAGATGTCAGAGGCAGGTTCTTTACTCAGAGAGTGGTAAGGGCGTGGAACGCCCTGTCTGCCAATGTAGTTAACTCAGCCACATTAGGGAGATTTAAACAGTCCTTGGATAAGCATATGGATAATGATGGGATAGTGTAGGGGGAGGGGCTTAGATTAGTTCACAGGCCGGCGCAACATCGAGGGCCAAAGGGCCCGTTCTGCGCTGTATTGTTCTATGTTCTATGTTCTATGTTCTACCTCATTTGTTGATACTAGCTCATCACTCCACTGACACACACATGTGGCTCCTCGGTCCTTTTTTTGTCTATTGCTGAAAGGTCAACCACAAGCCTGTCTTTTGACTCGTGTCGACAGTCTGAAAGATGACCCACAGATGTTTTCCTTCTGAGAGGAGGAAATTAGATTGCCTTGCACCTCTGCCTTTGGAGTCTCCCTCTGATGATTTGTTGACCACTACTGTTCAGATGTTCCAGAGCCATGGAAAAAAGAAGCTTTCAGCAGTCAGTGAACTCCATTCTCAGAGATTATATCATCAGCCAATAGAAGTAGTTGGAACTGCAGATGCTGGAGAATCCGAATTAACATGGTGTGAAGCTGGATGAACACAGCAGGCCATGCAGCATCAGAGGAACAGAAAAGCCGACTTTTCAGGCCTAGACCCTTCATCAGAAATGGGGGAGGAAAAGTGGGTTCTGAAATAAACAGGGAGAGAGGGGGAGGCGGATAGAAGATGGATAGAGGAGAAGATAGGTGGAGAGGAGACAGACAAGTTAAAGAGGCAGGAATGGAGCCAGTAGAGGTGAGTGTAGGTGGGGAGATAGGGAGGGGATAGGTCAGTCCAGAGAGGACGGATAGGTCAAGGGGGCAGGATGAGGCTTGTAGGTAGGAAATGGGGATGCGGCTTGAGGTGAGAGGAAGGCATAGGCGAGAGGAAGGACAGGTTGGGGAGGCTGGGATGAGCTGGGCTGGTTCCGGGATGCGGTAGGGGGAGGGGAGGTTTTGAAGCTTGTGAAGTCCACATTGATACCATTGGGCTGCAGGGTTTCCAAGCGGAATATGAGTTGCTGTTCCTGCAACCTCCGGGAGGCATCATCATCCCTCCTGCCCGTCCTCCCTGGACTGATCTATCTCCTCCCTACCTCCCCACCTGCACTCAACTTTACTCCAACCCCACCTCTTTAACTTGTCTGTCTCCTCTCCACCTATCTTCTCCTCTTTTCACCTTCGATCCTCCTCCCCCTCTCTCCCTATTTATTTCAGAACCCTCTTACCCATCCCCCATTTCTGATGAAGGTTCTAGGCCCAAACCATCAGCTTTCCTGCTCCTAAACTGCTGCTTGGCCTGCTGTGTTCATCCAGCTCAACACCTTGTTATCTCACATTGTCAGCAAAGCTTGTCTAAAAAGAGAAACACGCATGCTTTGTCCAAAAGTTCAATACATCTATGAGTAATTTGGGGTTCTGGCTCCATTATCAGGACAAGACAAAAGATACTTAAGCATCATTACAATGCAAAAGCAAAATATGACCAGAAAATCAAATAAAAACAGAAAATACTGGAGAAATTCAGCACATGTGGGAAAAGATGCAGGATTAACATTTCAGATCTGTGAGCTTTCATAAGAATCAGAATTGTCGGGTTTTGAGGAGATAGAAGATTAAAAAACAGATGCAACTCACATGTAAGAGATGTGAATGAGGTAGACGCAGCTGCAAGTCTTCCTGCAGTAAATGCACAGCGATATTACTTACTGATTAATTTATTGTCACATGAATTTTGTTACAAAGTACAGTGAATAGTGTTGTATTGTGTTGCCACTCTCCGATGCCATCTTAGACACAGAAAAAATCAGCCAAAACATAGCATGTAAAGGCAGAAGTAGAAAGAAGTGAAGAAAAGCTGTTCAACTTTAGACCCCTTCTTGTTGAGTGTTCAGCCCTGAGCCATGGGCCCAGTGACTAGGTACGAGTCACATTCACCATGCCATCACTTGAATGGGAGCCACCACACTTTGGCGCCATCTCACTTCCTCCTCTGATGACCTTGCCAATGCAGATGCCACCAATGCCACCGGCTACTGCATTGACCCAATCTCATCTCCACCTCTGCCATGAGCCAGCTATGCACCCACCTCGCTGATGCAGCCGATGCCACATGGACCCACACTTGCCTGCACCACCACTGCTTCGGTGCACGCGGGTGCCACCAGGAACCCAAACCCACCTCCGCTGCAACAGACAAGAGCCGGCGCTAGGATGGCCTCGTCGATGCAAGAGCTGCTGGTAACCCACACTCTCCCCAATCCCGCCCCACAAGTCCATGCTGGGTCCACTCAGGTCTGCACTGGGCCCACTCAAGCCTGCACTGGGCCCACTCAGGTCCGCGCTGGACCCACTCAGGTCTGCGCTGGGCCCACTCAGGTCTGCGCTGGGCCCACTCAAGTCTGCGCTGGGCCCACTCAAGTCTGCACTGGGCCCACTCAGGTATGCGCTGGGCCCACTCATGTCTGCGCTGGGCCCACTCAGGTATGCGCTGGGCCCACTCATGTCTGCGCTGGGCCCACTCAGGTCTGCGCTGGGCCCACTCAAGTCTGCACTGGGCCCACTCAGGTATGCGCTGGGCCCACTCATGTCTGCGCTGGGCCCACTCAGGTCTGCGCTGGGCCCACTCAAGTCTGCACTGGGCCCACTCAGGTATGCGCTGGGCCCACTCGAGTCTGCGCTGGGCCCACTCGAGTCCGTGCTGGGCCCACACGAGTCCGCGCTGGACACACTCAAGTCAGCACTGGGCCCACTCAGGTCTGCACTGGGCCCACTCAAGTCTGCGCTGGGACCGCGCAGATCTGCGCTGGGCCCACTCAGGTCTGCACTGGGCCCACTCAAGTCCGCACTGGGCCCACACAAGTCCACGCTGGGCCCACTCAGATCCACGCTGGGCCCACTCAAGTCCGCACTGGGCCCAATCAGGTCTGCACTGAGCCCACTCAGGGCTGCGCTGGGCCACCTCAGATCTGCGCTGGGCCTACACAAGTCCACGGTGGGCCCACTCAGATCTGCGCTGGGCCTACACAAGTCCACGCTGGGCCCACTCAAGTCCGCACTGGGCCCACACAAGTCCACGCTGGGCCCACTCAGATCCACGCTGGGCCCACTCAAGTCCGCACTGGGCCCACTCAGGTCTGCACTGAGCCCACTCAGGGCTGCGCTGGGCCACCTCAGATCTGCGCTGGGCCTACACAAGTCCACGGTGGGCCCACTCAGATCTGCGCTGGGCCTACACAAGTCCACGCTGGGTCCACTCAGATCCGCGCTGGGCCCACTCAAGTCTGCGCTGGGCCCACTTAGATCTGCGCTGAGCCTACACAAGTCCATGCTGGGCCCACTCAGATCCGCGCTGGGCCCACTCAAGTCTGCGCTGGGCCCACTCAGATCTGCGCTGGGCCTACACAAGTCCACACTGGGCCCACTCAAGCCTTCACTGGGCCCAGTCAGGCCTGCACTGAGCCCACTCAGGCCTGCGCTGGTCCCACTCAGGTCTGCGCTGGTCCCACTCAGGTTTGCGCTGGGCCCACTCAAGTCTGCGCTGGGCCCACTCAAGTCTGCACTGGGCCCACTCAAGCCCATACTGGGCCCACTCAGGTCTGCACTGGGCCCACTCAAGTCCGCACTGGGCCCACTCAGGTTGGCACTGAGCCCACTCAGGGCTGCGCTGGGCCCACTCAGGTCTGCATTAGGCCCACTCGAGTGCGCTGGGCCCACACGAGTCTGCGCTGGGCCCACTCAAGTCTGCACTGGGCCCACTCGAGTGCGCTGGGCCCACACGAATCTGCGCTGGGCCCACTCAAGTCTGCACTGGGCCCACTCGAGTGCGCTGGGCCCACTCGAGTCTGCGCTGGGCCCACTCAGATCCGCGCTGGGCCCACACAAGTCCACGCTGGGCCCACTCAGATCCGCGCTGGGCCCACTCAAACCTTCACTGGGCCCAGTCAGGTCTGCACTGAGCCCACTCAGGTCTGCGCTGGTCCCACTCAGGTCTGCGCTGGTCCCACTCAGGTCTGCGCTGGGCCCACTCAAGTCTGCGCTGGGCCCACTCAAGTCTGCGCTGGGCCCACTTGAGTCCATGCTGGGGCCACACGAGTCCATGCTGGGCCCACACGAGTCTGCACTAGGCCCACTCAAGTCTGCCCTGGGCCCACTCAGGTCTGTACTGGGCCCACTCAAGCCCGCACTGGGCCCACTCAGGTCTGCACTGAGCCCACTCAGGGCTGCGCTGGGCCACCTCAGATCTGCGCTGGGCCTACACAAGTCCACGGTGGGCCCACTCAGATCTGCGCTGGGCCTACACAAGTCCGCACTGGGCCCACTCAGGTCTGCACTGAGCCCACTCAGGGCTGCGCTGGGCCACCTCAGATCTGCGCTGGGCCTACACAAGTCCACGGTGGGCCCACTCAGATCTGCGCTGGGCCTACACAAGTCCACGCTGGGCCCACTCAAGTCCGCACTGGGCCCACACAAGTCCACGCTGGGCCCACTCAG
Source organism: Stegostoma tigrinum (assembly GCF_030684315.1). Lineage (NCBI taxonomy): Eukaryota > Metazoa > Chordata > Chondrichthyes > Orectolobiformes > Stegostomatidae > Stegostoma > Stegostoma tigrinum. The sequence continues at coordinate 31,597,525 of NC_081381.1, forward strand.
ATCCACGCTGGGCCCACTCAAGTCCGCACTGGGCCCACTCAGGTCTGCACTGAGCCCACTCAGGGCTGCGCTGGGCCACCTCAGATCTGCGCTGGGCCTACACAAGTCCACGGTGGGCCCACTCAGATCTGCGCTGGGCCTACACAAGTCCACGCTGGGTCCACTCAGATCCGCGCTGGGCCCACTCAAGTCTGCGCTGGGCCCACTTAGATCTGCGCTGAGCCTACACAAGTCCATGCTGGGCCCACTCAGATCCGCGCTGGGCCCACTCAAGTCTGCGCTGGGCCCACTCAGATCTGCGCTGGGCCTACACAAGTCCACACTGGGCCCACTCAAGCCTTCACTGGGCCCAGTCAGGCCTGCACTGAGCCCACTCAGGCCTGCGCTGGTCCCACTCAGGTCTGCGCTGGTCCCACTCAGGTTTGCGCTGGGCCCACTCAAGTCTGCGCTGGGCCCACTCAAGTCTGCACTGGGCCCACTCAAGCCCATACTGGGCCCACTCAGGTCTGCACTGGGCCCACTCAAGTCCGCACTGGGCCCACTCAGGTTGGCACTGAGCCCACTCAGGGCTGCGCTGGGCCCACTCAGGTCTGCATTAGGCCCACTCGAGTGCGCTGGGCCCACACGAGTCTGCGCTGGGCCCACTCAAGTCTGCACTGGGCCCACTCGAGTGCGCTGGGCCCACACGAATCTGCGCTGGGCCCACTCAAGTCTGCACTGGGCCCACTCGAGTGCGCTGGGCCCACTCGAGTCTGCGCTGGGCCCACTCAGATCCGCGCTGGGCCCACACAAGTCCACGCTGGGCCCACTCAGATCCGCGCTGGGCCCACTCAAACCTTCACTGGGCCCAGTCAGGTCTGCACTGAGCCCACTCAGGTCTGCGCTGGTCCCACTCAGGTCTGCGCTGGTCCCACTCAGGTCTGCGCTGGGCCCACTCAAGTCTGCGCTGGGCCCACTCAAGTCTGCGCTGGGCCCACTTGAGTCCATGCTGGGGCCACACGAGTCCATGCTGGGCCCACACGAGTCTGCACTAGGCCCACTCAAGTCTGCCCTGGGCCCACTCAGGTCTGTACTGGGCCCACTCAAGCCCGCACTGGGCCCACTCAGGTCTGCACTGGGCCACTCAGGTCTGCGCTGGGCCCACTCAGGTCTGCATTAGGCCCACTCAAGCCTGCACTGGGCCCACTCAGATCTGCACTGGGCCCACTCAAGTCTGCACTGGGCCCACTTAGATCTGCGCTGAGCCTACACAAGTCCATGCTGGGCCCACTCAGATCCGCGCTGGGCCCACTCAAGTCTGCGCTGGGCCCACTCAGATCTGCGCTGGGCCTACACAAGTCCACACTGGGCCCACTCAAGCCTTCACTGGGCCCAGTCAGGCCTGCACTGAGCCCACTCAGGCCTGCGCTGGTCCCACTCAGGTCTGCGCTGGTCCCACTCAGGTTTGCGCTGGGCCCACTCAAGTCTGCGCTGGGCCCACTCAAGTCTGCACTGGGCCCACTCAAGCCCATACTGGGCCCACTCAGGTCTGCACTGGGCCCACTCAAGTCCGCACTGGGCCCACTCAGGTTTGCACTGAGCCCACTCAGGGCTGCGCTGGGCCCACTCAGGTCTGCATTAGGCCCACTCGAGTGCGCTGGGCCCACACGAGTCTGCGCTGGGCCCACTCAAGTCTGCACTGGGCCCACTCGAGTGCGCTGGGCCCACACGAATCTGCGCTGGGCCCACTCAAGTCTGCACTGGGCCCACTCGAGTGCGCTGGGCCCACTCGAGTCTGCGCTGGGCCCACTCAGATCCGCGCTGGGCCCACACAAGTCCACGCTGGGCCCACTCAGATCCGCGCTGGGCCCACTCAAACCTTCACTGGGCCCAGTCAGGTCTGCACTGAGCCCACTCAGGTCTGCGCTGGTCCCACTCAGGTCTGCGCTGGTCCCACTCAGGTCTGCGCTGGGCCCACTCAAGTCTGCGCTGGGCCCACTCAAGTCTGCGCTGGGCCCACTTGAGTCCATGCTGGGGCCACACGAGTCCATGCTGGGCCCACACGAGTCTGCACTAGGCCCACTCAAGTCTGCCCTGGGCCCACTCAGGTCTGTACTGGGCCCACTCAAGCCCGCACTGGGCCCACTCAGGTCTGCACTGGGCCACTCAGGTCTGCGCTGGGCCCACTCAGGTCTGCATTAGGCCCACTCAAGCCTGCACTGGGCCCACTCAGATCTGCACTGGGCCCACTCAAGTCTGCACTGGGCCCACCCAAGTCTGCACTGAGCCCACTCAGGTCTGCGCTGGGCCCACTCAAGTCTGCACTGGGCCACTCAGGTCTGCGCTGGGCCCACTCAGGTCTGCATTAGGCCCACTCAAGCCTGCACTGGGCCCACTCAGATCTGCACTGGGCCCACTCAAGTCTGCACTGGGCCCACCCAGGTCTGCACTGAGCCCACCCAGGTCTGCGCTGGTCCCACTCACGTCTGCGCTGGTCCCACTCAGGTCTGCGCTGGGCCCACTCAAATCTGCGCTGGGCCCACTCGAGTCCATGCTGGGGACACTCGAGTCCGTGCTGGGCCCACATGAGTCTGCACTGGGCCCACTCAAGTCTGCACTGGGCCCACTCAGGTCTGCACTGGGCCCACTCAGGTCTGTACTGGGCCCAATCAAGTCTGCACTGGGCCCACTCAGGTCTGCACTGGGCCCACTCAGGTCTGCGCTGGGCCCACTCAGGTCTGCATTAGGCCCACTCAAGCCTGCACTGGGCCCACTCAGATCTGCAATGGGCCCACTCAGGTCTGCTCTGGGCCCACTCAAGTCTGCTCTGGGCCCACTCAGGTCTGCAATGGGTCCACTCTTGTCTGCGCTGGGCCTACTCAAGTCTGCACTTGGCCCACTCAGGTCTGCGCTGGGTCCACTCAGATCTGCAATGGACCCACTCAGGTCTGCGCTGGACCCACTCAAGTCTGCACTGGGCCCACCCAAGTCTGCACTGGGCCCACTCAGTTCTGCGCTGGGCCCACTCAAGTCTGCACTGGGCCCACTCAAGTCTGCACGGGGCCACCCAAGTCTGCACTGGGCCCACTCTTGTCTGCGCTGGGCCTACTCAAGTCTGCACTTGGCCCACTCAGTTCTGCGCTGGGCCCACTCAAGTCTGCACTGGGCCCACTCAGGTCTGCACTAGGCCCACTCAAGTCTGCACTGGGCCCACCCAAGTCTGCACTGGGCCCACTCAGTTCTGCGCTGGGCCCACTCAAGTCTGCACTGGGCCCACTCAGGTCTGCACTAGGCCCACTCAAGCCTGCACTGGGCCCACTCAGATCTGCACTGGGCCCACTCAAGTCTGCACTGGGCCCACCCAGGTCTGCGCTGGGCCCAGTCAAGTCTGCACTGAGCCCACCCAAGTCTGCGCTGGACCCACTCAAGTCTGCACTGGGCCCACTCAGGTCTGCACTAGGCCCACTCAAGCCTGCACTGGGCCCACTCAGATCTGCACTGGGCCCACCCAAGTCTGCACTGGGCCCACTCAGGTCTACGCTGGGCCTACTCAAGCCTGCACTCGGCCACCGCAGGTCTGCACTCGGCCCATGCAGGTCTGCACTGGGCCCACTCAAGTCTGCACTGGGCCCACTCAGGTCTGCACTGGGCCCACTCAGGTCTGCACTGGGCCCACTCAGATCTGCACTGGGCCCACTCAAGTCTGCGCTGGGCCCACCCAGGTCTGCGCTGGGCCTACTCAAGTCTGCACTGGGCCCACCCAGGTCTGCGCTGGGCCTACTCAAGTCTGCACTGGGCCCACTCAAGTCTGCACTGGGCCCACTCAGGTCCACACTGGGCCCACTCAAGTCTGCACTAGGCCTACTTGCCGCTGCTGATGCCATCGCCATGATTGAGCCTTCAACAAGAAGCGAGTAAAATAAAAGAGAAAAAAACAAGAAAAAAAAAGAGAAAAGACCGAAAAATAGAAGAAAAGAAACAAGAAGAAAAGCAGACGGAGCAGATGAGCTCAGGGCTCTGAAGCCCTAATCCAACGTCGTCTTGACCCTCACCATTCTACCATCTGTTTTGAATAGTGTCCTCCTCCTCTGCATAAACGGCTAGATCTGCCCTGTGCATCTCGTGAGATTTCAATTTACTAGGTTCTGTTCTAAATCCATAATGTCTAGTTCACTTCTCTCCCATCATGCGCTGCCTCTTTTCCTTTCTGATAACTGCGTAGAGTTGGATATGCAAAGGGTCTTAAATGCTACCGGGATGTGGGTGAAATAGGGATGAGTGTAGTTTCTGATCGGAGTCTCTCAGGGGGCCACTCAGAAGCAAGTGCAGGACTTTGATTCTCTCTTTGAACCTTCGGAACCTATCGTTTGGATTTATCTCTATGGTGATTCCACAATCCAGATTCACAGGCAGCAATTTGTATTTTGCACTTTTAATATACTAAAGGCACTAATTTACAGCAGTGTTAACAAAGTTTGACACTGAAACTCATTGGCAGCTAAAAGCACAGTCATCCTTATTTTTAAAAGTTTCCGTGGAATGTGGAAGTTGATGGCGAAATCCTGCGAGTGCTGGAAATCTGAAACAAGCACAGAGCATGTTGGAGAAACTCAGCAGGTTTGACAGCTTCTGTGAAAACTGAGTGCTGTAACACTAACATTTCTGTCCTGCTGCAAAATTCCGATGAAACACAATATAAGCTCAAGGGGGGAAAAAAAGCCCTGTTTTTAGTTTAGGCTCTTTATAGTCTCAATAATAAAAAAGGAGAAATTGCTAAGTAGTTTCTGAGGAAGGGTCAGTCGACCCGAAATGTTAACTCTGCTTTCTCTCTACAGGTGTTGCCAGACCTGCTGAGTTTTCCCAGCAATTCCTGTTTCTGTCTCTGCCTTTCACAGCCTTTTCACATCTCATTTGTTCTTTCTCTATTATTCACAATCCCTTTTTATCGTTTGCCCAGGGCCTCTATATCATCTGCCCTCTTGTTCCTCCCCTGCCTATGTCAAAAATATTTTTAAAAGCCCATTTTCCAAAATTTGGTGGTGGAGGCTGGTACAGTTTTAATATTTAAAAGGCATTTGGATAGGTACATGCATAGGAAGGGTTTAGAAGGATATGGACCTTATGCGGGAAAATGGGGATAGATGAATTTAGGATATCGGGTCGACATGAGCAAATTGGACTGATCAGTCTATTTCTCTGTTGTATATAACTCCGATGACTCTATTTGTCGATCATCCCCAATTACCCTTGAACTGAGACGTTCGCTTGGCCGTTTCAAAGCACAGTTAAGAGTTAACCACATTGCTGCGAGTCACGTTTAGACCAGACTATGTGAGATGGTAGATTGCCTTCCCTAGAGTGCATTAGGGAACCAGATGGGTTTTTACAGCTTTCAATCATCATTTTGCATTCATCATCAATGACACTGGCTTTCAATTCCAGATTTTTAAAGTTAATTGAATTTAATCCATGTATCCAGAGCCTCTGAGCTACTAGTCCATTGATGTTACCAGAATGCCACCGTCAGTGGAGCAACAGGGGTGGCACGGTGGCTCAGTGGTTAGCACTGTTCTCTCACAGCACCAGGGGCCAAGGTGCAGTTCCACCCTTGGGTGACTGTCTGCGTGGAGTTTGCACGTCATCCCCGTGTCTGCTCGGGTTCCCTCCTGTTGCTCTGGTTTCCTCCCACAGTCCAAAAATGTACAGGCTAAGTGGATTGGCCATGCTAAATTTCCCCATAGTGTCCAGGGATGGGGATCTTGGTGGGATGCTCTGAGGGTCAGTGCAGACTTGTTGGGCCAAAGAGCCTGACTCCACACTGTAGGAATTCCATGAATTAAAGCTGAGATTGCTCACCAAGCAGGAAAAGGGATTGTGGAGAAGATTAACAAAAAAATGAGGGGCCAGGCATTGGAAACATTTGAAACAGAGGGTGAGAACATTAAAATTGAGGTGTTGCTGGACTGAGAGCCACTGTGGATTGTGACAATACTGTGGTTTTAAGAGGTGTATTTTGTTTTGGAGAGATTTGGGGACAGGTAATGAGTAGTCTCTGAGAAGATAAACAACCTGTGAGGCCTTGGGTTTTTAATTTAAAGTTGGAACAATAGACGCAGCCTGGCTGGGCGTGGCCCACTGTCACAGACCAGGATTTCTAGTTTTTAGATTATTTTAGCTTTCAGGAGTTGCTGTTGTCTGCTTGAAGAAGTAGAATCTATTTTTCCCTCTCATGATTACAGCCAAAAGTTGGGGGTTCTCTTCCTAGGCTGCTAGATTGTATGTGAGATTAAAACTGCTTTCTGAATTTGTCTTTTTCCAGACAATTGTGGGATATTACTATATTGGAACAGTTAATCAGTTTTAGTTATTATATTATTATTCTATTAAGTTTTCCCACAGAGTTACGTTCTTCTGAGTTCTTCTTTCTTTTGTTGAATATAACAATAGTTCTTAAATAAATTGTGTTTTTAACATCAAATTGCACCTGGAAAACAACACATGGCATTTGCATTAAAGTAAGAAAAGTCAGGGTCTAGGCTACTTTCTTAAAACATTTTTTGAGAGGATCCAGTCTGGTCCATAACAAGATCATCATGAGAGAATGGTACTGGCTGTGAGATACGACAGGGGCAAAAGTGTTATGGATATGCTCAATGCTATGGCAGGTATTTGTGAGACACGCAGTTTAAAAAAGGCCAGTGTAATACCGCAATGTTCCTTAGGGTGGCGGTGTTGTGTAATGGGGTCCACACCCCTCCAGCCCCCAAATCCCACCAAAGCCCTTAAAATAATGAGAGGGGGTGGGCTGGAATGAAAGGAGAGAGAAGCTGGAAAGGAATGAGAGAGGCTGCAAACTGGGGAGAAGGACAGCAAAGGCGTGTGAGGGGCTGCAAAGGACATGACGAGCTATAAGGGGAAAGAGATATTCAAAACCTTTCTGCAAAACAACAGTGGCTGCTACTTTAATGAGCACTGCATCAGTTTGATTCTGAACAGTGATATCACATAAAAGGTTTGCATGTATATGTTATCAGAGTTCAACATATCTCACATGCTATGAATTATTTGAGGGGCAGTGATGCATTTGAGCTGAACATGAAGCCATTCAGCTGTGACCTCATGGGTCTGCAGAAACCTGTTAGGGTGATGGTGTTCTGAGTATAGAAGTATGCGTCAGTTATTTTTTCAAACAGAGCTTCTGTACTAACATATTTGAAGTAGAAGCAGGCCACTCAGCCATTTGAGCCCAGTCCTCTGTTCAATAAAATCATGACAGGTCTGATTATCCCCAATAACCTTTCACTCCTAGCTCATTGTTGGGAAGACATAGTCATACTTAATTGTTTGGACATTCTAAACTTAAAAGGGTTTAAACAAGATTTTGCAAGGATAAATAATTTCTTGGGATTATGACTCTATGACTCTAAGTAATGTGGAAGATGACTCACCTGCTAATTAATGAAAGGTTAAGCAATTTTGGAAAGGAGACGAGCAAAGCTTTTAAGAGAGATCATTTTGTTGTAGATATAACACAATGTGGAGTTGGAGGAGCACAGCACATCAGACAGCATCGGGGAGAAAAAAAGGCTGATGAAAGCTGAAATTTCCGAAGAAGGACCCCGACCCGAAACGACAGCTTTCCTGTTCCTCTGATGCTGCCTGGCCTGCTGTGTTCCTCCAGCTCCACACTGTGTTATCTCTGACTCTAGCATCAGCAGTTCTTACTATCATTTTGTGGTATTTGTTGTATTTGTTTTTCTCGCAGGACAAACTCAGTTTAGAAGAGATGAGGCTCTGTGCTAAACGTTGACCAGCCATGCAATGGTCTTTCCTGTTAGCCAGTCAACCTTCTATCTAGATCAATATGCTACCTGCATCATGAGCTTTTATTTATCACAAAAACCTTTGATGTGACACTTATAAAACGTAAACTGAAGATTGAAGTTACGATGTTTATAAGGTATTTGGATAAGTACATGAATAGGAAAGGTTTGGAGGGATATGGGCCAGGAGCAGGCAGTGGGACTAGTTTAGTTTGGGATTATGTTTGGTGTGGACTGGTTGGATAGAAGGGCCTGTTTCTGTGCTGTATGTTTCTATGACTCTATGATATCAGTGATTCTTCTTTATCCACAACACATCCCCTAAGTGCTCCAATAGGTTGGACAAGCTTGATGAGCCAGATTTCCTGGTGAGTGGCAATCTCACACAGATTACCCTCCAACCTGTCCTTTTTTATGAAGCAAGGAAGCTCTGCATTTCTGAGAGTACATTCCCCTCAGGTCTCATTCAGAAACATGAAGCTGTACTTCCATTCCGATAGTTCTTTCTTAACGCAGACCTCTCAGAGGAAAACAAACCACATCTTCATTTCACAGCAGTCAGCTGCCCATATTCAGAAACTTTAAAGATCCTGACAGTCACTTTGACAGCTGCTCTCAAAGGCTCATTGTGTTCACTGAATGGGATATGAGGGTGTTGGGAGGGGAGGGTGGCAGGCGGGTAAGGAGTAGATTGTCTGGAGGTAGGGTACCGTAGGATAAGGTCTCAGATGGATGGATGCCGTGGGAAGGGAGTACAGGGCCAGGTAAGTGATACTGTGTCCAGAGAATGTCAGGTATTGGTGGGGGGGGAGGAGAAATCGAGGCTAGCTGAGGGTGGGGTGAGTGGCTGTTGAGATGATTAGATTAGATTTCCCTACAGTGTGGAAGCAGGCCCCCTGGCCCAACAAGTCCACACTGCTCCCCCCACCCCCGAGCATCCCACCCAGACCCATCCTCCCACAACCCACACACCCCTGAACACTACGGGCAACCCCGCACAGCCAATCCACCTAGCCTGCCCATCTTTGGACTGTGGGAAGAAACCGGAGCACCCGGAGGAAACCCACGCAGACACAGGGAGAATGCGCAAACACCACACAGACAGTTGCCCGAGGCTGGAATTGAATCACGGTCCCGACGCTGTGAGCCCACAGTGCTAACCACTGAGCCACCGTGCCGCCCCGATCTGGGGGTGGGGAAGTCAGGGTGGCTCTGACAGTGAGCGGAGATAGTTGGTGGGATTGGTGAGTGGACAGAAACAGGATGGTCTGCTTGGGTCAAACAGCAGGGAATTGGAGTGGTGGAATGGGGTCTGGGGCTTGGACAGGGTATGCATTTCCAGGGGAGAAGGGGAGGACATTGGATCGGGGACTGGGAAAGTTGGCAGGGTCTGGTGTAGCGGAGTCAGGCTGGGTCAAGCTGGCCCCAAAGGAGGGAGAGGGATTTCTGGGATCTAGACCTGGGATTTAGGTCTAGGCTGATGAGAGTCAGGGCTGCAGCTGGCAGAGGGAGTGTTTGGGGTTTAGGGTGGGGATTGGGTTGTGGCGAGTGCATTGGATCCCCAGGGCAAGGGTGAGAGGGTTGTTGGATCCTAGGGATTTACTGGAGGGGAGGGCTCTGGTCCAGCTCCCTGAAGGGTGGGGCCTGGGGTGGGATATCAGGTCCCAAACGGGGTATCAATTCAAGGTCTGGAGGGTGTATGAGATCTGGAGGAGGTATACTTGGTCAGATGTGTTTAAGTATGGGGTGAGTAGTATAGTTACGCTGAAGTTAGACTAGGTATTTGATAGGCTAACTTTTCCTGAGTCATTATTTTACTTAATTTTGTCAGAGCCATTGGAATCTGCAATTAAAGTGAGATTTTCAGGGGATCCCAGGCATAAGGGGATTTGCCCCGAGGAAATGCAGTTTTCCAGGTAATTCCTTCAGTGTGCACCCACGTACATCTCAGAACTACGTTAGCACAGCAGCTGTCTCGCCAGTCACAAGCCCATGCCTGACTTCTCTTTCATAAAAGATAACAAGGCGTAAAGCTGGATGAGCACGGCGGGCCAAGCAGCATCAGAGGAACAGAAGGCTGACGTTTCAGGCCTGGACCCTTCTTCAGACCCGAAACATTAGCTTTCCTGTTCCTCTGATGCTGCTTGGCCTGCTGTGTTCATCCAGCTCCACACCTTGTTATCTCAGATTCTCCAGCGTCGGCAGTTCCTACCATCTCTTCTCTTACATAAAATTTTGTTGATTCTACCTGACTACATTGACTTTTTAAAGCGCCCTACTACAAAGTCTTTAATCATAAATTCTAACATTTCCTCTATGACAGACTAACTGGCCTGCAGTCAGCATAATTCTGTCTCAACTTTTTGAATAAAGAAGCTATGTTCAGTATTTTTCAATCTAGTGGGACCTTCTGCAAATCTCAAGGAACTTGCAAAATAAAAACCAACATCAAATATCTCACGAGCAACTTCTTTTATCCCCACAGGATGAAGTCCACTAGGACCTGGGGATTTTTTGTCAGTTCGCAGCTCCAATAGTTTGCTCAGTATCACTTCCATATTGTTAAATTTGATTGTAACTCCCTTGAGTTGCTCCTTTCCTTGCAGTTTCTGGCTTACTGCTATTTCTAGGATGTTACTTACATTCTTCATAGTGAAGACCGATGAAAAATACTTACTCAATTCACCTGCCATCTCCTTATTTTCCATTATTAATTCCCAGACTCACTTTCTATGCCGCCAATGCTCACTTTGTTAACTCTTTCCTTTTGTGAACACTTATAAAAACTATTACTATCTGTTTTTAATATTTCTAGCTAGCTTACTCTTGTGCTGTAATTTTCCCACCTTTGTTAATCTTTTTGTCATTCTTTGCTTTTTTTAAAGCATCATGTCTAATCTTCAGAAATGCCAGCCAACTTTGTGCAACTAAATGCTTTTCCTGTCAATTTAATATTTTCTTTACCTGTTCAAGTTAACTGCAGATACTTTCTCCTCCCGTTGGGATTGTTCTCGCTCACTGGAGTGCACCTATCCTGTACTATCCCTTTAAATATCTGCCGCTGCATCTTTATTGACTTATCCTTTAATTTAATTCGCTCTTTGACTTTAGCTAGCACTGCTTTTGTGCACTCGCAATCACTCTTATTTAAGGTGTTATTCCTGGTCTTGCGCTCCCACTTGTGCACTACTTCTGAAGTTAAGTGGTTTGCTAGTTTGAGTTCTAGAGTTTGGCTGTAGAACATCCCAACAGTACAGCCCACTTTCCCCATTAGTGCTGCCAATGACAGACAAACTGGGAGCCACTTCTACCACATCAGAAGTTGAACCAAGCAATTACTTCCCTAATCTTATTTACTATGCAGCAATTTACATGTGGCTCAGGTTAGTAACGCAGGGATGTCACCTCAGCCACAGGTCTGGGCAGGCGCCAATATAGAACCCAGTGACTCCAGGTGAGAAATTATGCCCAGTTAATTCTTCGGCTGGTTTAGTCAAAGACCCCATGCCATTGCTGCGTGAATGCCAGCAGAGTTCACCTGGTGTTTTGGCCCAAACCGATCCCTCAACCAACACTGCTAAAAATAAAATCAGCAGATCGTACGATGAATTATCCAATCTCTATTTGCAGGATCTTGTTGAACACAAAATGACATGTTTCGGCGCAGTCAAAGTCAACTGAACTCAAGTATTTGATTGGTTGTAGTTACAACTGGTTTGAGGTTATGGCGGGCACAAGGTAAGTGGAATTTCTATTGTTCCTGAAGCTTAGGGTCTTGGCTCATTTACTTGACCAAGGTGTGCAGCAGCTCCAATCCACCAGTTGAATTCCAAAAGCCATCCTGTGCTGCTCTATTCAGAGAGAAAACCCTTTTAACAAAACCGGGTCATTTTAGTCATGAACATGTTGCTGTTTTGGGGTGCTTGTTGTGTGACAATTGACTGCCACATTTCCTACATTACAACTGCAGACTACCTTTCCAAAGTATTTCATTGGCTACAAAAGCATGAGGGGACATCCTGAGCTTGTGAAAAGTGCTAGAGAAATGCAATTTTGTTTTATTTGTTCACACGAGTTGCAGCATCAACAGCAAGACCAGCGTTTATTAGCCAATCGCTGTTTGTCAACGGCAGAGAGATGTCAAGCATTTGCTGCAGAATCCCAGTTCCTGACCTGCTTCTGCAGCCACAGTATTTACTCGATTGATCAGTGGTGACCCCAAGATATTAATGATCACCGATTCGTGATGGTAATGCTGTTGACTGGTAAGAGAAGGCGGACAGACATTTTCTAAGACATTCCATCCCCAGGATGTGATTTTCCTTCAGCTTCTAGTGCAGTAGCTTCACCTCACATCTTTTTTAGAGGAGCAAGGGGGCACTTTTCAAAGGCAATTATTGAATTGATGGTTGTTTTGTTAGGGTTATGCCATTATCATCCTGCTGACCCAACCAATCTGACTGCTGGAAAATGTGTCGCAACAGGTTGGTTTATGAATCAATGAGGATGATAGTCAATACAAACAAGAACTAGATCCAGCCAAGGGCCTGGTGGTGAAGGGGTTAATTCCTGGCTGCAGCAAGAGTGACAGCTTGGTGTTCCTGTCCCTGTATGTTTGTGGCTGTGTGTTTCTCTGGTTTCGGTTCGGCTCAGGAGTGCAGAGATGGCCCTCTGAGATTGATGCCATCGACGTCAAAACCAGCTGCCTCAGCAAGCATTGTGTTCAGGTACTCTGGGCAAGACCGTACAATCCGAAAAAAGAAACACCCCGATATGTTGCATTTTTTTAAAGATAGCAGAGGATAGCCCGTGCTCCTGCCTTCACTGCTTATTATGGGTTGCTGCATTTCCAGAGGTGAGTCTGCATTGTGAAAAATAACCACTTACACTCGAATCAGACTACACCTCTTGTTGTCTGCATGCATTCATCCCTCTAGCTGTGGTGTTAAATAGCTGTCCTGAAATTGCAAGGCGACGCTGTGCTATATGGTGGATTAGATCAATCTGGTTTGGTGTTACTATGGTTACACGTATCAATGGACCAGGACCTCACTGCCAGTATCAGGGCTTTGTTTGAGAAATGCACTGAGCACAGAGCAATAAGGCAAGGATGCCTAATGTTACGCACAGGGCAGGTTTATCAGAATATTCTAGAAAAGGACGGTCACGTTTTCTGTGCTGGGCTTTTGAAATATGTGGTATTGCAGTCTCCTGCCATTGTGGTCAAAGAGCTGTGAATCCTATCACCGTCCTTGATAACTGAATCAAATGTGATGCCAAGGGAGTGTATCAGCAATCACCATCAGCAGCTGGCATGCCTGGCATTTATGACCCATCTCTGATTTCTGTAAGGCAAGCAATTTGATGTGATTTAGCAGCTTGCTAGTCTGTAGGATTTTGAACAGCCAAGGTGAGACTGCAGTCACGCAGACAACAGGTCTGCTCCCTTATGGGACATGAGTGAACAAGTTTAATTTTATAACGGCCTGACAAATTTTTTTTTGAAGGAAGGTCCAGACCCATAACATCAGCTCTCCTGTTCCTCTGATGCTGCCTGGCCTGCTGTGTTCAACCACACCTTGTTATCTCAGACCCCAGCATCAACAGTTCCTACTATCTCTGAAAAATTTGTATTTGCTTTTACAGATACAATGTATTTAAGCCCAGATTTTATAAACTAAACTCAAACTACAAAGTGAAGTGAATGTCTAAAGTGACTTGAACATTTCAGGTGCATAGATCTTTAAAATGTCATGAACAAGTGGAGAAAATAATGAAGAAAGCTAATGTAATGCTGGCCATTTTATCTAGAGGACTGGAATACAAAGGTGCAGAAGTTATGCTGCAGTTATACAAAAACCTTGGTAGACCCCACATGAAATATTGTGAGCAGATTCCGGCACCACACTTTGAAACAGTATATTGGCCTTGGGTGAATACAAAGTAAGTTTACAGAATGATGCCAGGGCTTCAGGGGGTTAAGTTATGGATGAAGTTATACAAATTAGGCCTATTTTCTCAAATTTTTAGAAGGAGAAGGGGTGATCTGATCAAAGTGCTCAAGATATTATCAGGAAAAGACAGTATAGATGAAGGTAAATTATTTCCACTGGTTGGGGATTCTAGATCTAGGTGGTATAATCTAAGAATTAGGGCTGGACCTGTTCAGGAGAGATGGTAGGAAGCACTTTGACACACAAAAGCTGGTAGATGTTTGGAACTGTTTTCCATTAATGGCAGTGGATGCTGAATCCATTGTTAGTTTTAAATGTGAGATAGATAAGTATTTGTTAAGCAAAGACATTAAGGGATATGGGTCAAAGGCAAGATATAGAGTTCGGCTACAGATCAGCCATGATCCCATAGAACATTAGACCACGTTTGATGGGCTGAATGGCCCAATCCTGTTCCTATGTTCCGAAATGTTCAGATTTCCCCCATGATATCTGAATTCATGCCTTCTGCATTATTCATTGTTCATATTGGCAGCTATTGGAAGTTCTTATTTGTTTGATAATGCAGAGCTTTTTGTATTGGTGGGAAAGCCAACGTTCACACTGCATGAGACGAGAATGCTGATTGGTTAGTAAGTGGTGTCTGATTGGTAAAGACTTGCCATGGAGAGTATAAGCATTAATGCTGATTGGCAGTTAACAACCAGGCTTTGATTACATTTTAGCATGGCACAGCATGGTGACTCAATGGTTAGCACTGCTGCCTCACAATGCGAGGGACTTGGGGTCAATCCCACCCTCGGGTGACTATCTGTGTGGAGTTTGCACGTTTTCCCCGTGTCTGCATTGGTTTCCTCCCACAGTCCAAAGTTGTACAAGTTAAGTGGATTGGCCATGCTAAAATTACCCATAATGTATAGGAATGTGCAGACTAGGTGGATTAGCCATAGGAAATATGGGGTTACGGGGATAGGGCAGAGAAGTGGGACTGGGTGGGATGCTCTTCAAAGGTTGGTGGGACTTGATGGGCTGAATGGCCTGCTTCCACAACATTGGGATTCTATGAAACTGGATAGTTGGCTTTGACTGGTTAGGGCATTGCTCTGAGAAATAAACAAGTGAATGGCTGTGACCTACTTTATTGACTAGAAACAAGTGTAGTATGTACACATGCCTGCATGAGGTGGTCTTGTTTACATTTTAAACAAAGCTTGGCTGTTAACTGTCAATCAGCATGTACTGGGTGCATTTTCAAGGCAATGCTTGGACCAGGCAAAGCCCAATCAGCACTCTCCTCTCAAGCAGTATTAATACTGGTTTTCTCCTTGAATTGAATTGATGAGTACAAGATGAATATCTTCGACTAAATGAACCTTTTCAGCAAAGTCTGGGAACAGGAAGGGAGAAAATTTAAAGCTGCAAGAGTCAGTAAAACAAAGGGTAATTAATCTGTGATTGAAATGAGTTGAAGAGGGAGAAGGTAGAGATAGGGAAGGGCAGGAAGAGTGAGCGAGTGAGAATAGAGGGAGAGAGAAATGTGTACGGAGAGGGAGAGATGGGGGTACAGGAGGTAAGGATAGTGAGCAGAGGGAGGAGTAAAGGAGTGGGGAGGAGTAAATAGGATGTAGGTAAGAGACGGAGTGAACTATAATCCACCTCACTAATTGTCAGTCTGCCGTTTAACCGAAACTACAAAACAAGCTAGACATTGAGAATTCTTGAAATGGAAGTCAAGTCCCTGGCGACTTTAGCTCACTGCATGTTCCAAAGGGCCTCCATGTTGGACACTGGTCAATGTCAGAGGTGAGTCAAGAGAGAGGCAGGAGGCAACCAAAGGGTAACACAAAATGGTAGACCATGGATAATCTTGAGGGAATATAGAAGGACAACATCATTGAAGGGAAAACAGGACAGAATCTTACAGAGGCCTGAGCAATGTGGGTTGTAGTGAGATGTCTGACAGAATTGTATAAAAGGTCCTGTGAGGTCTGAATGGACATCAAACATACCTCACTGCACCTTCCTTTCATCTGAGATAGCAAGGTGTAGAGTTGGATGAACACAGCAGGCCAAGCAGCATCAGAGGAGCAGGAAAGCTGATGTTTCAGGTCTGGACCCTTCTTTTCATCTGTTTGGAGTCAAGACAAGTTTCTCACTAGACAGTGGTAAGTTGCTGATGAAGGGATATTACAATTTGTTAAATGCCGTATTAAAGCCACAATCCACCTCGTTTATTGTCAGCCTACCATTTAACCAAATCTATGAAACAAGCTATACATTGAGAATCCTTGATATGGAGGTCAGTGCATGCTCTTGGCAACTTTAGCTCACTGTATGCTCCAAAGGATGTTGGACACTGGGCACCAACATCTCAGGGCATGCTCCAATAGCACAGGCCACATCCAATATGTGCCCGCCTATAAGAACCCTCATGGCACAATTCTTTAAGAGAGGAAGGAGAGTGGAGAACTACAGACCTGTTAACTTGATATTAGTAGTAGGGAAAATATCAGAATTGATTGACAAAATTGGGCAAAATCAACATGGACTTATGACAGGACAATTCTATTTGACAAACTTGGATTTTTAAGAATTTTTTTGTAATGCAGGCAAATAGAAACCATCTCCGATCCACTTACAATGCACTTCTGCAAGTCAATGGACAACTTTATGCTCCACCAGCAACTATCACTGGATGCTCACCACATCTTTGAAATTTATGTGACATCCTCTGGCTTTGATCTTTCTGTTGGTTTTGCAGCAAATAATTCTTCCTTTGCTAATCTGGCATTCTCATTTGAACTAGAATGTCGTGCACCAGTACTTGCAACCACACCTGGTTCTCCCATTAATACCCTCTGGCTCACAATTGACAAGGGCAGAACTGAGTAAGTATATCCAAGATAATAAA
Source organism: Stegostoma tigrinum (assembly GCF_030684315.1). Classification (NCBI taxonomy): domain Eukaryota; kingdom Metazoa; phylum Chordata; class Chondrichthyes; order Orectolobiformes; family Stegostomatidae; genus Stegostoma; species Stegostoma tigrinum. The sequence goes on from NC_081381.1 coordinate 31,614,192, forward strand.
GTGTGAAACTGGATGAACACAGCAGGCCAAGCAGCATCTCAGGTGGACTGGGAAAATCTGACTAGTAGCAGATCCCATGCAAAGGAATTTGTGCAATGTCTGTGGGGTTTTTTTGGAGCAGCTTGTGACAGAGCCCACTAGGGAACTCTGAATTTGGTGGTGTATAATGAGGCAGACTTGAGTCAAGAGCTTAAGGTGAAGGAACTCCAAGGGAGCAGTGACCATAAATGATAGAATTCACCCTGCAGTTTGAGAGGGAGAAGCTGGAATCAGAGGGGACGGTATTACAATTGAGTGAAGATAACTACAAAGACATGAGGGAGGTGCTGCCCAGAGTTGATTGGAAGGGGAGTCTAGCAGGGAAGGAGGTGGAGCAGGAATGTCAGGGATTTCTGCAGGTAATTCAGGAGGCACGGCAGAAATTCAATCTAAGGAAGAGGAAAAGGAGTAAGGGGAGGATGAGCAGCCATGGGTGACAAGTCAGGGACAGCATAAAAGCAAAAGAGAAAACAGACGATGCGGTGAAGACTATTGGGAAGCCTTGAAAACCCAGCAAAGGATAAGTGAAAAAGCACCGAAGGAGAAAAAGTAAACTATGAGTGTGACCTAACCCATATTATCAAAGAAGATTCCAAGAGTTTTTTGAGCTATCTAAAAGGTAAGATAGAGGCAAGAGTGGACTTTGGACAGCTAGATAATGAGGCTGGAGAAATGGGGATAAAAGAAATGGTGGAGGAACTTAGGATTCAGTGCTTAGCATCAGTGTGCTTACAGTGGAAGACATGAGTAGCATACCAGAACTTCAAGACAGTTAGGGGCAGAGGTGAATGTAGTGACCATCACTAAGGAGAAGGTGCTGGGGAATCTGAAAGATCTGAAGGTGGATATATCACCCAAACCAGATGGATTACACCCCAGGGTTCTGAAGGAGATAGCTGAGAAGATTGTAGAGGATTTGGAGGTGATCTTTCAGGAATCACTGGAATCAGGGAGATCTCAGAGGACTGGAAAACAACTAATGAAACACTGCCGTTTAAAAAGGGACAGAGGCTGAAGGTGGGAAATTATAGGCCAGTAGCCTGACCTTAGTCATTGTTAGAGGCCATTATTAAGGATGGGATTGCGGAGTACTTGGAAGTGCATGGCAAAATAGGGCTGAGTCATGCCCTTTTTGTCAAGGGGAAGTCATGCCTGACAAAGCTATTAGAATTCTTTGAGGAGGTAATGAGCAAGTTAGAGAAAGGAGAGCCAGTGGATGTGATCTGTTTGGATTTCCAAAAGGCCTTTGACAAGGTGCCGCACAGGAGGCTATTAAATAAGGTCAGAGCCCGTGGTGTTAGGGCAAGGTACTGGCATGGACTGAGGAATAGCTGACTGGCAGAAGCCAGATAGTGGGGTTGGCAGTCAGTGACTAGTGGGGCTCACAGTATTCAGTGTTGGGACGACAACTATTCACATTATACACTAATGAACTGGTCAAAGGAACTGAGGGCATTGTTGCTCGGTTTGCAGATGGCACAAAGATAGGAGGAGGGACAGGTAGTGTTGATGATGTGAGGAAGCTGCAGAGGGAGTTGGACACGTTAGGAGAATGGGCATAATGTGGCAGATGGAGTACAATGTGGGAATGTGAGAGGTTCTGCACTTTGGTAGGAAGAATAGAGGGGAAAGTCTTTGGAAAGTCTGAAGCTCAAAGGTAACTAGGGGTTTTAATTCAAGATTCTCTTCAGGTTAACATGTGGGTCCAGTTGGCAGTTAGGAAGGCAAATGCAATATTAGCATTCACTTCAAGGGGGCTAAGAATACAAGAACAGAGATGTATTGCTGAGGCTGTATTAGGCTCTGGTCAGACTGCATTTTGACTATTGTGCGCAGTTTTGGGCCCCATATTAAATGAAGGGTGTGCTGGTATTGGAGAGGGTCCTGAGGCAGTTTACAAGATGATGAAGGGCTTGTCATATGAGGAGTAGTTGAGGACTCTGAGTCAGTACTCAATAGAGTTTAGAAAGATGAGGGGTGATCTCACTGAAACTTACCGAATATCGAGAAGTCTGGATAGAGTGGCCATGCAGATGTTTCCACTGGTGGGAGAAACTAGGCTTGGAGCGCACAGTGTGAAGGGACAAACCTTCAGAATGGAGATGAGATTGAGAATTCAGCCAGACGGTGGTGAATCTGTGAAACTCATAGCTGCATAGGGCTGTGGAGGCCAAGTCACTGAGTGGCTTTAAGGCAGAGATAGATAGGTTCTTGATTAGTTAAGGAATCAAGGGTTACAGGGAGAAAGCAGGAGAATAGAGTTAAGAAATATATTAGCTGTGGTCACATGGCACAGCAGGGGCCTAATAGCTTAATTCTGCTGCTATATCTTATGGACTAAATCCGAGAACCGTGTAGTTAACCTCTTATTATCACAGGGAATGTCATGACCTAAGTATTAAACCGCACAGAAAAGTTGGCAGCCAAGCCAACCTGTGCCTGTCAGGCATTTATTGTGCCAAAGCTCTTTCCTTCTTCACGATTTTCAGGCACATGACTGAAGATACCTAAGTCAGGGAGTAATGTCTGTCTGCGACCAGGGAGATTATACAGCGCTGTGCCTGAGCTTACTTTCTCCTTGGAGTGTGTTGCCAATGTAATATTTATTTTTTTTTAATTCATTCACAAGCTGTTAGCTCTGTTGGTTAGACCAGCAGTTATTGCCCAGTTGGCAGTTAAGAATCAACCACTAGGTAGTGTACCTGGAGTCACTTATAAGCTGAACTGGGCAAGGATGGTAGACTTCCTTCTCTAAAGGAAATTGTGAACCAGATGGGTTTTTACAAAATCAACAGTGGTCACATGGTTGCCATTGAGCTTTCACCAACTTTCACCATTTGCCTTGGACTGATGTTCCCTCCAGGGGCTCGGGAATACTACTGCAGCAGCATTATCACCTTGCCCGAAATTTTGGCAGCTGGAATGCATTTTGAGAAACAAACTGAGAATGGATTCACAGTACAAAGGGAAAGGTGCAGACGTATGATGAAGGCTGTGCTCTGCATTAACCGAGAACCAAACAATGATCTTAAAATTGTATCAGAGATAATGGGAACTGCAGATGCTGGAGAATCTGAGATAACAAGGTGTGAAGCTGGCTGCACACAGCAGGCCAAGCAGCATCTTAGGAGCAGGAAGGCTGATGTTTCGGGCCTAGACCCTAATGATCGTCTACTTCTTGAATTGGATCAATGGCCTAGTGGTATTGTCGCTAGACTGTTAATCCAGAGACCCAGGTAATGTTCCAGTAATCTGGGTTTGAATCCTGCCACTGCAGCTGGTGGAATTTGGATTCAATAAATCTGGAATTAAAAGTCTGATGATGACAAACTCATCTGGTTTATTAATTCCTTTAGGGAAGGAAACTGCCATCCTTACCTGGTCTGGACTACTTCCCATAGCAATGGTGTTGACTCCCAAGCGCCCTCTTGGCAATTAGGGATGAAGAACCAATGATTAACCAGCAACACTCACATCCAATGAATAAATTTTTAAAAATGAACTGCAGCATCTAAATGGTTGCTAACTGACCGCTGTGACTTTGGGGAACTAATGCCCAGTGTTTTGCCCAGTGCTAACAGTGATGATTTGCCAGTTGGTGGAAATATTAAGATGGTGGTCACACGTGGATCATAAGATCATTAAAAAGGAGCATTCAGCCTACCAAATCTGCATTCTCATTCAATAAGATCATGAATACTCCTACTGTGGTCAACTCAACTTGCCTAACCTTCCTGCCTCTCCCATAACCACCACCACCTCACACACCCTTGACAGCCTTGTAGATAAAACATTTGCCTAAACCACATTCCTTTGGGAAAGTGAGGGAAGTTAATCATTAATGTTACAAAACAAACAGAAAGCTTGCATTCTTCATCCATCATTTCCCTTTCTGTCCTTGGGATCAACGGATCTTTTGATGAAACAGAAAAAGACTTTGGTCAGAGATTAGCCCATATGTGGGCGATGACTGACTCATTATAACAGTGTGAGATAATGCTGAATAGACAGTATGATTGCCACAACATTCAGCAGTTCATGTTCGGATCCTCGACAAAATGCAAGCGATTGTTTTGTCAGTTGAGACACCAGTGTTAAGGATATGATGACAAGATCTGACAATCTATTGTAATGGATAGCTCCTAATCTTGAATGGAGTGGGAGAGTTTTAATAAATTAGCAAGTGGCAATTAGGCGGTTCCACACACTGCTTTTATAAGACTGTTGAATTCTGAAAGCCTGGGAAACTGGAACACAACGCGAGCTTCCATGGTTTCAATATCTCAAGAAGAATACATTAAAGTAGGAGACAATGTAATGAGTCTTTACTTCAACATGGCAATGGTGCAAAGATGAGTAGGGTGGTGTGTTTGAACAAGAGAGGAAATTTCAGAGGATTATATAAAAACCATAAGAACTGTGGATGCTATCAATCCGGAACAAAAACAGAAGTTTCAGAGATAATAGGAACTGCAGATGCTGGAGAATCTGAGATAACAAGGTGTAGAGCTGGATGAAGACAGCAGGCCAAGCAGGATCAGAGGAGCAGGAAAGCTAACATTTTGGGCCTTGGCCCTTCTTCAGAAAAGGGTCTTTCTGAAGAAGGGTCTAGGCCCGAAATGTCAGCTTACCTGCTCCTCTGATGCTGCTTGGCCTGCTGTGTTTATCCAGCTCTACACCTTGTTATCACAAAAACAAAAGTTACTGGGAAAGCTCAGCAGGTCTGGCAACATCTGTGAAGAAAAAAATTAGAGTTAACGTTTCGAGTCCAGTGACCCTTCCTCAGAACCGGACCTGAAACGTTAACTCGGACATTTTCCTTCACTGATGCTGTCAGACCTGCTGAGCCTTTGTAGCAAATTCTGTTTTTATTCAGAGGATTATAATTGAGTTGATATAAAATGGGGGATTGGAATTGGAACAGGGAATGATTAGGGACTAGAGAATTGTGTTTCAGGCACTAATCTTTCTGTTATATGATTCATTATTTATCATTGGAGGATATATTGCTTGCATTTATATCAATCTTTTTAAACAAATGCTTCATCTCTTCAGAAATTCTTACAACTACCTGCGAATATCCTTCAAAAGCCAATGATGTACCCCAGGCTCCAAGCAACGGAGTTGCTCAGGAGAAGAGAGAAGCTGCACCAAGTGCTGATGTCCATGGTGTCTGTAAGGTAAAGATCCCCAGTAAACATACAATAATCAATTAAAAACAACGAATTATATTTGTTTTACCATTTACAAAACAGCTACCCTTAAACATTTCTGCTTGAAATCCCAATTTAGTGCTTCTATCCTAACCACAAAACTAAAACCTTCCCGACCAAAGCCACCAAAAGTGTTCATGGCTACGGCTTATTCTTGTCTTCCTCCCCTTGTCTCCACAGCTTTCAACAGTCAATTGTTCTCCAGTAACACCTCCTCTCAGACCCATCTTCATTGTATTGCTCTCTCATCTGGTTCCATCTCTTAAAGACTAATACATTTCTGACAAGTAGCAAAACTGGGCTCAGTTTTTGTGTCAGAGATAATGGGAACTGCAGATGCTGGAGATTCCAAGATAATAAAATGTGAGGCTGGATGAACACAGCAGGCCAAGCAGCATCTCAGGAGCACAAAAGCTGACGTTTCGGGCCTAGACCCTTCATCAGAGATCCTCTCTGATGAAGGGTCTAGGCCCGAAACGTCAGCTTTTGTGCTCCTGAGATGCTGCTTGGCCTGCTGTGTTCATCCAGCCTCACATTTTATTATCTCAGTTTTTGTGTGTATGTTGACTAGACTCAGCTTCATCCCTCCGTTGCCTATTTGAGTTCATAGATTTTATTGTTCTGCCTGTTCAACATCAGGTTGAAGCTGAGTCAGAATTATTGCTATTATCTTGTTCATGCCCTGTGAGTTTCTGGCCTCACTCCTATCCACTTTCCTGGATACTTGTTCAAACTCAGCCTGGTTGTTCTGCTAGATTCTGAACTGACTTTCAAATCCCTCATTCAGTCCATCACTAAACTACCAACGTCCATGCCCAAAACACACCCAACAGCTTCTCTGCTTCACCTCATTGGTGCCAAAGTACCTAGTGATGCTATGGAAACCCTTATTAATGTCATTGTCATTACTAGACTGGATTTATAGTGGTCAAGGCATACAAGGCTATAGGGTAAGTGCTGGAAAATGAGATTAGAACTGTTAGGTGGTTGTTTCTGATTGATGCAGACTCAATGGGCCAAAGGGCCTTTTTCTGTGCTGCATATGTCTCTAACCTTAACACTGACAACCTGTTACAGCCTCCATAAATCTCACTGAACCCAAGAACTCTGCCTGCAGCTGTCTCATGCAAAATTCCAAGCACCCCTACCCCTCTGCTTTACAATTGTCTGGAATGTAATGGAAACACCATTTATGCAAATAGACAGGTCATTTCTCTGGCCATTAATTGTCCACTTCAGTGAAAATTGTATCCAGATGACTGTTGTCCACAAAGTGTGCTCACAGCTCCCATTTGGCCCCAATACTAGGTGATCTATAACGTTCTGCATTACATTAGAATCTTGACACCCTGTGTTCTTGATCTGATGGTGGAAACAGAGAGAGTGTAGGGCTTTGGGATCAGAAATGTGACCTGACTCCATCTACTGACTCTGGACTCACACTAACAAGGGTTGCTTGTAGATGTAGAGAGAATCTGATAATAGGGGACTTCTACCTCAGTTCAGTTAAGAGGAGATGAGATTGCAAACAGGGAATTAGACTATTGCATTGTGAATTAATATTTGTTTTTGATTGATTATATTTCAGCAAGACAGGACAGATTTCTGCTGGGACCCCATCATACAGGTCAGTACATACTTGTCTCATTGGAAAGCACCATCTTAAATGTGGCTAAATTCAGGACTGCACTAATGTAAAAGGAATAAGTTAGCCAGGGCCCTCTTGATCCAAAATGCACTGTGTGCTAGGGTGCACAGATAGATACTACTGTAAGCTCCTGCGTTCAATCCAGCCTCTGCTTTGAATTATTCCAGAAGTCCGGCCCAGAGCTGGTGAACTGGAGCCCGAGCTTCAAGCACCACAACAAAAAGGAGAGGGGCTGAGTTACCTGGGCACTGTGTTTCAGATGCAGTTACATCCCTCAGGTTAATTACCTCGAACTCAATCAGTGGTCAGGATACAGGAAGATGTAACTATGAGTGCGGCAGATAGGGGATCCAGGCAGTAGCACTGAAGGAGGCTCAGCCCTTGAGCCGGCTAACAGGTTGAGATCCTTGCTCCCAGTATAGATGGAAGTGAAGATGAGCAAACTGATCATAGTGGTACACCGATCCATTGAAGAGGAAGGAGAGAAGAGAAATTGAGTTGTGATCAGGGATGGTATAGTCAGGGGAATGGACCTTGTTCTCTGTGGCCAGGATCAACAGTCCTGAAGGCTGTGTTGCCAAGGTTCAGAGCTGCAGACGAGAGGGGAAAGTGAGAGGCAAAAGATCCAGTTGTCGTGGCCCAATAAGGTACCAATGATAGAAAGCAGAAAGAAGTTCTGCTGAGGGAATAAGAGCAGCTAGCAGCTAAATTGTAAGGCAGAACCAAAAAGGTTATTATGTCTGGATTACTACCTGAGCCACGAGCAAATTGGTACAGCGTCAGCAAGATTAAAGAGGTAAACATGTAGCTCAAAGGTTGATGTGAGAGAAATGAATTAGGGACATTAGCACGAATACCAATGAAAGAGGGGAGTTATTCCCATGGGACAGGCTCCACCTGAATCATGCTGGGACCAGAGTCCTGGCAAATCACAAAAACTAGTGCTGTGGGTAGGGCTTTAAACTAAATAGCGAAAGAATAAGTATATAATGTAGTAGAGATTAGTGGGAGCCTAAAGGATTGGGAAGCTTTGAAATCTAGAAGTGGACAATTAAAAGAGTAATAACAGCGGAGAAGATGAAATATGAGGGTAAGCTAGTTAGTAACATAAAAGAAGATTGCAGGAAGTTTTTTTAAGATATATAAACAGTCAGAGAGAGGCAAGAGTGGACATTGGACCATCGGAAAATGAGGCTGGAGAAGTCAGGAACAAAGGAATGGTAGAGGAACCGATTTGGTATTTTGCATCAATGTGTTCACAGTGGAAGACACGAGTAGCATACCATAACTTCAAGAGAGTCGGGGTGGGGGCACGGTGGTGGTGTGGAGAGGTGAGTGTAGTGGCCATCACTAAGGAGAAAGTGCTGGGGAGACTGAAAGGTTTGAAGGCGGATAAGTGATCCAGTCCAGGTAGGCTACACCACTGGAGGTCTGAAGGAGGTAGCTGCAAAGACTGTGGAGGCATTGGTAGTGATCTTTCAGGAATCACTGGAGTCAGAGACGTCACAGAAGAATGGAAAATGGTTAATGTAGCACCGCTGTTTAAGAAGAGAGGGAGGTAAAAGACAGGAAGCTATAAACTGGGCAGTGATTAATGGTTAGCACGACCTCAGGCTATCACTGCCTAGCACTGTCCACCCTTGGCAACCATTTGTGTGGAGTTTGCACATTCTCCCCGGGTCTGCGTATACTTGCTCCGGGTGCTCCAGTTTCCTGCCACAGTCCAAAGATGTTCAGGCTAGGTGAATTGGCCATGCTAAATTGCCCGTAGTTTTTGGGGATATGTAGATTAGGTGGCTTATAGGAGGATGGGTCTGAGTGGGATGTTCTGTGGGTCAATGAGGACTTGTTGGGCTGAAGGACCTGTTTCCACACTGTAGGGATTCTATGATTCTGAGACTGGTTAGCCTGCTATCAGTCATTGTTAAGATTTTAGAGCCCTCTTTAAAGATGAGATTATGGAGTACTTGGAAGTGCATTGTAAAATATGGTTGAGTCAGAACATCTTTGTCACTGGGAGGTCATGCCTGACAAATCTATTCGAATTCTTTGAGGAGGTAATGACCAAGTTAGACAAAGGAGAGCCTTTGGATGTGATCTATTTGCATTTCCAGAAGGCCTTTGACAAGGTGCCACAGAGCAGGCTGTTGAGTAAGGGAAGAGCCCATGGTCTTAGGGACAAGGTACTGGCATGGATAGAGGATTGGCTGACCTGCAAAAGGCACAGAGTAGGGATAAAAGAGTCTTTTCAGGATGGCAGCCAGTGGGTTTTCGCAGGGATCAGTGCTGGGACCATAGCTATTTGCATTATACATTAACAAGCCGGACAAAGGAACAAACAACATTGTTGCTAAATTTGCAGATGGAACACAGACAGGTGGAGGGACATGTGATGTTGAGGAAGTCGGGAAGCTGCAGAAGGAATTGGACAGGCTAGGAGAGTGAGTGAAGAGTGGCAGATGGAATAGAATGTTGGAATGAACGAGGTTATGCATATTGATAGGAAGAATAATGGCACAGGCTATATTCTAAATGGGGAAAGACTTTGGAAATCTGAAGCACAAAGGAACATAGGAGACCTAGTTCAGGATTCTCTTAAGATTAACGTACAGATTCAGTTGGCAGTTAGGGAGGCAAATGCAATGTTAGCATTCATTTCAAGAGAGCTAGAATACAAGAGCTGGGATGTACTGCTGAGCCTTTAGAAAACTCAGCAGATCAGTCTGCATTTTGAATATTGTGAGTAGTTTTGGGCCCTGTATCAGAGAAAGGACGTGCAGTTATTGGAGAAGGTATGGAAGAAGTTTACAAGAATGGTCCCGGGAATGAAGGGCTTGTCATATGAGGAGTGGTTGGAGTCTCTGGGTCAGGACTCTGTGATGCCAAGAAGGATGAAGAACAATCTGATTGAAACTGACAGAATATTGAAGAGCCTAGATAGAGCGGACATGGAGAAGATGTTTCCACTGGCAGGAGAGGCTAGGACCCGAGGGCACAGCCTCAGAGTGAGAGGGTGACCCTTCAGAACTGCGATGAGGAGGAATTTCTTCAGCCAGAGGGTAGTGAATCTGTGGAACTCATTGTCACAGAAGGCTATGGAGGCCAAGGCACTGAGTATATGTAAGACGGAGGTAGGTTGGTTTTTGATTGGTAAAGGGATCAAGTGTCACTGGGAGAAGGCAGGACAATGGGGTTGAGAAACATAGCAGCCATGATCGAATGGCAGAGGACTTGATAGGCTGAATGGCCTAATTCTGCCACTATATTTTATGGCATTATCAGGTTTAGTTGAAGAGACAAGGTCTGGAGAAGGGGACACTACTAAGGTAGATAGGAGAAAGGAATAAAGCACCAGGAATCAATAAGTTGTGGGTGGGCATTGCCAACGCTGTACTTTGCCTGGTTTCACCCATATTTCAGTGGTTAGTCCACTCCGGTCTGAGCCAGCAGATTTAGTTACCATGTCAGTGTGGCATTATCAGGGGGCTAGTAACGAGGGAGTGCCACACTGCCAATGGTGCTGTTTTTCAGGTAAAAGGTCAAACCAGACCCTTTTTCTCTGAAAATCGACAGAAGGGATTCTGTGGCATTGTCCAAAGCAGAGGTTTAGTTTACTTCCACTTGTCCTCATCAGTCATTATCCTGCAAGCAGCATCAGTATAAATTACAGGATGGCTGTTGTGGGAGCTGGCTGAGCAAATAGATGGCTGCTGTGTGGCTATACCTAACAAGTTATTAGTAACGCACTTTGGAGTTGTGAGGAGCTCAATATAAATGCTAGCCTTCTTTTAAAAAGTAATTTGCAGATTTTAGGGAAAGGAGTAGATGGTGGTACGGAGTTCCATAGTTTGTACTGGTAATCACAGTAGGAGACTATTGAGAGTGCAATGAGTAAAGGGAGCTGATTTAAGATAGCGAGTTGTTTCACAATTGGGTAAATGTCACTCGAATCTAGACCCTAAACATTAGTTTGCTCTATCTCTATGGATGCTGTCTGCCTCACTGACTTCCAGCATTTTTTTGTTTTCAGTGCAAACCAGTGACCTGCTCAATCATTTGTATGGGAATGTTGTTAGAAATAACGTAGTGAGATCATCCTCTGTCTGGTCAAAGAAACCATTAAAGCCCAGAATGGCAGAGTCCATGAAAGATGCAACACCCCCTGGAAAATTAGCCCAAAGAGCAAAAGCAGGGAAAGGGAAGAACTCGGAGAGAAGTAAACTGATCTAAGCTCTTTCAGTTCCTAACTCTGACACGGCCATATTGATGTGAAGTGTGTTTGCATACATTCTAAAGGCAGTTACATTAAGATCATTCATCATAAAGACATCTTAAGGTAGTTACTTGATACTGTGAGGGTATAGTATATATTGAAGTGAGTGTGTTTCGGGAATAAATAGCCGGTGGTAATCTGCTTTAAGTGACATGACTGTACCCTTTGCTATCACAAATTTTGATGGAAATTTGATCCAATGTGCTGCATTTCTTTTGTAATTCTATTTTTTTTCGGAATTTAGAATTGCTTTGGAAGTACCAATGTAATCTTTACTGGCTCAAAGCAGACTCTGAATGGCTACGACATCACTGCACTTGCAAGGTCATCACTAGTTGGTAGGTTAAGATGAAATCTTTCTCGACGTTGCCGTGCAAAATTGAGCCGAACCCTTTGCACTTACCTGTTACCGAGTCGATCGCCCCTTTACCTGCAATAGGTGTCCTCTATGCATGATCTTTCAGGTGAACGAGAGGCCCCAAATCTTCCGAGGTTGAAGCCCTGGTGGATAGGGTGTTGTGCAAGTTGGCAATCCTGGGGAGAGGACTGTGTCGGAATTGGGTCCCAACTTGGGGAACTATAGAGGGATTGGCCACTGCAGGCTGTCCCCACCCTGCCCCCACCAAAAAGTAAAAGCGATGATCCGTAAAAATGTGCCAGCTTTTTCACAACTGCTCACTTTGATCGACAATTTGTCATCTATTTCAGTCAGAACATAATCTTCCATAACATCGCTTACTCTGATACCAGGGACTAACCAGCATCCCTTTGGCCCGGCAATGCGAAGGGCTTTAATATGGGTTATTGGTCATATACAGATAAGAACATGGAACTCAGAAACAGGATTAGGCCATTCAGCCCTACCCACACATTCAGTACGATCATGACTGATCTGCTTATGGCCCCAATAATGGTAGCTCAGCAGGTTAGCACTGCTGCCTCCAAGCAGTAGGGGCCTAGGTTCAATTCCTCGGGCGGTTGTCTGTGTGGAGTTTGCACATTCTCCCCATGTCTGTGTGGGTTTCCTCCCACAGTCCAAAGATGTACAGGTTAGGGTGAATTGGCCATGCTAAATTGTCTCAATTCAGTGATTTGGCCTGAGGTCTGATTTAAAACACTTCAGGTTCTAACAGGGCTAGATAAACTAGAGATAGGAGAGTCGTATTCCCCGGTTGGGGAGCCTAGAAACAGGGCTGACAGTCTCAAGATATGGAATAAACCATTTAACGTTGAAATGAAGCATTTCTTTACTTAGAGGGTGGTCACCCTGTGGAATTCACAAACACTGGAGGCTGGGCCATTGAGTATATGCAAGGAAGAGATTGATAAAGCTGTGGATATTAAATCATCAAGGGATACGTGGAGAAAACAGGAATATGGCATTGATATAGAGGATCATATTGAATCATGGAACATGTTTGATCTACTTCCTCTCCTCGTTTCTATGTTTCTAAGTGAATTCCGACTCAACCTCTCCCCAAGTCTGTCCTCATGTTATCCAAAGTCTGGGAAACCCAATCAGATATTGTTAAAGAGAGGCTGCAGCCCTATTAAAATAAACCAATTCCTGACCTACCCCAGTGGGCAAGTATGAGATTTGAATAAGTTCTAGCACCTGACCCAACTGCAACCCACCATTGTTTTGGGAGCCAAAATTCAACCCATTATTTCCACTTGGTATAAATACCTCTCCCCTTTCAGTGCCTGAAGGTGCTGATTCCCACTGAAATGTAACTGCACTCAGTTCAACGGTCTTTGAATATCTCCCAAAAATGGCCACCTTTCATGTGGAAACTAATTTAGAGTTCAAGCACAGGTGGTTCTGCAGCTAAGCACGACCTTCCTCCCTGCCAATGTTTCTAACAGGCCTCAGTGGAAAAACTAACAGAGGCAAGATTCCTGGCTAGGGTTGTTTCTCGGTGGGTCTTTAGGCCATGGTGACAGTCCAGACCTGAAACATCAGCCTTCCTGCTCCTCTGATGCTGCTTGGCCAACTGTGTTCTTCCAGCTTCACACTGTGTTATCACAAGATTCCTGGCTGCTGCTTATATACCCTGCCTAGCCCAGGACAGAGATCTGTGATAAACTCCTGTTACTTTGGCCATACTTGCCCAGTTGTGCACGGGTCAGGAAGCAAAACTGGCCCCTTCTGATCTGTATCAGAGATAATGGGAACTGCAGATGCTGGAGAATTCCAAGATAATAAAATGTGAGACTGGATGAACACAGCAGGCCAAGCAGCATCTCAGGAGCACAAAAGCTGACGTTTCGGGCCTAGACCCTTCATCAGAGAGGGGGATGGGGAGAGGGAACTGGAATAAATAGGGAGAGAGGGGGAGGCGGACCGAAGATGGAGAGTAAAGAAGATAGGTGGAGAGAGTATAGGTGGGGAGGTAGGGAGGGGATAGGTCAGTCCAGGGAAGACGGACAGGTCAAGGAGGTGGGATGAGGTTAGTAGGTAGCTGGGGGTGCGGCTTGGGGTGGGAGGAAGGGATGGGTGAGTCCCTTGGGGATGATCTGGTTCCGTAGGCAGGTGCTGAGGAAGGTGATGTGGCTGTGGTACCTGGTTTGCTTCAGGACATGGTCGAGCAGTTTCAAGGCCGAAGAGATTACAAGAGAGTTGCAATGGGAGAGAGATTCCCTGAGGTTGGTCCGGAGGGTAACTTCTTCAGGTTAGGCATCCCTGGAAGAGGCTTCGCAGTGAGGTTAAAATAGTATCAGAGATAATGGGAACTGCAGATGCAGGAGAATTCCAAGATAATAAAATGTGAGGCTGGATGAACACAGCAGGCCAAGCAGCATCTCAGGAGCACAAAAGCTGACGTTTCGGGCCTAGACCCTTCATCAGAGAGGGGGATGGGGAGAGGGAACTGGAATAAATAGGGAGAGAGGGGGAGGCGGACCGAAGATGGAGAGTAAAGAAGATAGGTGGAGAGAGTGTAGGTGGGGAGGTAGGGAGGGGATAGGTCAGTCCAGGGAAGACTGACAGGTCAAGGAGGTGGGATGAGGTTAGTAGGTAGCTGGGGGTGCGGCTTGGGGTGGGAGGAAGGGATGGGTGAGTCCCTTGGGGATGATCTGGTTCCGTAGGCAGGTGCTGAGGAAGGTGATGTGGCTGTGGTACCTGGTTTGATCTGTATGTTTTGTTGCAAATCTGAGCGGCTTACTTGAAAGCCAAAAGTACAATATGAAGGAACACTGAGTCTGCCATTTGTGTTTCTACGTTAAAGAGACAAAAAGAACAGAATGTGAAAATACAGACGTGAAAGCATACAGACAGCACAGAACATCATTTGAGACACAGGACAATAAAGTGGAGCTTCATTAGCTGTGAGGGGAGCTGAACATAAAGTGCAAATCCAGAAGTGCTCATTGGGTGGTTGTGATCTGGAATGCGCTGCCGTAAAGGGAAACTTAAGCAGATTTAGTGGTAACTTACAAACGGAATTGGATAAATATTTGAAAGGGAAAATATTCCAGGGCTTTGGAAAAGGGAATAGTTCTTTCAAAGAGACTAGCGTTAGCACAATGGGCTGAACGGGTCCCTTCTGTGCTCGATTATTCTATGTCTGCAGGTATAGGAACAAGTTGAGCAAGGTAATGTTTAATGCAACTTACAGGAGCAGCCTGGGCATTGTGTAATTATAAGTATACTCAGATAGTCACACAATTGGCAGCATGTACATTTGTAAGTATATTCACTTCCTGTGGAGTTACACATACAGATATGCCTGGCCTATAACTGAATCAGTCCATCAGAAGAAAGGAAATGTAATGGGAGCATACATACAACAATGACAGTTCCATTTAACCATGGCCAAATTTCTAATGACCTGCATTGCTGAACAGTCACAGGCGTACCAGGGAGAATCTGTTCACCCACTTGCTTTGAGGTGTGTTCATATTGTGCAAAATATTGAGTTGAAAGGATTATGGGCTAATCAACTCTGTTCCCTTTGAGCGGCAGTTTCACTGACTTAATTTGCTGAAGTTATGACTCATTGATGGCCCAGCACTGCTATTGAGAACTGCAGGTAACAGTGGAATCAAGAGGAAGTTCAGGCTTAGTCTACTCTAGCCTTCCTCATAGTACTCCAGGTGTGGTCTCACTAAGGACCTATAATTATAGTTTACTGTTATACTCAAATTCCTTGTAATGAAGGCTAGCCTACCGCTTGCTTTTCCTAATCACTTGCAGTCCCTGTGTGTTAACTTCCTGTGACTCATGTAACAGATACCTAAGTCTCTCTGAGTGACATTTCTCTGTTTCTCACCATTGAAAAGAACAAAATCAGCCTTTCGACCTTGTCAACTTGAATAGCTCCATACTTCCCACCCCTGCTACCTCATTCTCTTTCACTTGTCACAACCTGCCCATATAGCTTGGGCAGAATATTTGGATCCCACGCAGGTAGGCATTGGAGGAGGACAGGTGAAGAAATTCGCTCACAGTAGCCATCTTTGACTTGGGGTATTTATTTAGGAAGCTTGACTCGTTCGATCTTGCCGTTGAAGATTGGGCCCAGTATGTGGAAAGAAAGTGTTATTTTTTCCAGGCATATGTCATTGGGGCAGATATAACGCAAAGAGTAATTCTCCTGTTGGCTTGTGAACCTGCAGCTTTTTTAATTTTCAGAAGCCAAACTTTCCCTGAGCCACCAGACACTAAGAGTTGATGGATTTAGAGAACTAATATTATGACCCAAAGCCCCCTCTAATTCTGAGTTGCTTTCAGATTTATTCAACAATTCAAGAATCAGAGAAATCTGTATCAGGATTTTTCACGAGTTTAAGATGACTAGCAGAGTCATGTGACTTTGGTTTAACCCTTAATGAGATGCTGAGAGACTGTTTGATATGTGCCATTAATGATAACTTAAGTTCTCTCTGAATAATTGGAGGAGGCAAAAAGGTCAGAGTGCAACATTGCGGAAGATTGAGAGGTCACGGTGATTGGGTAACAGCAGTGATTGGGACACAGTGGTGACTAGGAGGCAACAGTGATGAAGTCTGAGGTTCTATGCTGCACCATAACAGTATTACATGCTATCCTTAGGTGTGACTTTCAATCGAACATATCTGTTGAAGATTCAATACACCAAAGAAGGAGAACCATTGGAATTTTGAGACTGAGGAATAATTAACTGGCAATCATGTAAAATGAATTGGCAATCAATTCACTGAATCCTCTTAAATATCTATTGCAAATATACAGTGAAGTAACTTAACCAATAATTACCAGCCAAGTGCAATCTCTATATTGAGCAGCTGCAGTTGTAAGTGCTGTGAAATTCAGGAAACAGTGTCAACAGCACCTTAAGTGCGAATCCTTGAACCTTAGAGCAAATTTAACACATTTTGCCCATGTCTTTTGCGTTATTCTGTGTAACCATTCTGCAGAGGAATAGTATGTCTAATCCTATCACAGATAAGAAGGGAGAAAGATGTTTTCAAAGGTGCAAACTTTTCCTAAATCCAACATAAAATCTAAATGTAAATTTATAATAAAAATGCTGCCTCTTCTCTAAATGTTGAATCACTGGTTGTTGAATCTCAGAGTCTCAGGCCTGTCTCTAGACCTCACTGTATTCATTCTGTTCATCTGACATCTCCATGACAATAAAGCCCACATCCATGCAGCGCTCACTTGAGACAACCCACAGGAAGTAAATCACCAGCCTGCTTATTACTAAGTACAGCAACACATTCATCCAGTTGTGAAAGATGGATCCTGCTTTCTGATTTCTGAAGAAGGGTCTAGGCCTGAAACGTCAGCCTTCCTGCTCCTCTGATGCTGCTTGGCCTGCTGTGTTCATCCAGCTCTACATCTTGTTATCTCAGAAATGGATCCTTTCCAGGATTCATTTTTAGAGTGATACATGTATCTAAACAATTTACATTTAGTGTCATTTCTGGCTGTAAGCGAAATAATCTCTATGCACACTTGATCATTACACTTGAAGGGTAATTTTCTGACTCTGCACAGTGGCAACGAAATGTGCCCAGTGGCAAAACATATCAGGTACATACACCTCCGCTCAGTCCGCAACAAACAACTGCACCTCCCAGTCGCAAACCATTTCCACTCCCCCTCCCATTCTCTAGATGACATGTCCATCATGGGCCTCCTGCAGTGCCACAATGATGCCACCCGAAGGTTGCAGGAACAGCAACTCATATTCCGCCTGGGAACCCTGCAGCCATATGGTATCAATGTGGACTTCACCAGTTTCAAAATCTCCCCTCCTCCTACTGCATCCCTAAACCAGCCCAGTTCGTCCCCTCCCCCCACTGCACCACACAACCAGCCCAGCTCTTCCCCCCCCACACCCACTGCATCCCAAAACCAGTCCAACCTGTCTCTGCCTCCCTAACCGGTTCTTCCTCTCACCCATCCCTTCCTCCCACCCCAAGCCGCACCCCCAGCTACCTACTAACCTCATCCCACCTCCTTGACCTGTCCGTCTTCCCTGGACTGACCTATCCCCTCCCTACCTCCCCACCTACACTCTCTCCACCTATCTTCTTTACTCTCCATCTTCGGTCCGCCTCCCCCTCTCTCCCTATTTATTCCAGTTCCCTCTCCCCATCCCCCTCTCTGATGAAGGGTCTAGGCCCGAAACGTCAGCTTTTGTGCTCCTGAGATGCTGCTTGGCCTGCTGTGTTCATCCAGCCTCACATTTTATTATCTAGGTACATAGACCTGCCAGGATTTCGAATGGTTGTGGTTGAAGCCGTACCCCTGATTTTAGGGCCTATTCCACACTGATATTTCAGTGCTGAGCAAGTAGGTCATTGTCTGAACATAGCACGGCTGTTCAGAGAATGATATCATGATTTAGCACTCTATAATTACAAGACATTTTATTTTGCTGTTGTAATTTTGACTCCTATTGCTATTCCTTTGGAATGTGTTGTAATGATTCTTGTCCTCTTCTTCACTGGTTGGTAGCCAACATTATTTCGACATGATCATTGGACACAAAAAACATTTATTGTCTCAATTTGCGGGTATTTTCATTAAAGAGTGAGAGGTTGACAAAAGGAGCAAGTTCCAAAGGAAAGATCTGTAGTGAAGGGGCTGTCATTGATGGACTAGTGAATGAGGAATTTTCCTTTAAATCTCATTTATAATCCTCTCCTCGTAAAATTCAGATATTTACCTTCTCGAGCAATGTAGTGAAACTGACAGATTGAATGCACCACAGCAGCAAAGTGTGATGTTGAGTTTCTATTGCAGGTCTGGTTCAGACAGTAAAAGATCACATCACAAAACCAACAGCAATGGCACGTGGCCGAGTGGCTCACCTAATAGAATGGAAGGGTTGGGGTGCCCATGGCAGAGGCTCTAACATATGTTCGATGGATGAGGTCCACTATTCCAACCTCACCGATGAGCTGAAGGAAGCTCGTTTTGCAGCAGGTAAGATGGATAGGAATGCAACTGTGACATCCTACTACAAGACACTCTGACATGGAGATAAAGCAGTCGGTTACACTGGGGTTCTAAGGCAAATGTCTTCTCAGTCAATGAGTGTGGGATCATTCCCACCCTGTCCCAATTTTATCCATCATTTCACTGTGTTTTCAAGTAGCAGTATGTGGAATGGTCAAAGAATTTAAAACTCGTAGAGTGGTGGGCAGTGTGGAAGATTGTTGCAGGTTGCAGGGAGACTTGGATAAACTGCAGAACTGGGCTGAAAGGTGGCAAATGGAGTTTAGTATGGATAAATGTGAGGTGATTCACTTTGGGAGGAATAATAGGAAGGCAGAATACCGGGTTAATGGAAAGATTCTTGGTAGTGTGGATGTGCAGAGGGATCTTGGTGTCCATGTACATAGATCCCTGAAAGTTGCCACCCAGGTTGATAGTGCTGTTAAGAAGGCTTATGGTGTGTTAGGTTTTATTTGTAGAGGGTATGAGTTCTGGAGCCGTGATGTCATGCTGCAACTGTACAAAATACTAGTGCGCCTCATTTGGAATATTGTGTGCAGTTCTGGTCGCCCCATTACAGGAAGGATATGGAAGCATTGTAAAAGGTGCAGAGGAGATTTACCAGGATGTTGCCTGGCCTGGAGCACAGGCCCTATGAAGAAAGGCTGAGGGACTTGGGTCTGTTCTCGTTGGAGAGAAGGAGGCTAAGAGGGGATTTAATAGAGACATACAAGATGATCAGAGGATTAGATAGGGTGGGCAGTGAGAGTCTTTTTCTGAGAATGATGACTTCAGCTTGTACAAGGGGCATAGCTACAAATTGAGGGGTGATAGATTTAAGACAGACGTCAGAGGCAGGGTCTTTACTCAGAGAGTGGTAAGGGCATGGAACGCCCTGCCTGCTAATGTAGTTAACTCAGCCACATTAGGGGCATTTAAACAGTCCTTGGCTAAGCATATGGATAATGATGGGATAGTGTAGGGGGAGGAGCTTAGATTGGTTCACAGGCCGGCGAAACATCGAGGGCCGAAGAGCCTGTTCTGCGCTGTATTGTTCTATGTTCTATATGTTCTATAAACCCAATGTACATATGTGAGGTATGATTTGTCTGAACAGAGCACAAAATAATATTTTTCATTATATCTAGGTACATGGGACAATAATAAATCAAGTCAAATCTGTACAGTTTCAATTTTGATTCACTCTTAACCCAGTGATCTGAATTACAACATGTTGTAAACCAGTGTTGATCTGTGCTAAGATATTAATGTCCAAACTCGGTCTATATCACATAGAAGTGCCCAAAGTCAGGAGCATTTACTTATCTCCTTTCCAGCTCACACTTATTACTTCAAAATTGGCGGAAAAATGTACTCACAAGCACTACCATGTGAAAGCTCTTTTTTTCTGGAAACCCATCATATAAAATGCTGCTGAGATAACAAGGTGTAGAGCTGGATGAACACAGCAGGCCAAGCAGCATCAGAGGAGCAGGAAAGCCGACTTTTCTGAAGAAGGGTCTAGGCCCGAAATGTTAGCCTTCCTGCTCCCCGATGCTGCTTGGCCTGCTGTGTTCATCCAGCTCTACACCTTGTTATCTCAGATTCTCCAGCATCTACAGTTCCTACTATCTCATATAAAATGATGCTGCCTGGCCTGCTGTGTTCCTTCAACTTATGCTTTGTTATATAGAAGGTAATGCTGACTTTCAACCACACTCCAGATATTTCAGGGTCAAACCTGGGATGAAAGTTGGGCAAAGAATGGATTCTGTCACACCTTCCCCAGCGTTCACACCCAGTCCTTTTCCTGCCGGGATATAGAGGCGATGCTAAATTGTCACCTGGACGCCGGAAGGCCTGTTTTCACAGATGACAGAAAGCACAGCCAAGCTAATTGTGACCTCACAAGGGATTTTTGTCTCTGTGGGTCGCTGTGTACTTTGCAAGTTGTGTAGGAGTACATGAGGTGTGCATGAGGTATACTGGTTAAGAACTGGTTCTCTCTGTCCTCCAGCTGTGCAGTCTAGCTCCCAACATTGAGGACAAATCGCTTACATCTCAACTCACACAGCCTGAACCCTCCCATCTATCCCTATGTACCACCTGACATTCTCTAGGCCACTTTCACATTCTCTGTATTCTAACTGTATCATCACATCATAGATTCATAGAATCTTTACAGAGTAGAAACAGGCCATTCAGCCCATCAAGTTACACTGACCCTCTGAAGAACATCCCACCCAGATGAGCACTCCCTACCCTATCTCTGGAACCTTCCATTTCCCATGGCTAACCCACCTAAACTGCACAACCCTGGACACTATGGGAAGTTTAACACGGCCAATCCACCCAAACCTGCACATCTTTTGCCTGTGGGAGGAAACCGGGGCAGTCACAGGCAGCCCACGCAGACACGGGGAGAATGTGCAAACTCTGCACAGTCACCTGAGGGTGGAATTGAGGCTGCAAACTCAGTATCTGGGTCAAAAAACCCAAAGCGAAGACAGTAATCTTTAAAGTACTTGTGCGGTTTGTAAACAAGAGGCTAAAACATGTTCTGTTACTATCCTGTCAACATTTCAATAGGTCTTGGATCAATTGATGAAAATGGAGTGGGGGATGAAATCTGATTTTTGTCCTCCATTTAAAGTGGGGAACTCAGTCTCAGTGGGGATGGTAGCATATTTTGCAGACTCAGCAACCCACAACAGGCAAGGATGAAATGGCACGCAGGAAAGTTCAATATCCTCCAAAAGTAAATTGGATTGTGGTTATTTGTGCAGAAAAACGTAGCAAAAATTCTGTCCCTGCCATTCAATGGGACAGCTCATGCATTGGCAGGGACATGGAAATAATGTAAGAAGTTTGACAAACAGCATCCAGCGAATTACAATCCTGAAAACCAAGAAAAGTGAGAAGGTGAATCAACAGCATATAAAATAATAAATGAATAAACTTAATATTTTTAACCTAATAATAATTGAAAAATTAATATTATTAATAAAACTGGGGCAGCACAGTGGCTCAGTGTTAGCACTGCTGCCTCACAGCACCAGGGACCCGGGTTCGATTCCAGCCTCAGGCAACTGGTCTGTGTGGAGTTTGCACATTCTCCCTGTGTCTGCATGGGTTTCCTCTGGGTGCTCCGGTTTCCTCCCACAGTCCAAAGATGTGCAGGCTAGGTGGATTGGCCATGCTAAAGTGGAAGCAGCTCTGAAGCCTGTTGTCACATAACGATGATTGGCTTAATTTCCTGAAAGATTTCAGAGAGATCACCAAAAATGTTACGATAAATGAGAAGACAGACAATCACGTGGATCAAGTGGATACTGGAAATGCTACTACAGTCAGAGAGGCACAGCGTTTCCATTAGTAACACTGGTCAATGAGCAAACGCCCCCAGAGAAAGAAATAAAGAGCAGTCTGCCAGCAGTGGAAGGCTGAAGGAGGTCAAAGTATTTGAGGATGATTTACATTGTGCTTTTCCAAAAAAGTTACTGCATCTCTGTGACTTTGCTGAAGAATTTGTACAAGTTGGATTTAGGAAAGTAGCTTGCATTTTGAGGGCAGTGAAAGGTCCATTGGTTCCCCCTAGTGAATCCTTATGAATAAGCAGCAGCAGTAACGTTTACTCCCAAAAATGGAGACATTCTGTTCTCTTGCTGCACAGGGACACAGACACTGAGAAATTGTACTTCACCAGCTCATGAGTTTAATGGTTGGAAATTAATGCATTGGATTTATTCCATGAATACACCCGGCTAATTAAGCCAGAAAATAAATATTGGGAAGACAAAAACTCAGACCAAGCTTTAAGCCTCTGCCACCAACTCCATTCTCTGACCACTGTCTCCATTTGTCTGCCTAGCAACAGGCTAGCTGACCAGTCTGTTCACAATTATGGTGTCACATTTGACTCCAAGTTGACCTCATGCAGGAGCCATCACTAAGGCTGCTTGCTTCCACTTCCATAACATTAACCAAATCTGGGCCTGTCTCAGCTCCTCTGCTCCCTGAATCAATTATTCAAAAGCCTGCTCTCCCACTTTACACTTCACAGAAACTTAGAGGTCATGCACAGTTCTGCAGCCTGTGTCTTAACTCACAGCCAGCCCTGTTTTCTGAAGAAGGGTCTAGGTTCGAAACGTCAGCCTTCCTGCTCCTCCGATGCTGCTTGGCCTGCTGTATTCATCCAGCTCTACACCTTGTTATCCTTGTTAGCCCTCCTTCTGGTTTCTGGCCAAGCAACTCCTTTATGTTAAAATTCATATTTTGTTTTAAATCCCTCCATGACTTGGCCCTCCCCATCTCTGTAATCTCCAATCCTTTAAGGTATTTCCAATGCTCTCATTCCAGCCTTTCACTGCATTGCCCCAATTTTAATCACACTGCAATTGGTGGTCATGTCTTCAGTCTCTTGACACTGAATCTCTATCTCATTTTCCTTCCTTCGATTCTATGATTTTTTTTGTAATTTATCTTATTTTATTTAGTGGGAGGCTCAGTGGCTCAGCGGTTAGCACTGCTGTCTCACAGCACCAGGGACCTGGGTTTGATTCCATCCTTGGGCAACAGTCTGTGTGGAGTTTGCACATTCTCCCTGTGTCTCCATGGGTTTCCTCTGTGTGCTTCAGTTTCTTCCCACAGTCCAAAGATGTGCAGGCTAGGTGGATTGGCCATGGTAGATTGCCTGTAGTGTTCAGGGATGTGTAGATTAGGTGGCTTATAGGGTGATGGGTCTGAGTGGGATGCTCTGAGGGTCAGTGTGGACTTGTTGGGCCGAAGGGCCTGTTTCCACACTGTAGGGATTCTATAAAGATATTCCTTAATACCTCTTCCTCTGACAAATCTTATGGTCTTCTGATTTTATATCTCTTCCTGCGGCTATGTGCCAAATGTTGCTCTATAATCGACCTGAGAAGCACCTAGGATCATTTACTACATTAAAGCTGCTAAGGTTGTTGAAAATCCCTGCTGTAATTTTACAAAATGTTCCAAGACACTTCCTGCTCGTATAAGGAACAAAGACAAGAGGCTACAGAGTTAGTGATTTGCCAAAGAAATAAATTTAATGTCAGATAAAGAATTTGTCACAAAGCCAGTGGTTCCGGTCTGGATGTCTGCCTGGAAACAGGTTCAATTGAACTGATGAGGAGTACATTAGGTAATTATTTAAACAAAAATAATGTGCATGGTTATGGGGAAAGGCTGGGAGGACACCACTAAATCATAATGCTCATTTGGATGAGCAGGCATAATGGGCCGAATGGCCACCTTCAGTACTGTAACAATTCGGAGGCTTTGCAATGGGGAAAAGTTTTGGACAGCCAGCAGAGACTGAAAGAATTACAGAAGACAACAAAAAGAGCATCTGGTTTGAGAGATCTTTTAGACTGGAGCTAGATATAGCAAATCTAACGCATTTGCCAATGGAATCATTAGCAGTTTTATCAGACACACACTTGCATTGTTCAAACAGCAATGTCAGTGTTAAAACTCCACAAGGCCCATATTAAGTTCGTGCCTTCCACAACCAGGGAATTAATTATATATTCAGCCAGAACAAGATCCTGTCCTGGTTTCCCATTTAGAAGTTTGCTTCTTTCAGTTTGCCTATTTCCCCTTTAGGTTAGTTTGAGATTAATTTATAATTGAGATCCAACTGAATGATATGATATTTCCCCCCTGTGCTGAGTCATCCCTCCTGGTTCAGTTAAAATTGTTCCGGGTATTATCGATTATTAGTCTTCTCCTTTACCATTCATTGTCTCATTCCATCTATTTTTTTTTAACAGGAGTTGCAGAGCAGTTTGCCATCACTGAGGCAACACTGAGTGCTTGGTCCTCACTGGATGCTGAAGAAGTGGTTTGTAGCAGAAGCCCGAGCAACACAGTTGACTACCTCAGTAGGTCGAAGAGATTTTATTCCTTCCTCTATTTATTGTCCAACTGTAATATAAATATCATTATGGGGTCACAAATACGCCCTTCTGCCCCTAGATTAAATCTCACCATTACAAACTCTTCTGCTTCTTAAATTACTTCAGTGACAGTTTCAAAGATCTTTTGTAACCCATCCCAATTATTGATCATTCTCTGAAGGAATAATTCTGAACGTCTATCCAAGTCTTAAACTGCCTTTTTTCCAACTTTGAACTGAAATAATTTTATCTTGTTATCCCGGTGCTTAAAATTCCTCCAGGTTAGCTTTCTCTATCCCATCAATTGTCTTCTTTTATCGTATTTCATGGCTGGATCTGGCTTTATTGTCCATCCCAAGTTGACCTTTAGAAGGTGGTGGTGAGCTGCCTCCTCGAACCACTGCAGTCCCTGGGGTGTAGATGGACACACAATGCTTTTCAGAAGGGAGCTCCAGGATTTTGATCCAGCGACACTGAAGGAACAGTGATGCTGTGTGGGTGATAATACTCCCATAAGTCTTATTCACACCTTTAAGATCTTTCTTTCAAAAGTGAACAGCTCCAGTTTCTTGTTGTTCAATCTAACCTTCTAACACAAGGTATGATAATGCAACAAATAGACATCTGGATCATTGTCTCAGGCACTGACTCTAGTCCTGTGATGGGCTCATTAGAGATCACAACGCAGAAAGAAGCCAAACATGTGCTGGTGCTAATTTTTAAAATGGAGGGTCCTATTCAAATTATTTTCTCTTCATTTATTTCTGTATTTTATTCCTTTCCAAATACTCCAACTCGATAAATAGGCAACAGCCATTTGCCAGTTGGCTTCTGAGGGCGATGCCCTGCCCAATCAGAAACAATCTGCTTGATTTAAAATTTAAACCAATCCTGGCTGTTAACTATCGGTCAGCATTAATAGGTGCATTCTCCATGGTAATGCCCCTACCAATCAGTTCACTTACAAACCGCTCAGCCCCCTTTTCTCATGAAGTATTAATGTTGGTTTCCCACTCCCCCTTGAATTGGTATTCTTGCAAATTGTCCTGAGGAGTGCAAGATGAAAGGCTTCAACAAAAATGTCTTTTCTCAGCAAGGACAGTGCAACCGAATGACAATTGTTAAAACTTCATGTAACATGATGATCACATCTGGCATATTTATAAATTTTTCAGTGCAGGCATTGAACGGATATTATGCTGTTTGTATGATGGGCCTATGCCTTTTTGAGGACTTCTTCCTGTGTCTGTGTTTCCCTGAGTGACGTCAGCACGAGGCAATTTGCATTAAATTGTGTTGAAAGGTCTGAACACATTACAAACAATAACCTTCTTTAGGGTCTAGGCCCGAAACATCAGCTTTTGTGCTCCGGATTTGCTGCTTGGCCTGCTGTGTTCATCCAGCCTCACATTTTATTACCTTCTTTACTAATACAGTTCTCATCTCATGTACCATTCACCATTACTACACGCAGCTACTCACTTCCGCTAATCATTTATTAATAGCATAGAAATCAGTTACAATGATACATCTTGTAACTAATGAGGGAAACCCTCTATCGTGGGTAGCTTTAAATATTTACTGGTTTCTTTGCTGATTTGAGGCAAAGTTGGGTCTTTAAGCAGTTCACACTAAGTTGAAGTGTGATTCTCTTAGTGACAAGATTTTAGACACAACTGCCAACAATTAGCAACTGCTAAGTGAGATTTTCTGTTTGGTTAAAAATAATGTTGGTTACTTAACCAATGTGAGCAAACCCCTCAACACCAGCTGTAAGTGGGAACTATTTGAAAAAGTGTACCGATAATATCACTGGATTAATATGCTCCAGAGACCAAGTGTAACATTCTGGGGGCGCGAGGTCAAGATTATTTCACATGCCTCCAGTAGCCTTTCACCCCTTTAGTTCTAGCTAGCAGAGTTTAAATTCTGTTGATTAATAAATCTAGAATATAAAGCTAGTCTCAGAAACTGTGTCCATAACATCATCGATTGTGGTAAAAAAAATTCAGTTTCACTTTCATAACTTAAAGAAGGAAATTTGCCGCTCTTAGCCAGCTTCATGTGACTCCAGACCCACAGCAATGTGGTCGACTCTGAACTACTGTAACAAGTCACTTAGTTCAAGGGCAATTAAGGATGGGCAATAAATGTTGGCATTATCGCATCCCATGAAAGAATTAAAAGGCAAAGTGCTTTTCTGAAAATGAAATGTATGCGAACGTTTCAGAGACGAGGCCGCGCTCCGTAAGTTTCTAATTTACGAGGGAAAGCAACGCTTGTTTAATGCTACAGAGATAGTAGGAACTGCTGATGCTGGAAAATCTGAGATTACAAGGTGTAGAGTTGGATGAACACAACATGCCAACTTGGCCAACTGCTGTGTTCATCCCGCTGTACACCTTGTTATCTTGTTTAATGCTACTTTTTGTTTTCTTATTAGATACAGATGAAGTGTATCTTGAAGATCAGCTTTCAATTGGATCCCAAGGCTTTTATTACTCTTTGAATGTTGAAGGCTCCTGCACTGTCATAACTCCTGTATCATCATACATAGCCAGTTTGGCTGGTGAACCATTGCAAACAGACACGGCGACCATCTCTTCTTCCCACAGCAGAACGCTGATGGAAACCTTGCCTCCGAACTGCTCATCTCTTCCAGCAACCACTTCCTGTGGAGCAGAATTACAAAGAACACTGCAAAGGAGCACAGGCAGCCCCTTACATCACTCACACTCCAGCAACAACAGCTCCGTCATGGAAGATGATGTGTTTTATAATTAGGCTTAACAGTAGGATCAGAAACCATATTCTCTTGGACAAGGGAATTCACCGCTTCCTTTGTTTAAAGCTGGAAGAAAAACTGAATTGTCATTGATTTGTTCCATTCTAATTTCTGTGTGTCTTTGTGGGTGTGTGTTCATTGACGTTTGGGATGACTGACAAATGGGAACTTCCAGTTGCCCCAGAGGCCAGCAAGACAGGGCTGGGGCTGAAAGTAGCTGTACTCCTTACTTTCCCTTGCAATCCAACGAATGTCACCGGATGTTAGGCTTTTGAGCTTCACACTTAAACAGGCCAGCGACACATGGACTGAAAAGTCAATGGAGGAGTTCAGCTGGTCTCCCATTACAGCTCCTGAAATGACAATTGGTCAAACTTGCAGGGCTATAGCGTTCATGTCTAGGCTTGAGCATAATGAATGATTAGTTGGGCAAGGGTCAACACCTCTGGAAAAACAGGAGAGAAGATTAGAAGGAAACAAGTTCAGATATGCCTTGGCTAGTACAGATCATGTATACATTGCCCTATGCTAACTAACACATACTGGTACATGGTGTACAGAGCTTCTCCATTTAGATGACAAGGATTGACATTAAAATCATCTCCTGTTATATTCTCAACACTGTAACTGTGTGTAACTTTGGCACTGTCCTCTCATTGATCACTAAAGATAAATGTCACATCATAATTGATTCTTGAACTTCTTTAGATCTTTCAAGGTGGTGCCTCAGCACAGCAAAAACATTCCTGCCTCCAAAGTCAAAGCTCTGCGTTCAAATCCCATTCCAGAGTGCGACAGTCAAAGATGTTGCATTCATGATATAGCCAAACAAGCAGAGCATGAATTTATAAATCCTTCCAATGTATACATGAATAGGAAGCAGCGAGAGCAAGAAAGATTCCTAGATAGCCATGTAATGGGAGCCTCTACCACTGCTACCCATAGCTGCAGCTACTTAGACTCCTTGGTAAGTGGGGGCTGTGGATCAAATTGGTGCCAAAAGCACATGGTTTGATTCCTGTTCCAGCTGGTGTGGATGTGGGGGCCTGCCACATTGCCTTATCTGTGGTGGAGCGCTCAGTGTTGCAGACCTCCTTTTGGGCAGGGGACGTGAAGATCTTTTCCTGAGAATCAGTTTGATGCTTCCCTTACCCCAATAATCACAGTGTCGTGTGGGAGTTTGCAAGGATATGTGGTAAATATCTGAGTGGCTGTGATTTACTCTTATGTCTTTGTTGTGAATTGTATTTGGAATTCAACCACAATTCTGAAAAAAAGCAATTAAACGTCATTAAATCTGTTATTTAATTCTAAGTTTATTGTAGAACATCTGCGAAATATCAGCGAACAATCTCAGAAGTGAATACCATTGAATGAGGAGAGTTTGTGTCGCAAAATATTTATTTTCAAAAAGCAGCTGAGAAATTATGAAAAGTGAGACTGCAAAATCTAAACACTCATAGCCAAACGCATGATGTAAACTTTTGCAGTGGAGTAAGGTCAGAGGCTAGCGCTGTGTATTGCAGCAATGATCACTATTGGTAAGCATACAAACACTTTGTTTTGACATATAGAATGTCTGCAGGAAGTAGAAGTGTTAGAAAGAGAGCACCAGTTTATACAACATGAGAAGAGGGTGATGATTGGTTAGAGCATCATTGATGTGGCACAACAGCAGGAACAGTTAACTGTCAATCTTATTTCTCTGACTAGGCAGTTTGACGCTGATTGGCCAAGGTATTGATGTGGGGAAAGCAGCAAAGTTTGGTAGTTAAAAGGTACAATGAATATACAAATTCCTATTGCCTAATCAAACAGGCCCCTTTTGTTAAGCAACTTCAGACACACTACGAGCCCAACTGATTAATCTGTCTACTAACTTACAAACACCTTTGGAGTTCTGGCTGCTGTGTTGATGAGGTAACATAGGCAACACTGAGCAAAACAGTCAGGAACATCCTTGATTGAATGGGCCCGTGGTAGACAAAAGATCTCGAATACCTCAAAAAATTTTTCAGAAGAGTCATTTCAAAGTGCCTCTTCTGCTACACAGCAAATGTTTTCTGAGAAGACAATGAAGATTTAATGTTAATAATTCGATTATAATATTCTCTACAACCAGGGGTCCGATGGTGTAACCCGTCTGTTTATTTATTTGAAGTTTTTATGATACTATAGTTATATAATCTCGTGATGCAGAGGAAATCAAAAGAATGTGATGTGTGAACTTTAGCTGTTGTGAAATGTTTTGGAATGTAGAAGGTGCATTCCGAGGACAAGCAAACTTTAATGCGTTTGCTGGTATTACTGAAGGAGCGTGTGATGGGACATATCAGGCTACAAGAGAATCCAATCAAGGCTCCATGATGGTATGTAAAATAGCAAGTAATTCTCCTCTTCTGTACGATTTACTGCTTGACTGGAATACGGTCATTGGCTAGATCTTCAATCACTTTCTTCAGCTGATGGAGAATACAGAGCCATTAGTTATTGTGGTTATTGCTGCTGCAAATAACCAATGTCATTGATCTTGTTTATAAGCAATATGACCATCTCAAGAAAACCCATGAGTACGCACAGTAAAGGGCATTTATAATGTTACAATGATGGCATTCGATGCCCTTTGTTGTATAACATCTTAGATCCTGGCAAGTTTAGCTGATAGAATATTTGACAGCTGGAATGATTGATTAGCAACACTGCTGGAGCTATAGGGAAGTCTGGCGCTGGATGCAAATCAACTTTTAGCTGCTTAAGAAAGCAATCAGACAGCTATAGATCTTGGAGGTTAAAATGAGTAGGAATTCATGTACAGCACCATACCTTTGAACATCACACCGTGGGAAATTTGTGAAGGCTTTAGAGAGGGCGCAGAAAAGGTTTGCAGTTACGGGGATAGACTAGAGAAGATGGGCTCGTTCATCTGAAAGGAGATTTGTTGGGGGTGTGCAAAACCAAGGAGGGCTTAGACTTGAGGCCAGTTGGCAAATGAAGCAAGAACAAACTGAGGAGCAATGTCTTTCTGTAGGGACTGGTCAGGATTTGGAATGTACCGCCTGAGTGGCTGGAGAAGGCACACTCAAGTATGACTTTCAAAAATAAACCAGAAAAGAATTTTTTTTTAAAAAGTCGGAGAATAAAAGGGTTCTGGGCTATAAGGAGAGGATGGGTGGCCAATTGCTGCTGCAAAGAGCTAGCACAGATATGACAGGCCAAATGGCCTCCTTTGGCGCTGCAAATATTCTAATGTTTCTCTGAGGGAGATGTTACTCCAAAGGGGAACATAATTTCAAAGTGTAAGTTGAAGCCATAGGTGTATCTTTTCTTCAATTGATTCCTTTACCATTGGAACATCCTGGGCCTGAATGAAGCATGTTGACAGTGATCACTATGTGAGATCTTTATTTTTAATCCCGCTGTCCTGACCCTGTCATACCCATTGTGAAAGGGTTAAAACTCTCCCCACGATCTCCAGAAGAGTTGATTAATTGTTCTGAGTGCCCAATAGGAGTGTCGTTCTAATCTTTAGTGCTCTTGAAACAGTATGCATGCCAGAATGAATCTGATGCTGAGAAATTTGAATTTATATGCAAATATTATTTCCCCTCTAGGTTACATTTTTTCTTTGTCTTACCTCATTCCTGGTTACAAAGCCAACCACTTTCCCTGCGGAGGTAACAAACATGTGCTGGAGGACAAGAAGATCGAAAAGCTTGTGTGCCTGAAAATAGATGACATTTTTAATGGTATTTCTCAAAGCAATTTCACTGCAATTCCAAATTATTGTTCCTGCAGGTGTGACCCAGGCTCTTCAGAGATAGAAAATGTTGACAGATTGCAAACCATTTAATGCATAAATTCATATTTATACACAATTCTGTGGTGTTGCTAACAGCAGTAATTGTAATTAGCACATCAGCGGGTCTAAAAGCGCAATGAATTAATGATGAAGTGAAGTGATAGTCACCTGTGAACAGATAAACAAACTCCTGCACCAGGAATATCCTGTGAATGAGCAGAGAGTCACTTTTCAGTGGTATCAGAGATGATGGGAACTGCAGATACTGGAGAATCCGAGATAACAAAGTATGGAGCTGGATGAACACAGCAGGCCAAGCAGCAACTTAGGAGGACAAAAGCTCACTCAGCTCTTGTGCTCCTAAAATGCTGCCTGGCCTGCTGTGTTCATCCAGCTCCACACTTTGTTATCACTTTTCAATGGTGTAGCTTGAAAGAGTGAAAAGCTGGCCATTTTAGAAAGAAAACAAACTGCTCTTCTTACATTTGAAGAGACCGATATTGTATAAAAAGGTTAGCGGCTCGAATAATGCAGGACCTCTTCAACGCTGCACGACAGGGTCATTTCCAACCCTATCCTCAAACAGCTTAATTATCTACTTAATAAAAACAGAAAGATCTGCACATGCTGTAAACCAGAAACTAAAAACAGAAATTGCTGGAAAAGATAAGCAGGCCTGGCAACATCTGAGGAGAGAAATTACAAGTTAATGTTTCAGGTCCAGTTTCAGGACCGGACCTGAAACATTAACTCTGATTTCTCTTCCAGCAATTTCTGTTCTTGTTAGTTATCTACTCAGAAGGTAGCTTTTGACTTAAATTGCCAAAGAATACATTGCATCTGGGGGGTGAAATTACTTCTGGTATTAGGCGATGGCATTATTGCTGGATTGTAAATCCAGACACTTAGGTAATGTGCTGGGGACCCAGATTCAAATCCTGCCACAGCAGTTGGTGGAATTTGAATTTAATTAAAGTCTGGTATTAAGAGTCTACTGATGAAACCATTGTTGAGAAAAACCCATCTGCCATTGGTTAAAAATAAGCTGTTTGTGATAATTAGCTGCTTGGTGTGTGCAGTGTTTCCCAGTGGCTATGCAGCTTAGAGGAAACGTTGATCCTAACCTCTGGGACCAAAGCTGCAGGATTAAGTCTCATACAAGAAATTATCAGAACATAAGAGGAGTAGGCCATTCAGCCCCTCAAACCTTTTCTACCATTCGATGTATGATTTATACACTGGGCCCTATCCCTTTATACCTTTGCTTGACAAAAAAATTAACTCTCTCCGATTTAAAATGAATAATTGATCCAGCATCCATTGTCATTTGTGCAGAGAGTTCCAAAGATGTACAGCCCTTCCATAACACCAGGGATCCGGGTTTGATTCTATCCTTGGGCAACTGGCTGTGTGGAGTATATACATTCTCCCCATGTCTGCATGGATTTCCTCCAGGTGCTCCAGCTTCCTCCTATAGTCCAAAAATGTGCGGATTAAGTGGATTGGCCATGCGAAATTGCCCACAGCGTCCAGGGATGCACAGGTTAGGTGGATTAGTCATGGGATATGCAGCGTTACAGGGATAGGCTGCAGGGGTGGGTCTGGGTGGGATGCCCTTTGGGCTCGATGGGCTGAATGGTCTGCTTTCTGCTCTGTAGGGATTCTATGGTTATATGAAGGGTTTGGCTCTAATTCTCAGCCCCCTAGTTCGAGAATCCCCAACTAGTGGAAATAGTTTATCTGTAGCTTAAACAAAGTTGTTGGAAAAGCTCAGCAGGTCTGGCAGCAACTGTGGAGGAAAAAACACAGTTAAAGTTTTGGGTCCAGTGACCCTTCCTCTGTTCTTTGTTTTTGTCCCTGATTCACAACACCCGCAATTCTTTCAGATTTTGGTTTATCTACAATGTCTTTTCCTGTTAATATCTTGAGAGCTTCCATCAGATCACCCCTTAATGTTCAAGAAATTGTTGACTATGGAAGCTGCATTTGCAACGTGGCCAAATGTTTGATCATCAACCAGTAGATCCTTCCAATAGACCCGATGACAGACATTAAGCGCAGGTGAGTCTCCCAGTCAGCCATCCTGCAGAAAGGAATGGCAAACCATTGCGCTAGTTAATCCGATTCTGTAGAAATCCACTGCATGACACTTGAAGACGGGTACAGGGTGGTGGGGCCAGACAGACTGTGTGAGACAGACTGGGTCTGAGGCACTCAGCTGGAGATTCCTGAAATGGGCCAAGAAACAAAGGTCAGGACCGTTCTGGCTCCTGAAACTACCCTGGGAGGGAACTAACTCTTTCTTTACTTTTCTTTGAGGCAGTCAATTACTGAGCAAGAGTGAATTTCAGTTTGAGAATAGCAACAAGCCGCCATTGTAGATAAGCAAACTGAGAGGGTGCTTCAAGATAGCCGCATTCTCACTCTAACCTTTTAAAAACTTATATTGAAAATTAGGCTCGGCAGCTCAGCCCCTCCAAGGATCAGAGTGGTGCAGGAGGGGTTGTGTTTTCGGGCAGGTTTCTGCTGCTCCTGCACCCGTGCAGTGAAGCCTCTAGTCCCACTTGGAATTTTGTTCCTCAGTTTTCCCAATCATTCATTAGACACGGACATCTCTAAGCAGGCTAGTAGTTGTTGCCCATCCTTAATTGCACAGAGAGTCAAGCACGTTGCTGTGGGTCTGGAGGCCAAACCAGGTAAGGATGGCAGATCTCCTTCCTTACAGGACATTAACGAACCTTCTGGGATTTTCCCAAACAGTCGGCAATGGTTTCATGGTCAGCCCACATTTTTTATTGAATTCAAATTCTACCATTTTCCCTAGCAGGGTTTGAACCCAGGATCCCAGAACATTGCCTGGCTCTCTGGATTAATAGTGTCGTGATAATGCCTCCCCTGACGCACACACACATACCTGCCCCTATTAAAATGGCCCAGAGCCAGGGGAACAAGCACACCAGCTGGTGAGGCTAGTTTACAGCCTCGTGTCGGTGGTTCTGAAAGCCCACTCCACGCAGTCTAATTTAGAATCCACAAACAGCTGTCATTTATATCCAGCAAAGAGTGAACAACAGAGAACTGCCCAGACTGAATCAGTGCTGACAAGATTTACAACTCGTCAGGCGTGACTTCACAATCCAGGCTCAGACAGTAACTTAAAAAAAAATGGGGAAGGGAATGCCCACAAACATTCACCACACAATTTGCTAAACCCACTTGTACAGTCACAATGTCTGGCTGTGAGCCCAGGTGATGGGATCGACTCTATCAATGCTGTGTGCTTTCAGTTCATAGACAGTATACCTCCAAGTCTACCATCCAGTTCTTTCTCCAGGTGAGGCCAACTTCATGGGAGCTTACTTAATCAACGTTGCTGGGCATTTTGAACTTTAAATTAGATTGCGATCTGTCCCCACCATGGGGTGCAGTGAAGTGTGGCCACTGCACTCCCAAAGATTAATTCCACTTGAATTTTTCCAGAGACTGCTTAGAGTTACACAGTCAATAGGGCACAGCTAGTGGCCATTTCGTCCAATGTGCCCATGCTAACTACCTTCAGCAGCGTTGTCATTTCCCTGGATGAAATGATCTAAATCAGTGCAGCTCAAATACCAATTCCTTTCCACCACCAGATTACTCGCTAAGAGACTGCTCCAATACTCTCAAGGGTTATGACCTCAAATGTCAACATTAATGGATTTTTACTAAAAAAAGTGCTTTTTAAATCTCCAATCTTTCCTCACCAGTTACCATAGCCCCATTTCTAAATATCATTTGAATGTGTATCAGCAATGTTTTAAAATGACCAGATTACTCATTGTCTGCTGAAATGTTAGGAGCTCTGGGCTTTGAGTTCATGCCAACAGTGTCAAGTGACAGTTTGAATCTCTCAGGCACAGTGTCAGAGAGCCCTGGTGTGCAATCCCTTTGCTCAGAGCACTGCAAAGCAGAGCTGCTGTGTTTAAACAGTGGATCAAATCACAGAAACTGGAATTCATGCTTCTGTCTCCAAGTAGCAGTCTGTACTTTCCTGGATTTTAGTGTCAGCTGCTGGCACTCAGCCACTGATCCTTTAAGGGTCAACACATCAGCCAGAACTTATCTATAAGCAGTGAATAACACTAACCCATATTGGAAGTTGACTTTTCCCGTCCAGCTGACCTGATCACATTGCCAATGACCCTGGTGAGAATTGAAAGTGTCAGGCGCAAAGAATCGATTCAAAATGTACGTAATTAACATAACATGGTGTTATTTCAGCAACCCTATCAAAACGAATTCAGAGTAACATGTTGCAAATGTGCTGGAAAACCAGGCTCTTGTCTCATCAACTTTGTTTTACATTGTAATCCTGATGTGAGATAACTCTTCTTTCTCCCTGCGAGCAGCAAGGGTCTTTCTTTGAATGAATCTCAGCTGCTTTAATCAAATTAATGGTTGCACTGGACCACAACACAAAACCTCTGATCGTAAATCAGCATTACATTGGCAAGCTAATTCAAAGCAGCTGCAGTGGCTGGCCTGAAAATTGTACACCTGTACAATAAGCAGTGATTTTCCAAGAATGCACTTATATGCATTGTTAGGTCACGTACATTACCTTGTTTCTGACCCAGAACACGCCTGATTAACCCTGAGGTTGGGTTCCAGAAAGTGGAAGAAAGTGATTAATTCCCCGGCACTGATAATCTTCATCATGTTAAACTGTGAAATATTCAGAAAATGCTGGGTGACTTCCATGACCTCATACCAATGCAAACCTCTTAGACTGAAGTATTATTTTGCTCTTTGGACTTGTTTGTTGCTTTGTGAGAACCATTTGGACCACAGGTCTTCGGGTGGATTTGATCCTCTATAATTGTGTTTTGAAACATTCCTCACCACACATGACTCCTGTGAATTTCTAAAGTGGGGTATTCCTGTCTAAAAGCTCAAGTGGATAAGAAAGAAACCATTGTATTGTATGAAGAAGGGGTTAAATTCTCCAGGCCAATATTCCTCCATTAACCCACACTACCCAAAATAGACGTCAATTTGTTGGATTGCTGCTTATTGTATCTTACTGTGTGCTAGCATGTTTACATAAGAAAGGACTTGAGAATCGATTGATGAAAAATTTGATCATGTACTAGGTGGTTCAGTTTTTCTTTTTCCTAACTAGTATTATTACTAAATATTAAACACACCTGCCAAAGTAAATATAATTAAAACGTTGAGCTCTTGATAATGAGCAATTATCTATTATGAGCTTATAATTCCATATTCCAGTTTACCTGGTGTAAAGATGTGCTCGGAGACAGCTGGAAAGTTACTGGATCAATGTGGCACTTTTCCCAAATACTTATACTCACTTCTTTCTGCAAAGGAAAAAGTACATTTCAGTCCAAGGATTTCCGATAGAGAGATTAATGGCAACCTTTTGTGGAGAGATAGTGGGTGAAGGATGTGAATGGGCCAGATTTCCTATTTCCCTGTATCTAAGCTTATTGTCTGGGTGTAGTTCATGGAGAAAAATCAGATGAAGAGGAACACATCCCCATGAAGAAGCCTGAGTGAGTCAATTTAAATGGATGGAAAATCAAACCGGGTCAGTTGCACTGCTTCATTATCAGTGTACACTATGAACTATGCAAAAGAAATTCAGTAAGCCCAGATGTAAAAGCAAAACTGCCGTCATGTATTTCTTACAAGGATGGGATCAAAATGACAGTGTTGCTGGGTGAGACCCAGCCAAATGCTCTGGAGACAGGAGTTAAATGGCACCCTTGGAACTGGAGGAATTTACGTTCAATTAATTAATTAAATTGGGAATAAAATCCTTTGGGGGAGGGAATTTGCTGTCTTTACCCAGTCTGGCCTGCATGTGACTCCTGTCTCTCAGCAATGGTTAATTCCTAAACTGCCTTCTAAAACTGCCCAGCAGGCCATTGTCACCTACTCAATAATAATTAAGGGTGGGTCATAAATGATACTTTTGCCAGTTACAGTCATATCTGAAGAACGAAGAAGAGAAAAGTAGGGGAGATCAATTCCGGCTGAGAAGAGAAGGCTGATCAAATCAGTTTACATGGCAAATGGATTGAGCAGGCTATGTTGACCAAATGGTCCTTTCTTCACTCAGAGTTTTCCCATTTCACTAAGTCTACATCAATCAACAAATCATTCAGAGAATCCTGTTCAAAACCCACCTTCCATGGACCCCACTCTGAATCCAATGAAATTCTTTACAATGAGTGATTGAAATGGGTTTGGCTTTGATCCTTTGAACTTCTATGAAATGGGGGAAGAAAATGAACAAATGGTTGATATATTACACTTATGTTAACTGTGAGTTTTTTTTAAAAGCTTAGATCAGTTTATTCAATGTTTTAAAATTGCAATTTAACAAAAAGCGGTCCCAGTGAAATCGTTGTCCTCAGTTTTGGTGTTGTGATTGAGGCTGAAGGAATAATAATCAAATTTTGCTGTCTTCCCTTTAGCTTCCTTAAACTTCCAGTATCAGCAGTGAACAGATTCAGACCTCATTCTGCTCTCATATTAAATAAGTTAGGTTCTTAGCCTGTTCATTTGCACAGCCACTGTAATTCATAAGTAATTTATTATGTGGAAAATATCTCAAGATGTTTCTGGGTGACATGATAAAGTGCACCATAAATATGACTCTTCATGTTATAATAAAGCATGTCAATTAGTTTTGCATTTAGAGACTTGATGATTAACATAAACATAAATGTGCATCATGAACAAGTGTTTGAGAATATTCAGATAACATACAAGCAAGAAGGTCACAATGATGTTATCTGTTCTGATTTGTTTTAGGGCATGTGCCACACAAAAAGAGTGGAAACACAGCCAGAATCAGTTGTAGCACAGACCTTAGATCTTTGTATTAAAGAATAATGAACAAAGAAAAACTGCAACTTGAACCCATGGGCTTTGCACTTCAAACAAATAAAAGAGAATAATCATTGACCTGCTGGGGCAGTCAGTACGCTTGCCGAAGTTTATTTTTCGAATTTAAGTCAGAAATACCAGCACGTTCAAACCTTCCTTTTAATCTACACAAGTGCTGAGGTCTTTCAAAGGTATTGCTGATTATTGCTGAACCATGATTAGGGACAAAATATATTATTTTGCAATAGAATGCATTATTGCAGAATTATAAATAAATAATGCATCACCAAAGAGGGCTATGGGTCTTTGGAACTCTCTTTCCCAGAGAGCAGAGGGGCTGGAAATCATTGATTATTCTTAAGGCAGAGGTAGGTAGATTCTTAACTAAGAATTAGGAGTCAAAGGTTATGAAGGGCAGGTAGGAATGTGGAGCTGGGACACATCACCAGGTCAGCCACGATCAGATTGAATGGCAGAGCAAGCAGATGGGGACAAATGCTTTTCTCCTGCTCCAAGTTCTCGTTTGTATGCTTGTTTGAGGCCATTTGGCTCATAATGCCTGCGACCAGCAGTTTGCTCACCTGATGTGTGTTATCCTTCTGGAATTCCTCTTCCCTGTGAGCCTGAAGGAGTTTGACAACCTCGTTCCTTTGAATTGATCCCACTAGCACCATGGATTCTGTTAACAGAGAGAGAACCTCTGATGGTATGTGAGGATAAAATGCTTTCTTGTACCATGGCAGCTACAAAAAAAAAGTTTCTCCGTAATCTTCCACGTACAAATTGTAAAGCAACATTAAAGCAATCATCAAAAATGTAAACAAACTCCCTTTTTCAAAATCTGAGGGGAGACTGTCAATATTATTTCAATGTCATCAAAAGACTCAGACAACAAAAATCTCATGACGCCAAATAAACTGATCCCGAATTGGGAGAGCAATACAAGATCCAATCTCTGCTGTCTCAATTATGTTCTAAAACTTAGTCTTCCTCACTCCCATGTTGAATAAAGGAAGTTGGAATAAACTAGAAAAGTCTCTGCTGAAAAACCTAGTACGTTATTATACTGTAGGGTTTATAGAGTCACAGAGGTTTACAGCATGGAAGCAGGCCCTTTGGCCCAACTTGTTCATGCTGCCCAGTTTTCATGATTAGTCTTGTCCCATTTAGCTGGAATTCCTGAGGCCAAACAGAATAGGAACAAGTAATGGTTAAATATGAATTAAAAGTAGTCATGTCAGAATCTACATAATATTGGTACGGATTGGGGACAGATAATCAGCAGTGTGGCAGTTGATGGTGTGAGCGTTGTAACGAAACTGATTAGAAAAGCATATGCATGAATTCTGTCTAATCAACCAAAGACTGGTATGTCACATCAAACTTTTCAGGGAAATGCCTTGAGGAATAAGAGGCAAATTGACAGGTTTAAAATGTAAACAAAACTTGGTAATTAGTTGTCAGACATCATCTCACTTGTATATTCTCCATAGCAATGTTCTCCCAGTCTGAGTACATTTACAAACCAATCAGCACTGTCACCCACAGAGCTCTGTGGGTTTTGACCCACAGGCAGTGAAGGAAGGGGGATATATTTCATTATCAGGTAAACCTGAGGTGGTGGTGTTCCCATGCATCTCCTGCACTTGTCCTTCTGGGTCATGGGTTTGGCTGGTGCAGTTAAGGGATCCTTGGTGAATTCCTGCAGTGCATCTTATAAAATGTACACACTGTGCCGCTTTGTGGCTGTGGAAGGATGTAGTTGTTGAAAGCCATGGGCGGGGTATTAATTAAGCAGGCTGCTTTGTCTTGGATAGTTTTGAATCACCTCGTGCATTGTTGGAATTTCACTCATGCAGTCAAGTGCAGAATATTCTATCACACTCCTGACTTGTGCCTGTAGATGGGTGGACAGGCTTCAGGAAAAACAGAAGTGAGTCACTTGCCTCAGAACTTATAGCCATCGACCTGCTTTTGTAGTCACAGTATTTATATCGCTAATTCTAATCAATTTTGGTCAATGGTAACCGCACCCCCCCCTCCAGAATGTTGATAGCATGGGATTCAGAGATGGTGTTGCCATTAATAGCCATTGCCTGGCACTTGTGTGGCATAAATGTTTTTTGTCACTTCTCAGCTGGATGTTGTCTAGGGCATGCCCATCAATACCATTGACTCCTTTTCAATCTTAAATGGAAGTTATCAGAAATCAGCACCAGAATTATCTAATGCAAATGATATTGGCCACAAGTTCAAACCACAGTGAAAACCGCCATGAAAATTAGTCAAAGGCAGTTTAGTTAATATTTATTATAATGGACAGATTGTATAATTCTTGAGTTAAGCACCTGCATTCTCTACAACAGGATATACATCATCAGAACGCGAGGTCACTAGGCGCAGGATATCAGTGTAGCCAAAATTTTTGTTCAAGCATGTGATATTGGTGTTCATGAACTCCTCCACCGTCACATCGTAAGAACTGAAAAATAGATCAATAGCACTTAAGCAGAACAGCAATATTGAGAGGTGTTCCACTAAAGGTAACAGGATAAAGCTGTAAAGTAATGTGCGCACGGATGTCTATAACAAATTGTTAAGGCGAGTATCTCAGTGAGATTTGGCTTACACACAGTTCTTTGCTTGGGATTGTCACATTTTTTTTTCACTTTGGGGAATAATGGACAGGTGTTGGCTGGAAAAGTTGGCTCATTCTCAAACTGTTGAACCAAATCATGAATGCTCCTTGGGTGGCCAACGAGTCCAGGAGTGGGTCTTGAACTGCTGAAGAAGGCAGGGACACTGTCTATTGACCCACAAGACCTCCTAGACCACAGCAGGAAAATAAATGTATCAGGTTTGAAATTTGAGGGTAATTTAACTCCCCAAACAAGTGGGTGGGATGTCAAATTCAAACCATCTCGAACTGGAACCCAGTTTGTCTCAAACCCACCTACTTCTAGATTTAACCCACTAACATGTGCCTGGAAATGGATTGGTAATACCCAGATAATGAGACTGTGTTCTGATATTTAATTCAGCTTCACCATCGCTCGCCAGTCCTCAGGAAACCTATCAACTACATGGAGATAATTATGGCTTTGGGGAAAATGCAAGTGCCTTTTAGAGCACTGCTTGTGGGCCAAGAGGAGAAGGATAGATTTATCTCAGTCCACTGAGCTCACTTCTTCTTTCCCACCATTGAATGCACTGACTCAATCCCAGCCCTCCCTCAGTTCACTGCCTGGAATCAGCAACCAGGTCCACTACTCGCAAGATCCAGAACCCATTCCCCAGTGTCCTGCTATCACTAAGCTAGCCACAGATTCTGGCTGTGGCCTGTTCCATAGAGGGCCCCACCCAGCAGGGAGACAAACAACTCAGTCAGATTGGCTTCCAGGCAGCAATGTGCAGACATTGACAATACAGCTGAATAGTACGTCAGATTCTGGGACTTCCAGCTGAACCCCACCACATCACCCCACCCCAACCCCCACCGCCGCAACGCCCGGCCACCATGTTCACAAAACCCACCCCGGAAAAAACTAATGAGAAACGATAGGCTATAAACACAGCGGGTTAAACAGCTCCCTCACTTCCTCTCTCACGCCCTTACCCCTTCCACCACACTGCCACAAATCCCTCGCCACTGTATCTGCCCCCCCACACATTTCCCACTCTGTTCCCTGCCACACTCGCAGTTGTAGCCAGTGATTTTCAGACACCAAAACGGGGTTGCAATGGGATCCCCTTAAATCTTGAGACCCTGTACTTACGTTGCTACCACAAACTACCACACCCATCATATTGCCCCTTCATCAACCCTGCTGGCATTAGGAATGATACTAACCCCGGCATACTGCTCCGGATTCTAGGTAAATACGGCAGCTTCTTCACAATGATGGTCCCATCGTAGAAGGAAGGTTGGAATTTCTGCGCTATGGCATTCGCTACAAGTACAGCCAATAGAACGGGTAAGAAATGTGCCAACTGTCCTGTTAGCTCAAAGACCAACAGCGCTGTGGACAGTGTATGGGTCACAGCTCCTGAGAATGCTGCTGCTCCTGCCAAGACAAAAGGAAAGACCTCACCTTCTTTGAGCTTACAGAGGAGAAAGGTTAGAACAGCCCGTAGTGATCTACCAAAACAGAGCATTCATTGCCTGAAAAAATATACCTCAGGTATGAGCAAAATATCATCCATAATGACAACCCATGTTATAAGATATTGCAACCGAAAGGCGACACATGTTAGGAAGGTGTAAGAAGGGACGGGTGCTACAGTCCAGCCTAGAAGGACTATAACCTTTTTCTTTTATTTCTCTATTTTAGTCCCTAAGGTTTGGAGTTGGGGTGGCATGGTGGCTCAGTGGTTAGCACTGCTGCCTCACAGCCCCAGGGACCTGGGTTCAATTCTAGCCTCAGGCAACTGGTCTGTGTGGAGTTTGCACATTCTCCATGTGTCTGTGTGGGTTTCCTCCTGGTGCTCCGGTTCCCTCCCACAGTCCAAAGATGTGCAGGTTAGGGTGGATTGGCCATGCTAAATTGGCCATAGCGCCTAGGGATGCTGGGGTTGCTGGAATGGGGCAGAGGGGTAGACCTGGATGGGATGCTGTCCAGAGGCTTGTTGGGCCAAATGGCCTGTTTCCAAACTGTAGGGGTTCTGTGATTTGTGACGAGGTACATTTGTACGAAAGGTGGCACTGTGTGCAGTGACATTGTACACTTCTCACGGTACTCTTGAGTACACATGACAATAAATTCTAATTTGCTCAAAACAGTTATTATTTGACCAGGTAAGAGAGTCCTCAGACTGAGCATCTGCAGACAGGGCAATACTGCAATGCATTGGGACGTTTTTTTGCAATACTGGGAGGCAGCTGTACACAAGTATCAACATCAGTCCTACTGGACGCATCGTGAGACTTGTATTTTTAATCAACCTGCCCATGTCCAGGAGCAGATGGGTCTTGAACTAGGACCTACTAGACCAGACATAGGCCCATTACTACTGTGCCACATAACCCTGGTGTGACCTGAAAGACAAGCTGACAATATAGAAGCAAATCTACGAAATGTGTGACCAGCACATACTTGCCTGCAAGG
Organism: Stegostoma tigrinum; assembly: GCF_030684315.1. NCBI lineage: Eukaryota > Metazoa > Chordata > Chondrichthyes > Orectolobiformes > Stegostomatidae > Stegostoma > Stegostoma tigrinum. The sequence continues at coordinate 31,657,304 of NC_081381.1, forward strand.
GCATATCCCCCAGGGACTATTGGGTTAAGGACTCCTTCAGACTTGATGCCATTAGGAAATATAATAACCATAATTTCTCCCACTAAGCGACCGATAACAGCCCCTGCAGAATACAAAATGCAGAAGATAAATGTCAGGGGTTTATGAAACGTTGTTTATAGGAGAAAATAAATCTCAGATTTAAGGTTCTCCTGAGCCGGTTTTTATGTGATCCCCACGTGCAACCATCCTGGATCTGTATCCATTGGTAATCTCTTGGGAAGGAAGCCGTGCATCACCCCATCTACAATTAACCTTGAGATCAGACTTTCCATCCCCTTGATTATAGTCGACTAGGGGGAGATCACATATCCTGCCTTTCTATAAACTAAACACCATCTGTTCATCACTGAAGGTTTTCCACACCAGAAGGAACTCTTGAAATGGCAAAAGGATTTCACTCCAAAATGTGTGTGAGCTGGAGACCCACAATCCAGGCTGGAGCCATATCACAGAATCACAGAAGTATTATGGTGGCCACCTGATCCATTGGGATTGGTTAGATCAGTTGGCTGGGACAACTGGCTTACAATGCAGAATGCTACCTATAGCATGGGTTCAATTCCTGCATCAGCTGAGGTCATCAGGAAGGACTGTCCTGCTCAATCTTGGCCATCACATGAAGCATGGCAACCCTCAGGTTAAACCCCCACCAATCATGTGTATGTGTGTCTCTCACCCTCTCATGAGAGAACAGCCCCATGATCTGCTCTGCCTTTACTCTATAATGGGGTAAGCAATACTCTAGCTGAAGTCTCACTAGTTCAGTATCATATGTGGATGGCTCAGTGGTTAGCAATGCTGCTTCATAGCTTCAGGGACCCAGGTTCAATTCCAGTCTCAGGCAACTGTCTGTGTAGAGTTTGCACATTCTCTCTGTCTGTGTGGGTTTTCTCCAGGTGCTCTGGTTTCCTCCCACAGTCCAAAAATGCACTGGTTAGGTGGGTTGGCTGTGAGAAATACAGGATCATAGGGGGGGGGAGTGGGTCTGAGTGGGGTGCTCTTTGGAGTTCAGTGTGGACACAATGGGCCAAATAGCCTGCTTCCACACTGTAAGGACTCTATGATTACATCTGCACTGACTATCTAATGAGGGCCGTGACATAGTACCATTCTCCTGCCTCTTCGCCATACCCCTGTACATTGTTTCTGTTCAAATGATCATCAATGGCCTCTTGAGAGCTTCAGCTGATCCTGCTCTACATTTGCAGATAAAACTGTGCTCACTCATACTCAATCCATTTACGGGTGCAAACTGTTTGTTCCCATCTACTTTGCCCAGGCACCTCTTGATTCTGAAAAAGTCTATCATATCTCTTCTTAGCCATCTTCTCTCCAAGGTAAACAGTCCCAACTTCTCCAATCTATACTCATATCTGAAGTTTCTCATACCTGGAAGCATTCTTGCAAATTGCTTCTGCAATATCTCCAATGTGTTCACATCCTTCCTACAATGTGACACTCTGAGCTGTACACCATAGCCCAGCCGTGATCTAACCAGTATCTTGTATAAGTGCAAGATTATCCCCTAGACTTTTGTACTTTATGCCCCTATTAATAAAGCTCAGGCTACTGATTACTTTATTAAACTCTCCCTGTATGTCCTGCCAACTTCAATGATCTGTGTATATAAACACCAGGTCCCTCAGCTCCTCTCCCCCTGAGTATTGTATTCCCTATTTTACCTTGTTTATTCATGTCCTTCCTGCTAAAATGTATCACCTTATACTTTGCTGCATGGAATTTCATCCGTCACTTATCTGCTCTTTCCAACAACTTGTCTATGTCCTTTTTAAGTTTTACACTGTCCTCTTCATAGTTTACAAGGTTTCTGAATTTTGAATCACCTTCAGATCCTGAAGGATTGAAGTAACATGAAAGGTTTAAATCTGCTTTCCTACTGTGACCCCATGTTGAGGCTTCAAAATTGTCATGACCCTCAGTGAGAACTGTGAAGATGTGGTGTTAGACTTTGAGAGGATGGCAATAATGGAGAAAACCTATGGAAGCAAGTGCTAGAAAAGTGTCCGAGAGCTGGGGCTGGAGGTGGGTGAAGGAGGGAGAACCCCTTAGAGTGGGGGCTGCCATTGAGTCACTGAGTCATACAGCATGGAAACAAACCCTTGTGCCCAACTTGTCCATGCCGACCAGGTATCCTCAACTAAACTATTCCCATCTCCCTGCATTTGGCCCAAATTGCTTTTCACCTTTCCTATCAAGGTACCCATCCAAATTTCTTTTAAATGTTGTAATTTTACCCACCTCTACCAGTTCCTCTGACTGCTCATTCCCTACATGCACCACCCTGTATGTGATAAAGTTTCCCCACAGTTGCTATAACTTAATTGGAGCTCCATAACAGCCTTAGACCTCGAGACGCTATTTATGACCTTGAAGGCGTGGGTTAAAACAATGTCTGTCACAATGCGGGATCAAACCTTAAGTACACATAAATAAAATAAACCACTTCGTTGTACTTGCAGGGAGGCTATGCTAGAGCTGTACAAGCCGCTGGTTGGGCTATAGATAGGGCATTGCTCACAGTTCTGGTCACTGCATTATAGGAAGGATGCGATCAAACTGATGAGGGAACAGAGGAGACTTAGGGAATGTTACCAGACCTGGAGAATTTTGGCTACAAGGAAAAGATTTAATAAAATATGGTAGTATTCTTTGGAACAGAGGAGGCTGAGGGGCGATTGAATTGAGGTGGACCAAAAGGAAGAGGGACAGGATGGTTAGGAAGGATCTACTATGAAGGATTGACAAGAGTCAAGGAGAAATGTTTGCTCAGAGCACGTTGGGACCCTGCCTCACTAGAACAGAGACAGAAACACACAAAACACATTTCAAAAAAACACTTGCATATGCGGGGATTTTAAAAGAAATAATTTTATCCACAGGATGTGGACATTGCTGAATGTCCCAGCATTTATTGCCCAGGCCTCATGGCCCTTGAGAAGGTGGTGTTGGATTGTCTTCTTGAGCTGCTGCAGTCCATTTGGTGTAGTCAACCATGTGCTCCTGGGCAAGGAGTTCCTGGAATTTGCCCTAACGATACTGATGGAGAGGCAACATATTTCCGAGTCAGGGCAGTGGGGGTCCTGGAGGGGAAATTGTAGATGGTGGTGCCCTTGGCCTTCTAGATGGTAGTGGTCATTGATTAGGAAGGTGCTGTTAAAGGAGTCTTGGTGAGTTGCCACAGTGCATCTTGTAGATGATACACATTTCTGCTACTTAGCATCAGTGTTGGAGGGAGTGAGTGTTTGTGGGTGGGGTGCCAAACAACTGGCTGCTTTGTCCTGGATGATGTTAATTGTTAGAACTGCACTCATCCATGCAAGTGGATCATATTCACTCGCTTCCTTACGGAACAAGAGTTGGAATGGTGTGCCTGGCTGGATTGCCTGCTCTCGGCCAGCATGGGGACAATAGACCAAATAGCCTCCTTGTGATTTTTTGTTCATTATTCATTCATGGGATGTGGGTGTTGCTGGCTGGACCAGCATTTATTGCCCATCCCTAATTGCCCAGAGGGCAGTTAAGAGTCAACCACATTGCAGTGGGTCTGGAGTCATATGCAGGTAAACCAGGTGGTTTTTTTCAACAATCGACAATGGATTCACAGTCATCATTAGACACTTAATTTTTTAAATTGTATCAGTTTCCACCATCTGCTGTGGCAGGATTCAAACCTGTGCCCCCAGAGCATTATGTGGGTCTCTGTAATAACAGTCTCTAAATTGTAAATCTAATAGCTGTTTATAAAGAAAAGTTCAGGTTCTGATCCAATGGTTTCAAATCTTCAATTGATTTTAAATTTTGATGATTTAATTTTAAAGCCCTGCTCTTTTGTTATGTATTGAGCACTAGGATTTATTTCCTGAACTTACCGTATATAAGAACTGGCATGAAGTATCCAGCTGGCATTGGTATGGTGGTCGCAAGGATCAGCATCCAAAACTAGAGATAACGGGGAAACAGTGCAGAGTCAGTCTGGCATGAAACCTCAAACATGGTGTTGTTTCCTGTATACACATGGCTATGTGTGAGGACAATTCATAACTGCACGTATTGTGGTGGCCCCCAGACGTTAAATGACTACAATTCCTTGTGGGTTAGTGATTAATGAATTAATTCTAAGGCTGGGTTTGAAAGTCACGGCTTACCTTCATGAAGAGGAAGAAGAGAAGCGTGCCAAAAAAGGTGAAGCTTGGGTGGCACCATTCAATCCAGAGGTTGTCTGGGTCTACTCTTGCCTGGATGTTGAGCGTTGCATTCTGAGACAGCACAGCCCAGGACCGGTGATCGAAGAGTGAAGAGAGAAGCTCCTTCATTGTGAGCTACACCCAGGGAAACAACACACAGTCAGAGACCATCCCTTCTCTGCCAAAGTCACTCATTTATCTTCGGTAGAATTTTTGCAGAAGTTAGGTCATTCCATTTGACACGTTGTTTACACATTGTTCAGTCTCCTTTCCCGACAACTTTGCCTTATTGACACCTTCACCAATATTTGATTCCAAGTTGCCACTGCCTCTGAAGTTCCATTTCCAAAATATCATCAATCACATAAAGATCTTAACTAACTGCTGCAACTAGATGGAGAATATAACAACTGCGCCCCTTCGTATCCCTGCAGTTTACGTGCATGCACTGCCACTATCATTCACAGAGTGCAAGGGAAGCGTGACCTGCTGATGTTACATGGCACTAGAAAACTCATGGCACCTACAGCCTCACAAAGAGGCTTGTCTGAACGTAGTTGTTGTTCTCTTTTAGCAGAGATTTTGCGTGCAGGAGAAGATATTGTTCGTGGTGCTCAATGCATGCTTAGCTCATGAGTTTAAGGAAGGACAGAAGCTACAGAGGTCACAAATAGCAGGAACAAAGGAGCAAGAGGAGCCCACTCAGCCCCTCGAGCCTGTTCCGCTATTCAATGAGCCCATGGCTGATCTGTGGCCTAACTCCATCTGCCTGCCCTTGGCCCACATTCCTTAATACCATTGTTGAACAGAATCTGGGGTCCAGGATGACTGGTGTGGCAATTTGCAGGTATCCCACACATATTCTGTTCAAAACCGCATTCACACCCGCACGAAGACAGCACCCACAGCACCAAGAAGGGGAATTTGTGGCTGAAGAGTAGACAATTTCCAACAAAGCAGAACATTATGGTCATGATGGATTAATGACTTAAATTTGAGTGTGAGTAAAATGCTACTATTAATACCAACACACTTTCTATATCCACAGGCTCAACACCATTGATATTCCACTACTGATTTGCTAACAACATGTTGGGAGCTGGGAAGCAGGTAGCTTGTGTGTTTGGTGTTACTGATTAAAGGCAGTTTGTTTTCACTAACATAGCATCTGACCCAATGGGCAGAGGAATGTCAATACTTGGTAGAAGGGTGTACCTACAATGTCTCAGATAGAATATATGTTTCGATATTCTCTAACCAACCAGCACTTTTATGAATAAAATATATTTTGAAACAAAAAGTACAAAAACAATGTTGTAAAATGCTTTGTGTTCAGAAATACTCACCCTGCATGCCATGAACTGGCCCAGACTGTCAGGGAAGGTGATAGATGCCAATAGTAAGGTGACAAGTCCAGAGTACACAGCCTTCCTATTGATAGGAAATTATTCAGATATTAGCGCATGTCTTATTCATTAATCCAAAAAGATTTAAACATTTATATGATATATCAGCTCACCCAAACACCCAATTCAGTCACTTTCCTGAGAATGGTACAAGTTAAAAGAAAGGAATAAATGATCTGTCAGTGAACTATTTTCCACAGTATGTTGTTGCGTGTTAATGAACATATTAACATCATTGTATTGTTAATTAATGAACATTTTACTCTCACTACAGCTGCCAATTAGCGAACACTGAAAGACAACAGACTGTTTCTCACCATAGATTTGGTTGGAATCATTTCAAGTTTCAATGTAATACAAATAACTCAGTATTGCGTTCCAGCTGAGCCAGCACAGAAATCCAATGAATTCTCTTACTTCTGAGAGTCATAGAGACACACAGCATGGAAATAGGTCATTCGGTCCAACTAGTCCATAATGACCAGATATCCTAAATCAATCCAGTTCCATTTGCGGGCATTTGGCACATATTCCTCTAAACGCTTTCTGTTCATATACTCATCCAGACGCTTTTTAAATGTTGTAATTGTACCAGCCGCACCCCCCAACCACTTCCCCTGGCAGTTCATCCCATACATGCACCATTCTCTGCGTGAAAATGTTGCTCCTTAGGTCCCTTTTAAATCTTTCCCCTCTCACCTTAAACTTATGCCTTCTAGTTTTGGACCCTCCTATCCAGGGTAAAAGATGTTGATTATTCACCTTATCCATGCCCTTCATGCTTTTATAAACCTTTATAAGGTCACTCCTCAGCCTCTGACGTTCCAGGGAAAATAGCCCCTATTCAATCTCTCCCTGTAACTCGAACCCTCCAACCAGGCAACATCCTTGTAAATCTTTTCTGAACCCTTACAAGTTTCACAACACCTTTCCCAAAGCAGGGAGACCAGAGCTGAATGCAGTGTTCCAAAATGGCCAAACCAATGTCCTTTACAGCCACAGCATAACCTCCCAATTTCTATACTCAATGACTGACCAATAACGTCAAGCATACCAAATACTTGCTTCACTATCCATGTTTACCTGCCACTCCACTTTCAAGGAACTATGAATCTGCACCCCTAGGTCTCTTTCTTTGGCAACACTCCCCAGGACCTGCCTATTAAGTGTATAAGCGCTGCCCTGACTTGTCTTTTCAAAATGCAGAATCTCATATTTATCTGAATCAAACTCTATCTGCCACTCCTCAGTCCACCGGCCCATCTAATCAAGGTCACTATGTACTCTAAGGCAAAATTTTTAGCTAGCCCCTGCACACCAATTTTGGAGTCATCTGCAAACTTACTAACCACACCTCCGATTTTTACATCCAGATTGTTTATATAAATAACAAAAAGTTCTTCAACGCTGTAGAACCTACACATGTAATTTCTACTGGTAGAGATTGGGAATTTATTTGTCATGTTCCCCATTCTCTGTGTGCTGGAATGTATCAATCCATTGTTAATTTTACTCCAAAATAATTGGAAAGAAATTAATAGGATCTTATGGAAACTATAAATATTTTACTGCTTTTTTCATCATTTAACTTAATAAAGGTTTTTTATTTGAAAAGGTTAATACCGATCTAACATCTAAGTGAATCAAACGAAATTAATATGAAGATGGGGTGGCACAGTGGCTCAGTGGCTAGCACCACTGCCTCACATCACCAGGGACCGGGATTTGACTCCAGCCTTGGGCAACTATCTGTGCAGAGTTTGCACATTGTCTGCATGGGCTTCCTCTGGGTGCTCTGGTTTCCTCACACAGCCCAAAGATGTGCAGGCTAGGTGATTGGTCAAGGGAAATTGCCCATCATGTTCAGGGATGTGTAGACTAGGTGAGTTATCGGGGGGTGGGTCTGGGTGGGATACTCTGAGGATTGGTGTGGGCTTGTTGGGCCGTAGGGCCTGTTTCCACGCTGTAGGGATTCAATGGGGAAAGATGATTTACAAAACAACACTGTTGCTGGTTTTTTGCACTTATGACCTCTGTGCTGTGCAGGTGTTGTATGATACTACAGGAGCAGGGATCTCTTCTGTGCTGAATGATTGACTCAATGAGTAGTAGACATGAGTGCCCTGACCTATTCTGTCATTAGGCCTTGGCTGTGATCTTGTAGATCAGTGGCATGAATCTTGGACCATGAACTATTAGTCTGTGGACCACACCTGGAAAGCCATTGATCAAAATCAGAGCAACATTGAACATTCGCATGACCTTGCTTAAGTTGTAACTGAAATACCTGGGGTACAGTTTTGGAAAGCACACTATAAGAAAGAATAGAAACTATGCTGCTTTTGTTCAACAGGATGTAACCACGGGATAAAGGATTACAAATTAGGGCATGAGGCTCAAGAAATTAGTACATTTTTATTGGAGCTCAGAACATTAAGAAGTGATTACTAGAAGCTTTAAAGGTTATAGGAGGGTAAATAGTGATAGATTCTTTCCACTAATTGAATATTTAACAAGAAAAAACATAAAATATTCACAGAAATCAATAGAGACGGCTAAGACTTTTTATGTACAAAAGGTGATTAACATGTAAAATTCTCTGCTACATACAATGCTAAAGCAGCATTTATACTTTCTCTTAAAAGGGTCTCAGGGGATTGCTTGAAAAGAAAGAACACAAGCAGAATGAAATGTTGCTATGGAGAAAGCAGTGGGTTAATGCCTTGGTGATAATGGGAACTGCAGATGCTGGAGAATCCAAGATAACAAAGTGTGGAGCTGGATGAACACAGCAGGCCAAGCAGCATCTCAGGAGGACAAAAGCTGATGTTTCGGGCCTAGACAATGCCTTGGCCAGACTTGACAAGTCAACCAGTAGACATCTTATCTCTTGTACAAATTGTTATGATCATTTGAAGTTTGATGTTCATGCATTTGTCCATTTGGTTGCCAGATAAAAAGGCTTGGCTATGTGTATCTATTTTCAACTATGTTCAACTTCTGTTGTACCAAGCAGCAGTTTGTGAAAATAATATTGCAATCTTACTCTGCTGCCACAAGTTTCAGGATGAAAGCGTTTCTCCTGATGTATGCTACCATCGAGCGTTGACAGCACAGGTAGATGCAACTCAGTATCCCACAGATAATCCTGATTAGGGAATAAAGACAATAATAAAATGAGCAGATAGACTGAACAGAGAAAGCAATGTAAAATAAGAGCAGGAAATGCTGGAGAAACTCAACAGGTCTTGCAGTATCTGTGGAGAGAGAAACAGAGATAATGTTTTCAGTCCAAAGACACTTCTTTTCCTTCAAATCAGCACGGACTTTCCAAAGAAGGACCACTGGGCTCAAAACATTAACTGTGCTTTTCTCGCCGCACATGCTGCAAGACCTGCTGAGTTTCTCCAGCATTCTCTTGTCTTATTTCAGATTTCTAGCACTTGCAATGTTTTTCTTTCTATTTAAAGTGAAAGTAATATTGCAGATCTGAAAATGGTACCAGGCATTTTCATTCAGATAGCATGTCAGTTCCAGGAACCTGCTTCAGTATTACTTTCTGTGAATGTGAAGAATTTCCAAAGTGGTTATATTCTTGTTGGGGTCTAACACACTATCAGTAACACTGTCACCTCAGTGCGCTTTGATCAGTACAATACTTGAAAAAGCCGTAGCCTTCTCAGTGTTAAACTGTCACTATCTCAATGTGCCATTCTTATTCAGAGAACACTTTTGACAGTACTTGATTTTGCTCCTTCCCGAACTGCATGGGATGCTGTCTGAAACTGATACTAACACTCCTGGCCCAAATATAAGTCTGTCAGTCATTACCTGCCTTGAGTTGGAAACTGCAAAATCTTTATTTCTAGCACTATTGCACTTCACCTTGAAAAGCTGATATTGACCCAACAAATCATAATAAGCCCAAACCACAAAAGAAAAAAGAGCAGGTATGGGATTTTGGGGTCTCTTATTTGCAACATCAAAGTCGGTGACTCAGGAGTGTTCTTCCATGTTTACTGCAAACGCATTTGTCATTTTGTTTTGTTTACACTGGAAGAAGAATGCTCAGCAATGTTATGTGCACATGACAAAATAATGTTTCCAACACATTTTAACGCCATTATCCTCTGTTTGCAAATTTGTCAGAAATCTAATCATAAAAGTCAGGTGGCCTGAAGCAAGTATGAAAATAGTGAATGATTTAATTTCGCAGGGTCTAGTGCAGCTTTTTAAAAGCACTCATTTTTAATTTATTTTCCGTCCAATGCTCAGTATTGCTCAATGTTAACAATATCTTTCTTGTGTCATTGGAACAAATGGCATTCCTAGGGCCCCATATAACACTACGTGACAAAGGCTATCCTGAGTAATGTGTGTGATAGCTTGTGTTCCATTACAGAAGCTGTTGCTGCCATGGGTTCCATGTTCATCACACCTTTTAGATAGACAACAGGTAAAGTTTCAAAGACTCCTCACCCCAAGATGATAAAGATTAATGTTTCAGGTAAATCAAATGGGAAGTCAACTCGGAATTTTGTCTTGAAAAGAGCAATAATAGTTTCTGCAAGAAAAAGAAAATAAGGTAAAAAAATTAGGAGTACATCTGAAAGCAAAAAAACTGGAGCAGGCAGTAATCCGATCTGCTTTCCCCGTGGCTGGGAGGCTTGGATTCATGGTTCTCCTTCTCTCCAATTTTCCTAATTTGTTCCCTTCCAGCCAAGGCTGATACTTTCACAGAGACAATTCAACAGGTGCTGGCACATCATCAAAGTGGATATTATTCAAAGAGTCATACAGCACAGAAACAGACCCTTCGGTCCAACCAGTCCATACTGACCATATTTCCAAATTAAACTAGTCCCACCTGCCTACATGCAGCCCATACCCCTTCAACCCTTTTCTATTCATGTATTTATCCAAATGTCATTTGAATGTTGTAACTGTGCCTGCATCCATCACTTTCTCTGGCAGTTCATTCCACACACGAAGCACCCTCTATGTAAAAATCGTTGCCCCTCCTGTCCTTATTAAATCTTCCTTGTCTCAACGTAAAAATATATCCCCAAGTTTTGAACTTCCCCATCGAGGGGAAAGCCTCTTGTCATTTACCTTATCTATGCCCCTCGTGATTTTAAAGTCTCAATAATGCCACCCCTTAACCTTCTAAGACCCAGTGAAAACGTTCCAGTCCTTCCAGTCTATGTTTATATCAAAACTCTCCTTTCCTGGCAACATCCTGATAAATCTTTTCTGAACCCTCTCCAGTTTAATAATATCCTTCATATAACAGGGAGACCAGGACCGGACGCAATACTCCAGAAGAAGACTCACCTATGTCCTGTACAATCTCAACATGACATCCCAACTCCTATACTCAAAATTGTATCAGTGATAATGGGAACTGCAGATGCTGGAGAATCCAAGACAATAAAATGTGAGGCTGGATGAACACAGCAGGCCAAGCAGCATCTCAGGAAAACAAAAGCTGACGTTTCGGGCCTAGGCCCTTCATCAGAGAGGGGGATGGGGTGAGGGTTCTGGAATAAATAGGGAGAGAGGGGGAGGCGAACCAAAGGTGGAGAGAAAAGAAGATAGGTGGAGAGGAGAGTATAGGTGGGGAGGTAGGGAGGGGATACATCAGTCCAGGGAAGACGGACAGGTCAAGGAGGTGGGATGAGGTTAGTCGGTAGGAGATGGAGGTGCGGCTTGGGGTGGGAGGAAGGGATGGGTGAGAGGAAGAACAGGTTAGGGAAGCAGAGACAGGTTGGACTGGTTTTGGGATACAGTGGGCGGGGGGGAAGAGCTGGACTGGTTGTGTGGTGCAGTGGGGGGAGGGGACGAACTGGGCTGGTTTTGGGATGCGGTGGGGGAAGGGGAGATTTTGAAGCTGGTGAATTCCACATTGATACCATTGGGCTGCAGGGTTCCCAAGCGGAATATGAGTTGCTGTTCCTGCAACCTTCGGGTGGCATCATTGTGGCACTGCAGGAGGCCCATGATGGACATGTCATCTAAAGAATGGGAGGGGGGAGTGGAAATGGTTTGCGACTGGGAGGTGCAGTTGTTTATTGCGAACCGAGCGGAGGTGTTCTGCAAAGCGGTCCCCAAGCCTCCACTTGGTTTCCCCAACGTAGAGGAAGCCACACCAGGTACAATGGATAGAGTATACCACATTGGCAGATGTGCAGGTGAACGTCTGCTTAATATGGAAAGTCATCTTGGGGCTGGGATAGGGGTGAGGGAGGGGGTGTGGGGGCAAGTGTAGCATTTCCTGCGGTTGCAGGGGAAGGTGCCGGGTGTGGTGGGGTTGGAGGGCAGTGTGGAGCAAACAAGGGAGTCACGGAGAGAGTGGTCTCTCCGGAAAGCAGACAAGGGTGGGGATGGAACAATGTCTTGGGTAGTGGGGTCGGATTGTAGATGGCGGAAGTGTCAGAGGATGATGCGTTGTATGCGGAGGTTGGTGGGGTGGTGTGTGAGAACGAGGGGGATCCTCTTTGGGCGGTTGTGGCGGGGGAGGGGTGTGAGGGATGTGTTGCGGGAAATGCAGGGGACGCGGTCAAGGACGTTCTCGACCACTGTGGGGGGAAAATTGTGGTCCTTGAAGAACTTGGACATCTGGGATGTGCGGGAGTGGAATGCCTCATCGTGGGAGCAGATGCAGCAGAGGCGGAGGAATTGGGAATAGGGGATGGAATTTATGCAGGAGGGTGGGTGGGAGGAGGTGTATTCTAGGTAGCCATAGGAGTCGGTGGGCTGAAATGGACATCAGTTACAAGCTGGTTGCCGGAGATGGAGACTGAGAGGTCCAGGAAGGTGAGGGATGTGCTGGAGATGGCCCAGGAGAAATGAAGGTTGGGGTGGAAGGTGTTGGTGAAGTGGATGAACTGTTCGAGCTCCTCTGGAGAGCAAGAAGCGGCGCCGATACAGCCATCAATGTAACGGAGGAAGAGGTGGGGTTTGGGGTCTGTGTAGGTGCGGAAGAGGGACTGTTCCACGTAACCTACAAAGAGGCAGGCATAGCTTGGGCCCATGCGGGTGCCCATGGTCACCCCCTTTGTCTGTAGGAAGTGGGAGGAATCGAAAGAGAAGTTGTTGAGGGTGAAGACGAGTTCAGCTAGGCGGATGAGGGTGTCTATGGAGGGGGACTGGTCGGGCCTGCGGGACAGGAAGAAGCGGAGGGCCTTGAGGCCATCTGCATGCGGAATACAGGTGTATAGGGACTGGACGTCCATGGTGAAAATGAGGTGTTGGGGGCTAGGGAATTGGAAGTCCTGGAGGAGGTGGAGGGCGTGGGTGGTGACACGGACGTAGGTAGGAAGTTCCTGGGCCAAAGGGGAGAAAATGGAGTCCAGATAGGTGGAGATGAGTTCGGTGGGGCAGGAACAGGCTGAGACAATGCATTGACCAGGGCAGGCAGGTTTGTGGATTTTGGGAAGGAGATAGAAACGGGCCGTGCGGGGTTGGGGAACAATGAGGTTGGGGGCTGTGGGTGGGAGGTCTCCTGAGGTGATGAGGCCATGAATGGTGTAGGAGATGATGGTTTGGTGCTCGGGGGTGGGTTCATGATCGAGTGGGCGGTAGGACACCGCCTCCTACCGCTCCCTCGATCATGACCCCACCCCCGAGCACCAAACCATCATCTCCTACACCATTCATGACCTCATCACCTCAGGAGACTTCCCACCCACAGCCTCCAACCTCATTGTTCCCCAACCCCGCACGGCCCGTTTCTATCTCCTTCCCAAAATCCACATACCTGCCTGCCCTGGTCGACCCATTGTCTCAGCCTGTTCCTGCCCCAACGAACTCATCTCCACCTATCTGGACTCCATTTTCTCCCCTTTGGTCCAGGAACTCCCTACCTACGTCCGTGTCACCACCCACGACCTCCACCTCCTCCAGGACTTCCAATTCCCTGGCCCCCAACACCTCATTTTCACCATGGACGTCCAGTCCCTATACACCTGTATTCCGCATGCAGATGGCCTCAAGGCCCTCCGCTTCTTCCTGTCCCGCAGGCCCGACCAGTCCCCCTCCACAGACACCCTCATCCGCCTAGCTGAACTCGTCTTCACCCTCAACAACTTCTCTTTCGATTCCTCCCACTTCCTACAGACAAAGGGGGTGACCATGGCCACCCGCATGGGCCCAAGCTATGCCTGCCTCTTTGTAGGTTACGTGGAACAGTCCCTCTTCCGCACCTACACAGGCCCCAAACCCCACCTCTTCCTCCGTTACATTGATGGCTGTATCGGCGCCGCTTCTTGCTCTCCAGAGGAGCTCGAACAGTTCATCCACTTCACCAACACATTCCACCCCAACCTTCATTTCTCCTGGGCCATCTCCAGCACATCCCTCACATTCCTGGACCTCTCAGTCTCCATTTCAGGCAACCAGCTTGTAACTGATGTCCATTTCCAGCCCACCGACTCCCACAGCTACCTAGAATACACCTCCTCCCATCCACCCTCCTGCATAAATTCCATCTCCTATTCTCAATTCGTCCGCCTCCGCTGCATCTGCTCCCACGATGAGGCATTCCACTCCCGCACATCCCAGATGTCCAAGTTCTTCAAGGACCACAACTTTCCCCCCACAGTGGTCGAGAACACTCTTGGCCACGTCTCCCGCATTTCCCGCAACACATCCCTCACACCCTGACCCCACCTCATCTGCCCAAAGAGGATCCCCCTCGTTCTCACACACCACCCCACCAACCTCCGCATACAATGCATCATCCTCTGACACCTCCGCCATCTACAATCCGACCCCACCACCCAAGACATTTTTCCATCCCCACCCTAGTCTGTATTCCGGAGAGACCACCCTCTCCGTGACTCCCTTGTTCGCTCCTCACTGCCCTCCAACCCCACCACACCCAGCACCTTCCCCTGCAACCGCAGGAAATGCTACACTTGCCCCCACACCCCCTCCCTCACCCCTATCCCAGGCCCCAAGATGACTTTCCATATTAAGCAGACGTTCACCTGCACATCTGCCAATATGGTATACTGTATCCATTGTACCCGGTGTGGCTTCCTCTACTTTGGGGAAACCAAGCGGAGGCTTGGGGACCGCTTTGCAGAACACCTCCACTCGGTTCGCAATAAACAACTGCACCTCCCAATCGCAAACCATTTCCACTCCCCCTCCCATTCTTTAGATGACATGTCCATCATGGGCCTCCTGCAGTGCCACAATGATGCCACCCAAAGGTTGCAGGAACAGCAACTCATATTCCGCTTGGGAACCCTGCAGCCCAATGGTATCAATGTGGACTTCACCAGCTTCAAAATCTCCCCTTCCCCCACCGCATCCCAAAACCAGCCCAGTTCGTCCCCTCCCCCAACTGCACCACACAACCAGCCCAGCTCTTCCCCTCCCCCCACTGCATCCCAAAACCAGTCCAACCTGTCTCTGCCTCCCTAACCTGTTCTTCCTCTCACCCATCCCTTCCTCCCACCCCAAGCCGCACCTCCATCTCCTACCGACTAACCTCATCCCACCTCCTTGACCTGTCCGTCTTCCCTGGACTGACCTGTCCCCTCCCCACCTCCCCACATATACTCTCCTCTCCTCCTATCTTCTTTTCTCTCCATCTCCGTTCCGCCTCCCCCTCTCTCCCTATTTATTCCAGAACCCTCACCCCATCCCCCTCTCTGACGAAGGGTCTAGGCCCGAAACGTCAGCTTTTGTTTTCCTGAGATGCTGCTTGGCCTGCTGTGTTCATCCAGCCTCACATTTTATTGTCCTATACTCAAAAGTCTGACCAACGAAGGCTAAGTGTGCTAAATGCCTTCTTAACCATCCTGTCTACTGTGATGTAAACTTCAAAGAACTATATACCTGAAATTCAACATCACTCTGTTCTATCGCACTACCCAGGGCCCTACCATTAATTGCATAAGTCCTGTTCGTGTTTGTTGTATCAAAATGCAACGCCTTCCATTTATCCAAATTGAACTCCACCTGCCATTCCTCGGCCCATTGACCCAATTGATCACAGTCTCTTTGTAATCTTTCTTTACTGTGCACTGTACCCCCACTTCAGGTATCGTCTGAAAACTTCCTTACCATGCCTTCTATATTCTCATCCAAATAGTTTATGTAAATGACAAACAAAAGTGGACCCAATACAGATCCCTGTGGAACACACTGGTCACTAGCCTCCAGTCCAAAAAACAACCCTCTACCACTACCATCTATCTCCTGCCATAAAGCCAATTTTACATCCAGTTGGCAAGCTCATCCTGAATCTCATGTGATCTAACTTTCCCATGCAGGACCTTGTCAATGACTTTATTAAAGTCCAAGTAAACAATGCCTACTGCTCTGCCATCGTCAATCTTTGTGGTTACTTTATTAAAAATGCTCAATCAAGTTTGTGTGATGTGATATTTCTTACACACACTATGCTGACTATCCCTGATCAATCCTTGTCTCTCCAAATGCACGTAAATCTTAACTTTCAGAATCACCTCTGAAAGCTTACCCACCACCGACGTCAGACTCACAGGTCTATAGTTTGCAGGCTTCTCCTAGCAGCCTATCTTAAACAATGACACAACACTAAGCACCCTCCAGTCCTCTGGTACTTCACCTGTGTTTATAGATGACACAAACATTTCTGCTAGAGGCCGTGCAATTTCCTCCCTAATTTCCCAACGCATCCTGAAATACACCGACTCAGGTCCCTGGAGATTTATCTACCTTTATGTTTTCTAAGACCTCCAGCACTTTCTCTTCTGTAATTTGAACTGTTTTCAAAACATCAATATTTATTTCCCAGAGTTCTCTAGGCTCCATTTCTTTCTTCACAGTAAGAATTGACTCAAAACACTCATTAAATATCTCTCCCATCTCCTGAGGTTCAACACAAAGATGACCTCATTGAGCCCTAAGGGGCACTACTCTCTCTCTCGTTGCTCTCTTGCTCTTAATGTACTTGTAGAATCATTTTCAATTATCTTTAACCTTAGCTGCCAAGGCTATTCACAACGTAAACATTGGCAGTGAGTGTTGGCAGTTGTTTCAAAAAATTGTAACGGACATCATAGTCAAACTAATCCTGCCATCACTTAGTAATTTAGGATTAATAATCCAAAGTTGAAACCCAGCCTTGTTGTTTTCTGCCTCTTGGTCAGTCTGTCAGTTTACCTTTAATAGACTCTCTGTCAGTAAGAACTCATTGGATTTAATATTGTCAACGGACAATGTTTTGGGAGAAATATAGCCGTGATGACTGATCCACTGTCATCAGTAAACATCAAAATTTGCCTTGCTACCTGAAGAATGTGTTTCTTAATCTCTTCATGGGATGTGGATGTTCCAGGCTAATACAGTGTTACATCTGTATCACTTTGGATAAATGTGTCTGTCTTGTCTCCCTTGCAGACTGAAGTGTTTCGAATTCTGAGACTGTCATGCGTTTCAGAATCGCCTTGTCACCGCCAATTTGGTAAACTACAGAAATCAAGCGGACGCTTCGTAAAGATTTGCGCCAGTACTTGGCCATTTCACCTTGTTCACTGTTGAACACAGCAAGAAGCCGGAACATGAATGCGCCGCAGGTAGCGGCAAAGAAGCCTCGCCAATAGTTACGCACTGCAAAATGAGAGGACATCACCTCCACACTGAACAGGACACCTAAGGAAAACAAGCACAGATCACATTTCAAAGCAGAGATCTCAGGATAACAGTGGTTCATGCCCCACACAGTTCCTCAGCAAGAATCAGTGACAGTAACCTTGTCATTGTCAAAACGCTGCTGATTGACATTTATCATTCAAATATTATGGGACACATTTTCATCCAGTGAATGAGTTAAACCTCAGCAATGCCCTCCCACCCCCAAAAAAGAGTTTAAATAGAGGCTACATTTATTGCTGACATTTCTTGATTCTTTCATCCCTGGAATTAGATGAGTACAACTACAGTTACCAGCTAACAGAAACAGTATGATCCAACAGCTAATAATAAGTTTGCCTTTCCATTTGTTTCAGAGATAGTGGGAACTGCAGATGCTGGAGAATCTGCGATACCGAGGTGGAGAGCCAGATGAACACATCAGGCCAAGCAGCATCAAGGAGCAGGAAAGTTGATGTTTGGGGCCCAGACGCTTCTTCAGAAAACCTGAAGAACCTTTTCTAAAGAAGGGTCGAGGCCCGAAACGTCAGCCTTCCTGCTCCTCTGATGCTCCTTGGCCTGCTGTGTTCATCCAGCTCTAAAACTTGGTATCTCCGTCTTTCCATTTGCTCCGACTTCCACGTGTGGCTCCCTGTAGGAATTGGTGTACAAGCCCAGGCAGTGAACAGGCGGAGCTGTCAGCTACACAGGACATTGTCTTAGATACTCTCTCACATCCAACCGAGGGGCGTTACTGACTGGGAGCTGATTAGCTCAGTTGGCTGGATGGCTCGCTTGCATTGCAGAGTAATACCATCAGTGTGGCTTTGTTCGGGACACCACGGTGATTCAGCGGTTAACACTACTGCCTCACCACGCCAAGGATCCTGAGTTCAGTTCCAGCCTCAGGCGACTGTCTGCCTGGGGTTTGCATGCTCTCCATGTGCCTGCGTGAGTTTCCGCCAGATGCTCTAGTTTCCTCCCACGGTCGAAGAGTGTGCAGATTAGGTGGATTGGCCCGGGAAATGCAGGGTTATAGGGATAGGTCGGGGTAGGTCTGCGTGGGATGCTCTTCAGATGGTCGGTGTTGACTCAATGGACCGAATGGCCTGGTTCCACTCTGCAGGGATTCTATGAATTCCTGCACAGGCTGAGGTTACCATGAAGGAATCTCAGCAGTCCCCTTGCTTGAGGTGTGGTGATCCTCAGGTTAAACCATCACCAGTTGTCTCTGTCCCTAATGAGACAGCAGGATCATGGTGACTTTTAAACATAACACCTTGTGCTCAGCAGCATGCCTCGACACAATGTTAGAACTCACAGTGTAACAAAGGATTCTCCTTGAGAACTGAACTCAGTTCTCAAACCTCTACGGATGAGATTTTCCAAAGCTCATGAAGAAAAACCGAGAGAAACGACTGCAGATTTAAAATTATTAAACTGCTTTATTTTGCAATGCGAGACAATGCGAAGCAAGTTAAAACTTAATCACTCATTTCTGTCAGTACATGTGTCCTTTCACTCTAATACAAAGTAACAAATGTGCTACAATTCTCTCCTTCAATAACTTGCTTTGTGTGACTGAGGCAAAAAAGTTCCTGACTAGTTGCTTCGTTCTCCCTCTAACCCTGGCAAAAGCCGAAACTGTTTTATAAAGGGACTTACTTCCCTACTTCTGCTGGGTCTAAAAAATTGCTTGCAGAGCTTGGATTGAATTCAAACCTCAAATGGTTTTCATCAGACCCTTCATCAGAGGGTCTAGGCCCGAAACGTCAGCTTTTGTGCTCCTGAGATGCTGCTTGGCCTGCTGTGTTCATCCAGCCTCACATTTTATTATCTTGGAATCTCCAGCATCTGCAGTTCCCATTATCTCAAATGGTTTCAGTTGGGCAAGGACAGAATGAGCAAAACAGAAATGTACTCGCAGTCCTTTGGTTGAGAATGAGGGTAATTTTAACCCAAGGTATGGGCAGTCCGCAACACAGTCAAAGTGAATAAAAATGGCAGCTGGATGGAGTGAGGGATTCCATGATTTTCTTGTAGATTTAATAGAAGCACTTTTCCCTCTGTTATAGTAGCTTTTCCCCTCAGGCCTAAGTGAAAATCCTGTGTTTAAAATCAATAATATACTCTGTGTTTTGAACCAGAATTATAATATGGATGAGAGACTTTAGTTGCCTGGTTCGGGTGGACAAACTGTTTTCACTTCCTTGGAACAAATTAGGGGGTGGGGTGAGATTTGATAAATATATTCAAGATTATGAGAAGATTAAATGCATTAGGGAAACCTAAGATGATGAACTGAGAACTTGGGGGTAGATGGTTATGGTTTTCGTCAAGAGATTGAGTAAGGAAATGAGAAAGTACTTTTCCTACATTGACAAATGGTAGTGGTATTGCATCCTTAGTCAACAGGAGGGAGTAGAAATCAATGACTTAAAAAGGAAATGGTAGCAAACATAAGGGAAATAAACTTGCAGAGTTACAGGAATAGATTGAGGTAATGAGGCTGACTAAGTTGTATGGAACTGATGGCCTAATAGCCTCCTCCTGCACTACAAATCAGATCAGATTTTTACCAAATTAAGTTTATCCTGGAGATTTTGAAAAGTGGCCCGTGGGATGCAATTCTATCCCAATCCCCATTCCCAACTTTCCCTGTGCTGGAGGGTACTGTTCAGGCTGAAAATGGTCAGAACGGTAAAGAATGACAGAATCCAATGGTGAGGAGAGATCGGGAAGAGTCAACAGAGATGTGTAACAGTTTCAGAGAACAAGCATGAGAGAGAGAGAGAGGGAGGATGTGTAGAAGTTCTACCAGCCTGTGCTGTAACACCAGAAGAATAATTTGCAGAAACTGACTGCTGGTTTTCCAGATAGCACAGCTTTACGGTGGGCATACGGGAGACATCTTTCCTTGAGGAATGATTTTGTACCTAGGAACATAGAACATTACAGCACAGTACAGGCCCTTCGGCCCTCGATGTTGTGCCGACCAGTCATACCGATCTCAAGCCCATCTAACCTACACTATTCCATGTACATCCATATGCATATCCAATGACAACTTAAATGTACCTAAAATTGGCGAATCTACTACCGTTGCAGGCAAAGCATTCCATTCCCTCACTACTCTCTGAGTAAAGAAACTACCTCTGATATCTGTCCCATATCTTTCACCCCTCAATTTAAAGCTATGCCCCCTCGTGCTCGCCGTCCCCATCCTAGGAAAAAGGCTCTCCCTATCCACCCTATCTAAGCCTCTGATTATTTTATATGTTTCAATTAAGTCACCTCTCAACCTTATTCTCTCTAATGACAACAGCCTCAAGTCCCTCAGCCTTTCCTCGTAAGACCTTCGCTCCATACCAGGCAACATCCTAGTAAATCTCCACTGCACCCTTTCCAAAGCTTCCACATCCTTCTTATAATGCGGTGACCAGAACTGTACGCAATGCTCCAAGTGTGGCCGCACCAGAGTTTTGTACAGCTTCACCATAACCTCTTGGTTCCGGAACTCAATCCCTCTATTAATAAAAGCTAAAACACTGTACGCCTTCTTTAACAGCCCTGTCAACCTGGGTGGCAACTTTCAAGGATCTGTGTACATGGACACCGAGATCTCTCTGCTCATCTACACTGCGAAGAATCTTACCATTAGCCCGGTACTTTGCCTTCCGGTTACTCCTACCAAAGTGCATCACCTCACACTTGTCTGCATTAAACTCCATTTGCCACCTCTCAGCCCAGCTCTGCAGCTTATCTATGTCTCTCTGCAACCTACAGCATCCTTCGTCACTATCCACAACTCCACCGACTTTAGTGTCGTCTGCAAATTTACTAACCCATCCTTCTACGCCCTCATCCAGGTCATTTAGAAAAATGACAAACAGCAGTGGACCCAACACTTGCGGTATACCACTAGTAACTGGTCTCCAGGATGAACATTTCCCATTAATTACCGCCCTCTGTCTTCTTTCTGCAAGCCAATTTCTGATCCAAACTGCTATATCTCCCACAATTCCATTCCTCCGGATTTTGTACAATAGCCTATTGTGGGGAACCTTATCGAACACCTTGCTGAAATCCATATACACCACATCAACCGGTTTACTCTCATCTACCTGTTTGGTCACCTTCTCAAAGAACTCAATAAGGTTTGTGAGGCACGACCTTCCCTTCACAAAACTGTGCCGACTATCCCTAATCAATTTATTCTTTTCTAGATGCTTATAAATCCTATCCCTTATAACATTTTCCAACACTTTACCAACAACTGAGGTAAGGCTCACTGGTTTATAATTACCAGGGTTGTCTCTACTCCCCTTCTTGAACAGGAGAACCACATTTGCTATCCTCCAGTCATCTAGCACTATTCCTGTAGACAATGACGAGTTAAAGATCAATGCCAAAGGCTCAGCAATCTCCTCCCTGGCTTCCCAGAGGATCCGAGGATAAATCCCATCCAGGGGACTTATCTATCTTCACCCTCTGAAGGATTTCTAATACCTCTTCCTTGTGAACCTCAATCCCACCTAGTCTAGTAGCCTATATCTCAGTATTCTCCTCGACAACATTGTCGTTTTCTAGAGTGAATACTGTTGAAAAATATTCATTTAGCGCTTCCCCTATCTCATCTGACTCCACACACAACTTCCCACTACTATCCTTGATTGGGCCTAATCTTACTTTCGTCATTCTTTTATTCCTTAAATACCTATAGAAAGCCTTAGGGTTTACCCTGATCCTATCCGCCAACAACTTCTCATGTCTCCTCCTGGCTCTTCTGAGCTCTCTCTTTAGGTCTTTCCTGGCTACCTCGTAGCCCTCAAGTGCCCTAACTGAGCCTTCACATCTCATCCTAACATAAGCCTTCTTCTTCCTCTTGACCAGAGATTCCACCTCCTTCGTAAACCACGGCTCTCGCGCTCTACAGCTTCCACCCTGCCTGACAGGTACATATTTATCTAGGACACACAGGAGCTTTTCCTTGAATAAGCTCCACATTTCTAATGTGCCCATCCCCTGCAGTTTCTTTCCCCATTCTATGCTCCCTAAATCTTGCCTAATTTCATCGTAATTGCCTTTCCCCCAGCTATAACTCTTGCCCAGTCGTATACACCTATCCCTTTCCATCACTAAAGTAAACATAACGGAATTGTGATCGCTATCACCAAAGTGCTCACCTACTTCCAAATCTAACACCTGGCCAGGCTCATTACCCAGTACCAAATCTCATGTGGCTTCGCCCCTTGTTGGCCTATCTACATACTGTGTCAGGAAGCCCTCCTGCACACACTGGACAAAAACTGACCCATCTATAGTACTTGAACTATAGTGTTCCCAGTCAATATTTGGAAAGTTAAAGTCCCCCATGACAACTACCCTGTCTCTCTCACTCCTATTGAGAATCATCTTTGCTATCCTTTCTTCTACATCTCTGGAACTATTCGGAGGCCAATAGAAAACTCCCAACAGGGTGACCTCTCCTTTCCTGTTTCTAACCTCAGCCCGTACTACCTCAGTTGACGAGTCCCCAAACATCCTTTCTGCAACTGTAATACTGTCCTTGACCAACAATGCCACACCTCCGCCCCTTTTACCATCTTCTCTGTTCTTACGGAAACATCTAAATCCCGGAACCTGCAACAACCATTCCTGTCCCTGCTCTATCCATGTCTCCGAAATGGCCACAACATCGAAGTCCCAGGTACTAACCCATGCTGCAAGTTCACCCACTTTACTCCGGACGCTCCTGGCATTGAAGTAGACACACTTCAATCCAACTTCTTGCTTGTCGGTGCCATCTTGCTTCCCTGAAACTTTATTTTGGACCACCCTACTCTCAACCTTTTCTATAGTCGAACTACAATTTTGGTGCCCATCCCCCTGCTGAATTAGTTTAAACCCACCCGAACAGCCTTAGGAAATTTCCCCCCCCAAGATATCGGTACCCCTCTGGTTCAGGTGAAGACCATCTTGCTTGTATAGGTCCCACCTACCCCAGAAAGAGTCCCAATTATCCAAGAATCCAAAACCCTTCCTCCTGCACCATCCCTGTAGCCACGTGTTCAACTCCTCTTTCTCCCTATTCCTCGCCTCACTAGCACGTGGCACGGGCAACAAACCAGAGACAACAACTCTGTTCGTCCTAGCTCTAAGCTTCCATCCTAGCTCCCTGAATTTCTGCCTTAAATCCCCATCTCTCTTCCTACCTACGTCGTTGGTGCCAATGTGGACCACAACTTGGGGCTGCTCCCCCTCCCCCTTAAGGATCCCAAAAACACGATCAGAGACCTCATGCACCCTGGCACCTGGGAGGCAACACACCAACCGTGAGTCTCTCACCCCCACAGAACCTCCTATCTGTCCCCCTAACAATGGAGTCCCCAATGACTAATGCTCTGCTCCTCTTCCCCCTTCCCTTTTGAGCAGCAGGGACAGACTCTGTGCCAGAGACCTGTGCCCCACTGCTTTCCCCTGGTAAGTCATCCCCCCAACAGTATCCAAAACGGTTTACTTATTGTTGAGGGGAATGGCCACAGGGGATCCCTGCACTGCCAGCCGGTTCCCTTTCCTCAAAAGGCAACAATTCTCATGTCAAAAGTTAGCATCAACTCAAACCGACTCATTGCAGTTCACCACAACATGATTAATCAGGAGATAACAAAAGAATAAACTGCCTTTTGGTACTAATGTGCCTGTTCCTCTTCAATTTGTGGATATTCTTTAGCCACGAATGACACCTTGCATGTCCTCCACCAGCAGGGTTACCTTTTTTTTAATCTGCTTCAAGTCAGAGACCAGTTTCTGACCAGATTCTTACCGCTGATGGGTGCACCAAAGCAACTTGCAACTCCCACTGCCGCTGCCGCCACCAGCATCTCATACCGTTTGCTCTTATTCTGCAGAAAAGGAACACATCACAGGCTGGGTAAGCTTGGCTCTTGGAAACGCAGTTATTTGCGAGATGACATGAGTTGACTTGAAATTACACACAGAATCACATGCCATGAGTTAAAATGGAGTCTTAGAGCCTGAAACCCTCAGGTCACATGCTAGGTAGATTGATGATAACTTGGGTATGTCTCTTAAAGGTAATAATTAAAGTCTCACTGACGGTGAGACAAGACATGGACAGTCTCGGCTGCAAAGGTTTAATTTGGAAAAAATTCATTTTCTAATGCCCTTCTACAATAATACAGCAAGTAGCTGGAAACTGTATAAAAGCCCTCGAGGCGTATGTTGACATGAAGTGAATACTGTAATTATTAACTGGAAGTGTAGTGCCAATATGTCATGCAAAATATTGGACGA
This sequence comes from Stegostoma tigrinum, assembly GCF_030684315.1. Classification (NCBI taxonomy): domain Eukaryota; kingdom Metazoa; phylum Chordata; class Chondrichthyes; order Orectolobiformes; family Stegostomatidae; genus Stegostoma; species Stegostoma tigrinum. The sequence goes on from NC_081381.1 coordinate 31,681,902, forward strand.
AACTGATTTGGCGCACACTTTATCCGATGTCAATTTGAATGGTTATGTAGTTTGCTGATCGAAGTTGTATGAATTAAGTACATTCTTGCAACTGATCAAGTCCCACTCGATTCTCACTCAGCGTACGTATGAACACGCTTTCCATCAGCATTTATGGTCTGAAAACAACAATAGGAATCCAGGCTGACCTTATCCAGAAGTCACTGTGACCAATTATATTGACTCCATCAGTACTCCAGAGAGATCAGCTAACAGACAAGAGATCAACCCTGACATGGCTCACAGGGATTCCCATTGATAGTCCGAGAGAGATTGTGCTCTATAACTTACTGAACAAAATAATCCAGGTTTCCTCATGGTGTCCTCAGAGCACAGAGCAGCAATCACATAATTTGGGTTAAAATAGTATCAGAGATAATGGGAACTGCAGATGCTGGAGAATTCCAAGATAATAAAATGTGAGGCTGGATGAACACAGCAGGCCAAGCAGCATCTCAGGAGCACAAAAGCTGACGTTTCGGGCCTAGGGTCTAGGCCCGAAACGTCAGCTTTTGTGCTCCTGAGATGCTGCTTGGCCTGCTGTGTTCATCCAGCCTCACATTTTATTATCACATAATTTGGGTTAACGATTTGTAAATTTCACTTCAATGTCTCTGTTTACCTCATAATCTCTGGTAACCGTGGTTCGAATTCTTCCCAAATAAGTGGCAATCATGGTGGAGATGTGGACAAAGGGACCCTGCGGTTCAGGCAAGAAAACTTGTTTAATAACTTCGCTCTTTCTCATTCGATATTCTGTTTGCCACTAATTCTTTTTACTCAAGAACATCCATATGACCAAGCTCCAAGTGTTAATGATGAGCACTACCTCCTTGAGGTCTTTAGCACCATCCCCAACATCTGTTTCTTCATCCTTTCATGATTTCTCTCCATTCTTGATTCTGCATCCTTCTGACTGTCCTTTCTCCTCACATCTCTATAGTCCCTTTTACTGTTAGACTCTTCCCATCTCTCTTATGTCACGCAGCTAAGCCTTAACTCACCACTTTTCCCAAGAATATTGTACTTCCTGCAGCCAGTGAACATGTCAAACCGACCACTTTTGCACCAAAATTTTTCATTGTCAGATACTCCTCCAAAAGTACTCCAGTCAAAATTGTCTTCAGTTCTGGAATGCCTGAACCTAAATGCAAAGAACAAAAGTCCATTTTTGAAACATTACAAAGAGAAACATTCGATCTGAAAGTCCCGGCACAGATAATATGAATGAAGGTTATGAATGGGGTGTCACAGTGGCCCAGTGGTTAGCACAGCCGCGTCACAGCACCACGAACCTGCGTTCAATTCCACCCTCAGACGACTGTCTGTGTGGAGTTTGCACATTCGCCCCGTGTCTGTGCGGGTTTCCTCCCACAGGCCAAAGGCATGCAGGCTCGGTGGATTGGCTGTGCTAAATTGCCCTTAATGTTCAGGGATGTGTAAATTAGGTGAGTGATAGAGGGGATGGGGTCTGGGTGGGATGCTCTGAGGGTCAGTGCGGACTCATTAGGCTGAAGGGCCTGTTTCTACACTGTAGGGATTCTGTGAGATATTTGAAGACCTAAATTATCTTTCATCTTTTAATTAAATATCAATTATTTGTTCCATCCTTGGTGACTACACCTTCAGCTCCTAAGCCTAACGTTCTGGAATTCCATACCTCACACCTGACTGCCTGTCTTGCTCATTTTCCATTACTCTCTCGATGATGAAATTTCTCCTCATTTCAGTCCTAAATGTCCTACCATATACCCTTAGGCAGCAACATCCCTGGTTCACAGACATTGGGAATATCCTTCCTGCATTTACCCTGCCTAGTCTTGTAAGAACTTTATAGGTTATTAGTATAACTGTCCTCATTCTCCTACACTCCAGGGAATATAGTCTGAACCAATCCAGTCTCTCTTCATACCTCAGCCATGTCACATCTCTTCCAGCTATGCCTACCTTGAAGAACTTCTGCTCCTCTCTCTGATATGATTTCTGATTTCTGTTCTAATCTTTCTTCCTGTTCCACCTATCTGTTCACTCCTTCCCTCCACCCCACCCAACTAAGCACATTCTCCCCATATCTGCGTGGGTTTCCTCTGGGTGCTCCAGTTTCCTCTCACAGTCCAAAGATGTGCAGGCTAGGTGGATTGGCCATGCTAAATTGCCGAAGGTGTCCAGTGATGTTTAAGTTATTAGGATTAGGCAATGAGAAAATGCAGGGGTAAGGGAATGAGTCGGGGTGGGATGTCTTCGGAGGGGCATTGTGGACTTGTTGGACCGAATGGCCTAATTCCACACTGTAGGGATTCTATGATTCTTACCCTCTATTGCTCCATAAAAAAAACTCTTTTGTATGGCTTTGCATTATATTTTGTTTGGTGATTCTCTTGCATGATATCTTGGGATGTTTTATTTTGACAAAAGGGTTCTACAAATGTAATTTGTTGCTGTGCTCTGTCTCTTTGAATCTTCTTGTTTCATTCTGAATCTCATTATTCAACCTATGCCCCAGCACTGAAAGGCTAATAGGCCCTAAATAAATATGCAAACGATATCCTCTGTGACTGTGGCTGTGATACACCAACCCCTCTGCTGTTTATAGCAAAGATTCCTGACAGGACAGGCCTTTACCTTTGTGAAAATTACATGACATCGAGGTATAACGTTCCGATACAAAGGTAACCTCCTCACATTCAGACACTCTCTCAGTCACAGTGGAGTCAACGTGGTTAGTCAATCAGCTAATAGGCAGTAACACCAGTAAACAGAGAACCTACAGTATGTTTATGAGTCACTGGTATTGTAGCCTCGTAAATAGTTAGCACTGTAAATTGTAGTGATTAGAGCAAGGGCCAAGTGGATCTCATTAACTATGAGATCCTTGATTAGCGTTATTAACCTGGACCAATCAGTGAGCTCTGGATGACAGATATGAACAGGGTTGTCAGACAGTCTGTGAAGCTGGATGAACACAGCAGGCCAAGCAGCATCAGAGGAGCAGGAAAGTTGATGTCTTGGGTCGAGACCCTTCTTCAGAAGAAAAAGGGTCTCGACCCAAAACGCCAACTTTCCTGCTCCTCTGATGTGGCTTGGCCCGCTGTGTTCATCCAGCTACATACCGTGTTATCTCAGAATCTTCAGCATCGGCATTTCCTACTATCTCTGACAGTCTCGTCACTTTAGGGAGTGGCTCTGAGCTAGCTGGTTGGAGTCTGTGTGGTATGCACATGTAAATAATGGGTGACTTGGTGACAGTATATCGCCCTCTGTACAATTATTTCACAAATAAGCTTCAAGTATCTAACTCGAGAAAACCTGGCTCTGTGTTAAATGTTATGTGGATTATCACAGAGTAAAGCAAATTTCATCACCCTCTCCAAAATATTTATAGTTTTGACCAAACTTTCTCCTTCTATCATCTCTCTTTTGGTTTTCTCCCCCAAAAGAGATACTGAGATCCTTTAAGATAAAACAAGGAACTGTGGATGTTGGAAATCTGAAACAAATACGAAAATTACTGTAGAAACTCAGACTGACAGCATCCATGGAAAGGAAAACAGAATTAGTGTTTCGAGGCCAGTGACCCTTCATCAGAACTGGATTCGGATCATTAACTATATGCTTCTCTCTACAGAAGATGCCAGACCTGCTGAGTTTCTCCAGCAACTTCTGTATCCCATTGCTTTGTTTCTGCAGTTACCCCAGATGAGATTGTCCACTTCAGCATCTAGCAGAGAACAAAGTAAAGAAACTACAGACTCGGAGTTGTGATCACTTGTGAAAGGGCATTGATGGTCTCAATTCTCATAGAATTATATGGAAGTTGCAAGAATTTATTTTAATCCAGTATTGTTGCACCATCTTATCATTTGTCATTGCTGGGGGTTGGAGGGCTTGAATCGTCATAGAGTCCCTACAGTGTGGAAACAGGCCCTTCGGCCCAACAAGTCCACACCAAACCTCAAAGCATCCCACCCAGACCCATCTCTCTATAACCCACCTAATCTACACATCCCTGAACACTATAGGCAATTTAGCACAGCCAACCCACCTAAGCTGCACATTTTAGACTGTGGGATAAAATTGGAGCACCTGATGGAAACCTGCACGGACATGGGCAGAATGTGCAAACTCCACACAGACTCTTTGAGTCTGAGTCGCCTGAGGGTGGAATTGAACCCAGGACCCTGGTGCTGTGAGGCAGCAGTGCTAACCACTGAGCCACTATTATAGGAAGAGGCTGAATAGGCTGGAGTTATTTTCCCTGGAATGTCGGAGGCTGAGGAGTGACCTTATAGAGGTGTATAACATTATGAGGGGCAGAGATAGGATGAATAGACAAGGTTTTTCTCCCCAGAGTAGGGGAGTCAAAAACTAGAGGGCATAGGTTAAGGTGAGAGGGGGCAGATTTGAAAGGAACCCAAGGTACAACATTTTCTCGCAGACTGTGGTATGTGTATGAAGCTGAGTTGTCAAAGCATGTGGTGGAGGCTAGTACAATTACAACATTTAAAAGGCGTCTGGATGGGTATGTGAATTGTACAAGTTCAGAGGGATAGGGGCCAAATGCTGGTAAATGGGACTAGATTAATTTAGGATTTCTGGTCAGCATGGACAAAGAACAAAGAACAAAGAAAATTACAGCACAGGAACAGGTCCTTCAGCCCTCCAAGCCTGCACCGATCAAGATCCTCTATCTAACCTGTCATCTATTTTCAAAGGGCCTGTGTCCATTTGCTCCCTGCCCATCCATGTACCTGTCCAAATATATCTTAAAAGACGCTAACATGTCTGCGTCTACCACCTCCGCAGGCAACGTGTTCCAGGCACCCACCACCCTCTGTGTAAAGAACTTTCCACGCATATCTCCCTTAAACTTTCCTCCTCTCACTTTGAACTCATGCCCCCTAGTAATTGAGTCCCTCAGTCTGGGAAAAAGCTTCTTGCTATCCACCCTGTCTATACCCCCCATGATTTTGTAGACCTCAATCAGGTCCCCCCTCAATCTCCATCTTTCTAATGAAAATAATCCTAATCGACTCAACCTTTCTTCATAGCTAGCACCCTCCGTACCAGGCAACATCCTGGTGAACCTCCACTGCACCGTCTCCAAAGCATCCACATCCTTTTGGTAATGTGGCAACCAGAACTGTACACAGTACTCCAAATGTGGCCGATCCAAAGTCCTATACAACTGTAATATGACCTGCCAACTCTTGTACTCAATACCCCGTCCAATGAAGGAAAGCATGCCATATGCCTTCTTGACCACCCTATTAACATGCGTTGTCACCTTCAGGGAACAATGGACCTGAACACCCAGATCTCTCTGTTCATCAATTTTCCCTAGGACTTTTCCATTTACTGTATAGTTCACCCTTGAATTTGATCTTCCAAAATGCATCATGTCGCATTTGCCCGGATTGAACTCCATCTGCCATTTATCTGCCCAACTCTCCAGTCTATCTATATTCTGCTGTAATCTCTGACAGTCCCCTTCACTATCAGCTACTCCACCAATCTTAGTGTCATCTGCAAGTTGGACTGGATACTCTGTTTCCATGCTGTACAACTCTATGACTCTGTGATTCTATGTATGAGAAATGCTGAAGGAAAAGTTCATGAAAAAATTCATTTTGTCTTAAAAATGCTTCCTTATGTTACAACAGCAGTAACACTTTACCAATAGACATTGGCTTTGAGATATCCTGAAGTCATGAAAGACATGACACAAATTTATTGCAAGTTATTTTATTATTTTCTTCTATAATAAAATGTATTGTTTTGTTTGGAGTAATTTTAAAAGTTCGATGCTGCCTGTTAATTTTACTTGTAATTCCTGACTGCACAACAAACTTGTTGCAGTAATGCATGAAGTCAGTTGGGGGCACTCTATTCACATAGCACCGCACATCATCAGCCAAGTAACATTGAAAAGATTGCAGTGTGTCCAACATTATAGCCAGTCAAAACAAGCAGTACATTGAACTGAGTACACCAGTATTGGAACTCCTACAGCACATCAGTGATATAACCAGTGACTGGCAGTGTGCTAAAAAAACATTTTCCAAACATTCAGTATTAAATGGTAAGAAATCCATCCTTGTCAGGAAATTGGTTGAGGGTGTAGAAATATAGACATAGAAATTAGGAACCTTCAGCCCATTGAGCCTGCTCCTTCAATCAATATGATCACGGCCAATCATTCAACTCAGTATACCCTTCATGTTTTCACCCCACACCCTTTGACCCTAAGAATTAGAATCTCCTTTTGAAAACATTCAATGTTTTGGCCTCAATTGCTTTCTGAGCCAGAGAATTCCACAGCTCACAACTCTCTGGCTGAAGAATTTTCTCCTCATCTCAGTCCTAAATGACATGTCCCATATTCTTCGACTAGGACCCCTGGTTCTGGATTCCCTAATCATCAAGAATATCTTTCCTGCATTCACCTTGTCTAGTACTGTAAGAATTTTTATGTCTTTCTATTGGATCCCTCCTCATTCACTCCTGTGAATAAAGTCTGAACAAGTTCGATCTCTGTTCATTTGGCAGTCCTGCTGCCTCTCTTCCAGGTTTATCCACTTTCAAGAAGTTCTATTCCTGTCTCTGATCGGATTTCAGTCCTAATCTTTCTTCTTGTTGCACCTATCTCTCTCACTCCTTTTCCCCTCAACCTCTACCATCTCATTAAAACTACCTTTTCCCAGAAAATATCAGTTCTAAAGAAGAGTCAGTGGATCTGAACTGTTAACTCTGTCCCCACAGAAGCTCAGTTTCTCTAGCAATTTCTGTTTGTTTGCTCCTGCCATTCCAGGAATCAGCCTTGTAAACCTTTGTTGCACTCCGTCCATAACCAGAACATCATTCCTCAGATAAGGAGACCAAAACTGCACACTATACTCCAGATGTAATCTCACCAAGTTCCTGTACAATTCCATCAAGACATCCCTTCCCCTGCACTTAAATCCTCTTGCTCTGAGGCCTACATACCATTTGCCTACTTCAATACCTGCTGCACCTACAGGTTTACTTTCAGTGACTGGTGAAAAAGGACACCCAGATCTCATCACACCTTAATAAAATGTGAGGCTGGATGAACACAGCAGGCAAAGCAGCATCTCAGGAGCACAAAAGCTGACGTTTCGGGCCTAGACCCTAGGATGAAGGGTCTAGGCCCGAAACGTCAGCTTTTGTGCTCCTGAGATGCTGCTTGGCCTGCTGTGTTCATCCAGCCCCACATTTTATTATCTTGGAATCTCCAGCATCTGCAGTTCCCATTATCTCTCATCACACCTTTCTGTTTCCCAATCTATCACCATTCCGATAATAATCTGCTTTCCTGTTTCTGATATCAAAGTCGATAACCTCACGTTTATCCACTTTATAATGCCATGCATTTACCCACTCACTCAACTTGTCCAAATCACATTGCAAGAGTTCTGCATTCTCTTCACAGCTCACACTCCGACCCAGCTTTGTGTCGTCTGCAAACTTGAAGATATTACATTTCATTCCCTCATTTACATCATGCATTGTCATTGTTGAATTCTATCTTCACCCAATTTTCAAAGTGCAATTCTACCATTACAAAAAAGCATGCATTTACGCAGTGCCTTTAATGCTGAATAAGTCCCATGCTACCATACAGAGGGGGAGATGAAAACAAAAAACATTAAAGCAAGAAAAGTCAAGTGCAAATGACTGGAAGTTTGGTCAAGAAGGTGGTTCTTTAAATTTCTTTTTAAAGCAGAGACAGAAGAGGAGACACAATGGGTTTAGGGAGGGAGGCTAGGTTTAAATGAGTGTGTTGAAAAGTCCATGCTGGAAAATTGAGAATTAAACAAGAGCTGAAGAATGTTGAAGATGTAAAAGTGGGGCAAATTCACAAAAGGATTTGAAGATGAATGCAAAGAATTTAAATTTGATAAATTGATGGCCTTGGATGCAAATTAGGTTAGCACAGATTTGGATAATTGGTGCTTCATGCATTTTGAACCAGTTGGAACTCATGAAAGATTAGAGGACAACAAAGAGGACTTTCGAGTAAGTCAACATGGAGGTGATAACATTGTGCAGCGCACATAGTGTTGCTGAGGTCAACATTTGGAGTTTCAGGAATGGATTAGATATAAGGTTATAGGTTAAGGTTCGAGCTAGATTCAGGGATAAGCAAAATACTGAGGTTATATGTGTCATTCATGGCTTCTAGTTACCAACCATTAACAGCTTCTGGTTAGGGGACTTTGTGCCGACAATCCTTCATTCTACTCTGAGTTTCAGAGCCTGTCTAATTTACCAGTGGTAGTGGATGGGCCACTGGTGATCCTTAGCAAGAACAAGCACTTCTCTTTCAATACAAAAAGTAGTTTATTTCATACTAGTAAGAGGTAGTGGAGCCTATCAGGAACTAGAGGTGACATATTTGTCCCCAGTGGGACCTTATTCTATCTGCCTGATTCATCTTCCAAACATTCTGTGGCATCTTTGGGTTGGGTGGAGCTCAATGCAATTTCAATATTAACTCTTTTAGAACCAAACTCTTATACAACAGTAAATATTTCAGTTCAGCCTGGGCAGGTAGTCAGAGGGGAGGATGAAGTCAGTGGCAAGGGAGTAACATATGTGGCAGAGCTTTGAAGGGAAGTCTGATTAGTGTACAAATGACCCATGACTGTGTCCTCTGACACTGATGTATTGTCAATGGTCAATCATCAACCATTGGCCCAGCTAAGATGCGCAATGATCAGATTGAGAATTGGATCAGGGAACTTACTGGCCCATACTTACAGACTCAGTAAGTTGGCCACAAAAGGAGATTGCGAGATGGTGGACAGGAGATAATTGTGGCTGTAAGAGCTGCTCCTTTCTTTGAGGTTTATTTCAGAGCTGGAGCTGACTTCTTCAATTTCTTTGAGCAGTACTTCCTATTTATTAAGCTGTTGCTTTGTTTTGGAACTTTGAAATAAAATCAAAACATCAGTTCTTTAAAACAGGAGCAAAGAGAGAGCAGGAGTCTACATGGGAGACTGAAAAGGCCGGAAGTTCATAGCTGACTGACCAGGCAGTGAGATTTCGCAGCCAATTGCTTGCGCTGTGAAATTACAAGCATCTCTGGGCACGGGAGTTCGGTCTAAGAGCTAGTGGAAGCTGGTACAATTGCAAGATTTGAGAAACATTTGTTTGGGTATGTGAATAGAAAGGGTTTAGAGGGCTATGGGCCAAATGCTGGCAAATGGGACTACATTAATTTAAGATGTCTGGTTGGCATGGACAAGTTGGACTAAAGGGTCTGTTTCCATGCTGTACATCCCTATGACTCTACAAAAGGTCAAAGTCATCCATCTGTACTTCCATTGGGTGCTGCACTCAAATCAATACCACAGTATTTAGCACTATCAACTGAACACTGATGCCAGCTGGAAACAGGAGCAATGACTTTACCCAATCTCCCAGTGGACCTTTGCTAATGCCATCTTCACTACACTACATTTTTATTTAGCTTGAAACTCTAACTCTACTACTGGAATTTATGGATCGACTTTAAGTGACTAACTCTGCATTTCAGTTCACCTTGACATGGGAACATTCTTCTCAGTAGATGAGATTAAGCAGTTGTATTTTGAGAAATGCCCACAGCACTGATGGGAAATGGGATCATATAAATGCTGTTTGCTCTATAAATACACTGCCAGTGGCCGACATACCTCCTGACTGTGGTGACACACACTGAGAGAAGCCAGTGGAGAATGTGGTCATTGCAATAGGATACACCGTCCAAGAGATGTATTGTAGGAGAGTGCTGCTTTCCATCTGTTCAAAGAGCCACCGATGAGCTGTAGAGACACACGAAGCATGTAAAACATCAAATCCACAATGAACTAAACAGGCAGGTTTTGGATCCTTGTCAAATTCAATTTGGAAACATCATCAAACTATCTTGTACTTGCTAAAATTGTTTCCACTGCTCATATCAACCCGTGGCAATATCTGATTTCAAACAGACAATTTGGAGAAATTACTGTTTGATCAATTCCACTTAAATGACATAGTCAGTCTTATGGTGGAACTGAATCTGTTAAAACTGTGTTGAAATTCATCTGGTCAAAAACTGAGAGACTGTTGCGGCACTCAATTATTTCAGGAAATACCGAGCAGTAATTAATGTGAAGAATTGCAAAGACAAGACAAGGACAGAAGGTAGAGGAACAGGAAAGGGACACATAGTTTTAATTATTTACTAAACATGTACACTCTTTACAACTAATGGAACAGCATTATTTGATTTTACTCAAACAGAAACAAAGATTCTAAGACATAATATTCCTCATTATCAATATTACTTAAAATGCTTTTCAATCAACTTGCGCAGAGATGTTATAAAAAACCATTAGAGAAAGGGGGATTTGAACCCAGATCTCCAGGATCAAAGACAGGGGCACTACCACTGCACTACAAAGATGCACTTTTAATATGCCTACTATTCAGGAATGTTATGATACACCTCTGGATCAGAGGTAGGAACATTACCACTGCACCACAAGATCCCGTTCTTAGTGGTGCTACTGAAACTGTAAATAGCAGAGGATGGTTTTGATCCATCAGCCTCTGGGCTAGGTACGCTCCTTTGCACCACTCTGGGAACTAAAATCACAAACCAGTCAACCCACCAATCTGGATGATTGACAAGATTCAAATCCAGATATTCAGAACATTGCCTGGGTCTCTGGATTAATAGCCTAACAATAATACCACTCAGCCATTACATCCCAATCATTTTCAACTTTAACATACGAATAGAAATTGTCAACACATGGGATCTTGGACACTGCCCTTAGCAGTCAGATAATCTAAATCAATACTACTTTTTAAATAACGATTTATCATGAATGTGCTCGCTCTTATGTTTAGCTATAAATTATTCTTGTCGGAGACATGAATAGAAAAGATTTGGAGGGATATGGGCAAAGTGCAGGCAGGTGGGACGAGTTTACCTTAGGATTATGGTTGGCATGGGCTGGTTGGACCGAGGGGTCTGTTTCCATACCGTTTGACTCCATGAAACATCCTCACTGGTGTTTGAAGGCAAAACTATGCAGATGGGAAATGCTAGAGTTTCAAACCTCAATCTGTGCTGCCAATTCATCTCAAGGAGGAGATGCCCAATTGACCACAGTCTCCCTGGTGTAGAGAAAGAGAAATATGTCCATTCAGCCCTGATCACTGGGAACTGCTGCTGGACAGTGTACATGATTTAATGATGGATAAAGAACAGTGAGCTTAGCTATGATGCCCTGTACACCAACTTCTTTGGTTAACACGAAGATTTCCAATTGGATGTAAGTGCCAGTGCTGTAAAAAGTGTGGACCTCTGGTATCAGTGATAATGGGAACTGCAGATGCTGGAGAATCCAAGATAATAAAATGCGAGGCTGGATGAACACAGCAGGCCAAGCAGCATCTCAGGAGCACAAAAGCTGACATTTCAGGCCGAGACCCTTCATCAGAGAGGGGGATGGGGAGAGGGAACTGGAATAAATAGGGAGAGAGGGGGAGGGCGAAGATGGAGAGTAAAGAAGATAGGTAGAGAGAGTATAGGTGGGGAGGTGGGGAGGGGATAGGCCAGTCCAGGGAAGACGGACAGGTCAAGGAGGTGGGATGAGGTTAGTAGGTAGGAGATGGGGGTGCGGCTTGGGGTGGGAGGAAGGGATGGGTGGGAGGAAGAACAGGTTAGGGAAGCAGAGACAGGTTGGACTGGTTTTGGGATGCAGTGGGTGGCGGGGAAGAGCTGGGCTGGTTGTGTGGTGCAGTGGGGGGAGGGGGCGAACTGGGCTGGTTTAGGGATGCGGTGGGGGAAGGGGAGATTTTGAAGCTCGAGAAGTCCACATTGATACCATTAGGCTGCAGGGTTCCCAAGCAGAATATGAGTTGCTGTTCCTGCAACCTTCGGGTGGCATCATTGTGGCACTGCAGGAGGCCCATGATGGACATGTCATCTAAAGAATGGGAGGGGGAGTGGAAATGGTTTGCGACTGGGAGGTGCAGTTGTTTATTGCGAACCAAGCGGAGGTGTTCTGCAAAGTGGTCCCCAAGCCTCCGCTTGGTTTCCCCAATGTAGAGGTAGCCACACCGGGTACAGTGGATGCAGTATACCACATTGGCAGATGTGCAGGTGAACCTCTGCTTAATATGGAAAGTCATCTTGGGGCCTGGGATAGGGGAGAGGGAGGAGGTGTGGGGGCAAGTGTAGCACTTCCTGCGGTTGCAGGGGAAGGTGCCGGGTGTGGTGGGGTTGGAGGGCAGTGTGGAGCGAACAAGGGAGTCACGGAGAGAGTGGTCTCTCCGGAAAGCAGACAGGGGTGGGGATGGAAAAATTTCTTGGGTGGTGGGGTCGGATTGTAGATGGCGGAAGTGTCAGAGGATGATGCGTTGTATCCGGAGGTTGGTGGAGTGGTATGTGAGAACGAGGGGGATCCTCTTGGGGCGGTTGTGGCGGGGGCGGGGTGTGAGGGATGTGTTGCGGGAAATGCGGGAGACACGGTCAAGGGCGTTCTCGATCACTGTGGGGGGAAAGTTGTGGCCCTTGAAGAACTTGGACATCTGGGATGTGCGGGAGTGGAATGTCTTATCGTGGGAGCAGATGCGGCGGAGGCGGCGGAATTGGGAATAGGGGATGGAATGTTTGCCGGAGGGTGGGTGGGTGGAGGTGTATTCTAGGTAGCTGTGGGAGTCAGTGGGCTTGAAATGGACATCAGTTACAAGCTGGTTGCCTGAGATGGAGACTGAGAGGTCCAGGAAGGTGAGGGATGTGTTGGAGATGGCCCAGGTGAAGTTGAGGTTGGGGCGGAAGGTGTTGGTGAAGTGGATGAACTGTTCGAGCTCCTCTGGGGAGCAAGAGGCAGCGCCGATACAGTCATCAATGTACCGGAGGAAGATGTGGGGTTTGGGGCCTGTGTAGGTGCGGAAGAGGGACTGTTCCACGTAACCTACAAAGAGGCAGGCATAGCTTGGGCCCATGCGGGTGCCCATAGCCACCCCCTTTGTCTATAGGAAGTGGGAGGAATCGAAAGAGAAGTTGTTGAGGGTGAGGACGAGTTCGGCTAGGCGGATGAGGGCATCGGTGGAGGGGCACTGGTCGGCCCTGCGGGACAGGAAGAAGCGGAGGGCCTTGAGGCCATCTGCATGCGGAATACAGGTGTATAGGGACTGGACGTCCATGGTGAAAATGAGGTGTTGGGGGCCAGGGAATTGGAAGTTCTGGAGGAGGTGGAGGGCATGGGTGGACCTTCCTCCAGAAATTGATTGTAACCACAAGCAAGTAACTGTGTGGGATTGTAAGAAAGCCAAAACAAATTGTCCACCTTATAATCGGTCACTTAACTGGGGTCCTTAGTTTTGGGTGGTCAGGACACATGCCAGGTACATCTAACATGCTATGTGTACTTGCAGCCAAGTGAGAATTAAAGCTTAAAAAAGGATGGCTGTCTGTCTCACAGATACAACAGCATCTTGCTGATCAATATGTGAATAATTTACAGCTTTGCCTGCCACAAGGAACATGGAATGATATAGCATTGGCAACAAAGGTACAGCAAAACTGAGAACATAAACACTTGTCTTTGCTTACCTCTGAGAAGTTTGACCACTGTGAAGTCCAGTGCAAAACTAATGAGAGCCATCAACACGCCGAGAATGAAGAGAAAATACCAGTCATCTCCAATCTGGAAGAGCTGGCGTTTGACAAATCCCAAACATCCTGCAAGACACAACAAATGAAGCATGAAAATGATTGTTAATAAGTTCATACAAGAGTTTGCCAAGATCGAGACTGCTAGGTTTATCATTAACCTGTTTTTTGTAGTAATAGTAACAGTGGCGTTATCAGTTCGCACTCTTATTATAGCACAAATCAGACAGCTACCTCTGGAATCCACATGTGTGCATTTAAACAAGGAAGATAGAAAGTTACTGTCAGGTCTGCCTTGCTCCTTGACATGTTTAAATATACTGGTATCTTGCTGTTACATAAAGCATTAAAACTAATGAAATCACCCTCGTGTTAACTGCTAGATACCTTTTCAACACTAATAAAATTCTGTCTCCCTGCTATAGAAAGGATGGTGTGAAACTCGAAAGGGTTCAGAAAAGATTTACAAGGATTGTTGCCAGGGTTGGAGGATTTGAGCTATGCGGAGAGGCTGAATAGGCTGGGGCTATTTTCCCTGGAACGTCGGAGCCTGCGGGGTGATCTTATAGCGGTTTACCAAATCATGAGGGGTATGGATGGGGTAAACAGCCGAGGTCATTTCCCCAGGGTGAGGGAATCCAAAACTAGAGGGCATAGGTTTAAGGTGAGAAGGGGAAGATTTAAAATGGGCCTCAGGGACGATGATTTCGCTCAGAGGGTGGTACGTGAATGGAATGAGCTGCCAGAGGAAGTGGTGGAGGCTGGTAAAATTACAACATTTAAGAGACATCTGAATGGGTACGTGAATAGGAAGAGTTTAGCGGGAGTGATAATGGGAACTGCAGATGCTGGAGAATCCAAGATAATAAAGTGTGAAGCTGGATGAACACAGCAGGCCAAGGAGCATCTCAGGATCACAAAAGCTGACGTTTCGGGCCTAGACCCTTCATCAGAGAGGGGGATGGGGTGAGGATTCTGGAATAAATATGGAGAGAGGGGGAGGCGGACCGAAGATGGAGAGAAAAGAAGATACGTGGAGAGGAGAGTATAGGTGGGGAGGTAGGGAGGGGATAGGTCAGTCCAGGGAAGATGGACAGGTCAAGGAGGTGGGATGAGGTTAGTAGGTAGGAAATGGAGGTGCGGCTTGGGGTGGGAGGAAGGGATGGGTGAGAGGAAGAACAGGTTAGGGAGGCAGAGACAGGCTGGGCTAGTTTTGGGATGCAGTGGGGGGAGGGGAAGAGCTGAGCTGGTTGTGTGGTGCAGTGGGGGGAGGGGACGAACTAGGCTGGTTTTGGGACGCGGTGGGGGAAGGGAAGATTTTGAAGCTGGTGAAGTCCACATTGATACCATTAGGCTGCTGGGTTCCCAAGCGGAATATGAGTTGCTGTTCCTGCAACCTTCGGGTGACATCATTGTGGCACTGCAGGAGGCCCATGATGGACATGTCATCTAAAGAATGGGAGGGGGAGTTGAAATGGTTTGCGACTGGGAGATGCAGTTGTTTATTGCGAACCGGGGGGAGGTGTTCTGCAAGGCAGGCCCCAAGCCTCCACTTGGTTTCCCCAATGTAGAGGAAGCCACACCAGGTCCAATGGATACAGTATACCATATTGGCAGATGTGCAGGTGAACCTCTGCTTAATATGGAAAGTCAATCCAACCCCACCACCCAAGACATTTTCCCATCCCCACCCCTGTCTGCTTTCCAGAGAGACCACTCTCTCTGTGACCCCCTTGTTAGCTCCACACTGCCCTCCAACCCCACCACACCCGGCACCTTCCCCTGCAACCGCAGGAAATGCTACACTTGCCCCCACACTTCCTCCCTCACCCCTATCCCAGGCCCCAAGAAGAGACTAGCTGAACTCGTCCTCACCCTCAACAACATCTCTTTCGATTCCTCCCACTTCCTACAGACAAAGTGGGTGGCCATGGGCACCTGCATGGGCCCCAGCTATGCCTGCCTCTTTGTAGGTTACTTGGAACAGTCCCTCTTCCGCACCTACACAGGCCCCAAACCCCACATCTTCCTCCGTTACATTGATGACTGTATCGGCGCTGCCTCTTGCTCCCCAGAGGAGCTCGAACAGTTCATCCACTTCACTAACACCTTCCACCCCAACCTTCAGTTCACCTGGGCCATCTCCAGCACATCCCTCACCTTCCTGGATCTCTCAGGCTCCATCTCAGGCAACCAGCTTGTAACTGATGTCCATTTCCAGCCCACCGACTCCCACAGCCACCTAGAATACACCTCCTCCCACCCACCCTCCTACATAAATTCCATCCTCTATTCCCAATTCCTCCGCCTCCTCTGCATCTGCTCCTATGATGAGTCATTCCACTCCCGCACATCCCAGATGTCCAAGTTCTTCAAGGACCACAACTTTCCCCCCACAGTGGTCGAGAACGCCCTTGACCGTGTCTCCCGCATTTCCCGCAACACATCCCTCACACTCCGACCCCACCACAACTGCCTTAAGAGGATCACCCTCGTTCTCACACACCACCCCACCAACCTCCGGATACAACGCATCATCATCCGACACTTCCGCCATCTACAATCTGACCCCACCACCCAAGACATTTTTCCATCCCCACCCTAGTCTGTATTCCGGAAAGACCACTCTCTCCATGACTCCCTTGTTCGCTCCACACTCCCCTCCAATCCCACCACACCCGGCACCTTCCCCTGCAACCGCAGGAAATGCTACACTTGCCCTCACACCTCCTCCCTCACCGCCATCCCAGGCCCCAAGATGACTTTCCATATTAAGCAGAGGTTCTTCTGCATATCTGCCAATGTGGTATACTGTATCCATTGTACCCGGTGTGGCTACCTCTACATTGGGGAAACCAAGCAGAGACTTGGGGACCGCTTTGCAGAACACCTCCCCTCGGTTCGCAATAAACAACTGCATCTCCCAGTCGCGAACCATTTCAACTCCCCCTCCCATTCTTTAGATGACATGTCCGTCATGGGCCTCCTGCAGTGCCACAATGATGCCAACCTGAAGGTTGCAGGAACAGCAACTCATATTCTGCTTGGGAACCCAGCAGCACAATGGTATCAATGTGGACTTCACCAGCTTCAAAATCTCCCCTTACCCCAAAACCAGCCCAGTTCGTCCCCTCCTCCCACCGCACCGCACAACCAGCCCAGCTCTTCCCCTCCCCCCACTGCATCCCAAAACTAGCCCAGCCTGTCTCTGCCTCCCTAGCCTGTTCTTCCTCTCACCCATCCCTTCCTCCCACCCCAAGCCACACCTCCATTTCCTACCTACTAACCTCATCCCACCTCCTTGACCTGTCCGTCTTCCCTGGACTGACCTATCCCCTCCCTACCTCCCCACCTATACTCTCCTCTCCACGTATCTTCTTTTCTCTCCATCTTCGGTCCGCCTCCCCCTCGCTCTCTATTTATTCCAGAACCCTCACCCCATCCCCCTCTCTGATGAAGGGTCTAGGCCCGGAACGTCAGCTTTTGTGCTCCTGAGATATCGCTTGGCCTGCTGTGTTCATCCAGCTTCACACTTTATTATCTAGAGTTTAGAGGGTTATGGGCCAAATGCTAACAAATGGAACAAGATTAATTTAGGGTATCTGATCAACATGGGCAAGTTGGGCTGAAGGATCTGATTTGGTGCTGCAAATCACTATGACTCTATGACTCGAAAGGCCATTGAAATTAACAGTTTGACTTAATAAATAATGAGCAACCTCTCTGGCACTGAAAATTTTCTTTAACCAGTCTAGAATGTCACTCCTTTAGTTCTAAAATATTGTTGCTGATTTTAATGAAAGCATAATGAATGATAGGTTCATTTGCTCATTACTAAGAGATTAAGAGCTTCCTGTCAGTTCAGCCAGAAAAAGCATTAAATAACTGAGCCTTAAAAACCTGAAGTTCCTTATCCATAATGTTGTCCTAAGCTGGGGAGTGGAAGAATTCACCAGTTTTCCCACTCATGCATATTTATCTGTTTACTGATCCCTAGTGGGAAACTAAATGCATGCTGTTGTTTAAGATAATAGTTCTGAAGAGGTTAATGTTCAGAGATAACACAATGTGAAGCTGGATGAACACAGCAGGCCAAGCAGCATCAGAGGAGCAGGAAAGTTGACGATTCGGGTCAAGACCCTTGCTCAGAAAAATTTTTCTGAAGGAGGGTCTCGACCCGAATCGTCAACTTTCCTGCTCCTCGGATGCTGCTTAGCCTGCTGTGTTCATTCAGTTTCACACTGTGTTATCTCAGATTCTCCAGCATCAGCAGTTCCTACTAGCTCTGTAACTGGTTAATGTTCGTGTTATATTGGCTGTACCCACTCTAATGATATTACCGTAGTCTGAGGTAGACACAAGGAGTCCTATTGTAGCTACTGGAGGGAACAGAATATATCTGTGCCAGCACCCAGAGGTCTGAGAAGTTATAACTCACAAAGTGTAGCTAGACTCAATTAACTTTTTTACCTAATGCCATAATGCAACAAACATTTCTTATCATCCAGGAAGACTGCCTTTTCTGTAGATATTTTATCATGATATATTCAAGACCAGAAATCACTAATTAGGTCCAACACAAAGAAAAGACAAAGGATGAGCAGTAGCAGTTATCGACCTGAAATAACTCTTACCCACTCCCACATACTGATTGAGGTGACAGATACCACAAGGTACCAGGAGCTCTCATCTGAGGTTACAAACCATAACAGCGATGCAGATCTGTGCCCCATCAGGAGGAAGAGAAAGCCCAAACATTCAGAAGAAAGAAAACTTTTCAAGCAAGTGAGCTTACTACTTTAAAAACGTTACAACTTCAAAAAAGACACAGACTGTCAATCGTTGGCTGAAGTGTTATTGCTGATAGAGAGAGAGACAGCAACAATCATGGAATCCAGGAAAAAGGACAGCTCAGCACTCAAAAGGTAAAACTTCACTCAGTAGCTGGTAAGAAGCGATGGGGCAGGAACATGGGCTAGGAAAAAAAAGAGAAAGACCAGCCACACTTTGAAAAATAGCTGTCTTTATGGACAAAGCTCTGTAGGGGGTGTGGGAGGCTCCACGACATAAATTTGGTTAGCCCTGAGAGAAAGGGGGAGTAATTTAATGAGAAACTATGCAAAGACTGGGACGGGAAGACAAGAAAGTGTAAAAGAATGTTCTCATCTCTTACAACAATATCGTAACCATTGACATTAGGCTGCAAGGAGCAGTGAAAGGGCCAGGAAAGAAAATATAGACCAGAATCAGGAAGGCTTCAGAATTTATTTAAGCTGCATTTGAGAAAATTCAAATATGTCTTGTGAGCCTGGCAGAAGAAGAGGAGTCAGGGAAACCAAATATTTAAAAGCACTAAGGCATAGTAATTGACAAAATTAATGCTACAGCTAGAGAAGTTTATTTTAAATTTGTGTTGAAGGAATAACTTGGCATATTAGACTATGAAAGGTATGAAACAGGAAGAAACAGGAGTACTGTATCTTAGCTACAGAAAGTGTGAAAATCCTGGAAGAAGTAGGTCACCACAATTTTGATCATGAAACAAAGTGGAAAAGTCTGGGAATGGGGCAAATCTCAGTAAACAGTACGGAGATACTGTATTACAAAGAAGCTAATTTAAAAATTTTGAAAGCAGTAAATTACTACAGCACGGTACTAAGAGCCCAAATCTATTTTATGTTTGGGCTGTGGAATGAAAGTGAGAAAAATTGCTTTTAACAATGGGAGAACGTACAGCTTGCAGAAAACAAAGCAAGCTATCTGCTATTCCATGTTACAATTTTGGGAACATTGAATCCAGATGATCTGCACAATTTATTGTGGGTTCAGGAGAGATCAATTTAGTAACAAAGCTCTGATTGGTCAGAAGGTTGCAACTTAACGCTGTGTGGCGAATTAAAGCAGAGAAGTAAGGAAGCTTCTAGACATTGCCTGTATCAATCTTTCTCTGTGTCCCCCCTTTCTCTGTAAAGTTGCTTTATTAAAACATTTGAAAGAGCAAAAACTATTTCAGAGACACCGAAAAATAATTTCTAAAACCAAAAGACAGAAAGGAAGAACCCAAATTCTTCCAAACAATGAACCAGTGAAAACAGATTGATTATGTGCTCCTGAGATGCTGCTGGGCCTGCTGTGTTCATCCAGCCTCACATTTTATTATCTTGGAATCTCCAGCATCTGCAGTTCCCGTTATCTCTGATTATGACTTTGCAGATAAATCTGAGGTATTATTGAAGAATCAAAGGGATTTTGAATCCAATCTATTGAATTGTGTTCTCCTGACTATTTTCTTTCCTGTATTCATAATGTTGTGTTTTGTCTGCTTTTTTAAAATTCTTTATGTCTGTGTTTGGGAATTTTAAAAGTGATAAAGTTTAAGTAATGTAAATTCAAAGTAGCGTACTTTTGCGGTTCTTGCTAAAGAGTTTGGCTATAAATGCAGTTTTTTAATGGTCACTGAAGGAATCTGGTTTGGTTTGCATTTATCCTGGATGGCCATCAGTCGGAGGCAAATTGGGAATTTTAGCAACTTAATAAATCTTTACATTGGTGGCCCTCTGGGAATAGTGGGGTTTGATTTCTATCGCATTATCCCAGTGAGTGGTGAAGCTGCCAATAAAAAAACTTAAAGCTTTATTGAAAATATTTACAAAGTAAACACTGAAATCAAACAAGACCCTTGAGAAGTGCAAAGGAAACAGAAAAGAAGTTAAACATTAAATTAGGAAGGGATATGAGACGTCCTTGGAAAGTGGGATTAAGGAGAACCCCAAGGCATGTTGTACTTATATTAGAAGCAAGAGGGTATCTTGGGAAAGGATAGGTCCACTCAAGGATAAAGGAGGGAATTTATGCATGGAACAAGAAGAAGTGGGTGAGGTCTTTAATGAATATCATATTGGTATTCACCATGGAGAAGAGCATGGATGATGGTAAGATTGGAGAGTGGCGTGTTGACATTCTAGAGCATGTTGATATTAAAAAGGAGGAGGTGTTGGGAGTCTTGAAAGTCATTAAGATAGATAAGTACCCAGGGCCTGATGCGATCTATCCCGGGATGCTAAGGGAAGCAAGGGAGGAGATTGCTGTGGCCTTGATAGAGGCCTTTGTATCCTCTTTAGCCACAGGCAAGATCCCAGAGGGCTGGAGAATAGCCAATGTTGCTCCTTTCTTTGAGAAGGGCAACAGGAATAATCCAGGATATTATAGGCTGGTGAGACTTCCATCAGCAGTAGGGAATTTATTGGAGAAAGATTCTTAGGAATAGGATTAATCACATTTGGAGAAAATGGACTTGGTAGGGATAGTCAGCAATGACTCTATGCAGGGAAGGCCTTGTCTCACAAACTTGACTGAATTTTCTGAGGAAGTAGTGAAGATGATTCATGAGGGTAAGATAGTGGACATTGTCTACATAACTTTACTAGACCATTTGACTAAGTCCCTCGTGTTAGGCTGGTCAAGAAGATTAACTCACATGTGATCCATGGTGAGTTGGATACAAACTTCGCTTGGTTACAGAGAGAGAATGTAGCTGCGGAGGGGTATTTTTTTTATTGGAGAGCCATGACCAGTGGTGTTCCACTTGTCTGTTGGTGGAGATGAAGCGTCCTACTCTAGCTTTCAGAGGGAGCAGATATATCAGATAATCAGCTCCCAAAGATCCTAGTAACCTGGCTAAATGAAATTCTATTTATTGCTGTTTTGCAATAAACATTCTTGTTACCAAAGAACAATGTCTCTTCCGCAGATATTCAATAGTGGTGTACACTCTACCACTAATCACTAGATAGACCCAAAACAAAGCAAAAGCAGAGAAGGATTGGTGGCAACAGACTACCTTGTGGACTTACCCAGTACCACTTCCAGCAATGACCACAATTTATGAGGACTGGTCTTCCAGAAATGTGCCAAACATGTCAACATTGACTAAGAGGAGGGCTAGAATCATCATTTCATGTGATCACAGCTTCTATCAACATTAATCATTTGGCCATGTCTACTTGTGTGAGTCACAGCAGGTCAATAAGTGTTCAGAGAATTATGCATCGAAGTTAATCAATTCCATTGAGAGAAGTACAGAAAGCAAAGTTGGCCAGAAATGTAACACAATTAATACAAACAAACTTCATAAATATACCTTCCAACTCTAGAAAATGTATCAGCTATTCCTAACTTTCACTTCGCAGTTTGTGTCCTAGAAAGAAATGTTCTATGTGTCCTACGAGAATTTCTTAATTACCTTGGAATTACTGGAAATATATTATTTTAAGATACATGGGAATTGCTTCCAATCTCACATCTTGCTTGAGGCAAAGTAATTTTGTACTTTTCCATCATGTGAAGTTCATGTACAAAGTACATGTATACAAGATTTGCAAATATTACATCAAACTAAAGAACTAACAAGTAGTACTGCTGCACAATAAGCTTTGTATCTACTGCTCCTTAATAGCTTTAGGCATTGGCAATATTGCACATTGTTCTGTGGCACACATGAGTGTATCTCATGGTATTGCAATCATGGAAATATCATCTGAAAAATGTAACTGGTCATGGCTCAATAACGTAGGTTCTAATATTAGATTTATATTCTGGAGAGCTGGGTCAATTACGTTTAAGCTCAGGGGAGTTTCACTTTATTTGTTTAGAAATTTCAATCTGGTCATTCACCTCCCCAGGGAAGTTATGTACTTTGGACAGAATACACTTGCATGCAAAATGCACAGAGCCTGTTAGAGGGAATAACCTTCTCATCAAATTACTGTTTGAATATTCTGATTATGGCAGTGGTAATATCTGTGCATTTAACACCTTGTTTCCTTTGTTAATATGTTAGTTACTTAAAAAATGCAAAAAAAACTCCCTGGAGCAAGTTGTTTTGCAGAACATTTCTTCGCATTTTTTCCTAATTATATTCCAGTCAGGTTAGTTCATGCTTCAATTCCCTAGAGTTACATCAAGGTCAAAATCATTTCTGTTTTTTTGAGAGTTCCTCTTAAGGTGCTCTCAAAGCAAATTTTTGATTTTTTGAGGGGGTTAATTTTTGGTTTTTAGGTGCCTCTTTTTCATCTTTATTCATGACTTTATTAGATGATGATATCACATTGATATATTACCTGCTGTATCAATATTGATGTATGACATATTTGGACTCACCGCAGAAGCAGAATTGGAAGAATTCACCAATACCCTCAATAATCCTCACTATTTCATTAAACTTCAAGCCACAACACACACAAAGAAACCATTCATTTCTGAGATGCCACAATATTTAAATTGGAAAAGGGCAAGCATAAGTTAGCAGCAAAACTTTTGTAATAACTGACACACTTTTACAAACTAAAGGCCATCTTCCTATACACAGATGAACTGTGTAGCTGAAGATAAACAGTTGCAGTCGCTGCATCGTGAGTAATTCGCAACACATAAGGTATATTGAGATGTAATACCCCATCAATGCAAAAATAAAACTTCTGAATATTAAATAGTCCAATTGACACACTGTTCATTCCATGTATAACAAAGACAACACTTGGGCAGCACAGTGGCTCAGTGGTTAGCACAGCAGCCTCACAGCACCAGGGACCTAGGTTTGATTTTAGCCTTGGGCAACTGGCTGTGCAGAGTTTGCACGTTCTCTCCATGTCTGCATGGGTTTCTTCCAGGTGCTCTGGTTTCCTCCCACAGTCCAAAGATGTGCAGGCTAGGTGGATAGGCCATGCTAAATTGCCTGCAGTGTTCAGGGGTGTGTGGGTTATAGGGGGATGGGTCTGGGTGGGATGCTCCAAGGGTCAGTGTGGATTTGTTGGGCTGAAGAGCCTGTTTCCACACTGTAGGGATTCTATTCTATGCATAATATAGTGATAACACAGTGTGGAGCTGGTGGAACACAGCAGGCCAGGCAGCATCAGAGGAACAGGAAAGTTAATGTTTCGGACCTGGACCCGTCCTCAGAAAAAATTTCTGAAGAAGGGTCCCCACCCGAAACATCAAAATTCCTTGCTCCTCTAATGCTGCCTGGCCTGCTGCATTCCTCCAGCTCCACACTGTGTTATCTCTGACTCCAGCATCTGCAGTTCTTGCTATCTCATGCATTAATATAGTGTGCTTATTGTAGTACAATGACCCAAAGGGAATTAGTATCTTTTAACAATTAAAGGTATGACAATAAGATTTCCTGTTCCTTTTGGGAAAATTAACGTGGTAATGAAATACTCACTCAATTTAAATAACCCTAGGTACACTTCACATAATATCATGAAGTGAAGAAAAGACTTCGTGAAACATAGAAACAGGAGCAGGAGTAAATCCTTCGGGCTTGCTCTGCCATTCATTATGATTATCGCCGATCATCCAACTCAGTATCCTGTTCCCACTTTCACTCCATACCCTTTGACTTCCTTTAGCCCTAATAATTATGACTATTTCCTTCTTGAAAACATTCAATGCTTTGCCCTCAACTACTTTCTGTGGCAGAGGATTCCACAGGCTCACCACTCTCTGCGTGAAGAACTCTCTCCTCACCTCAGTCCTAAACGGCCTACCCCATATCTTTAGACTGTAACCCTTGGTTCTGGACTCCTTGGTCATTGGCAACATCCTTCGCCTCTGTCTAGTTCCTGTTAGAATTTTACAGGTTTCTATGAGAATCCCCTTCATCCTTCTAATCTCGAGCAAATATAGTACAAACCAATCCATTTTCTCTTCATCAGTCGGTATCAGTCTGCCATCAATTGCCAGCAACTGGCCTGATAAATCTTGCTTGCACTCCCTCCAAATCCAGAACAAGAAAGATTATTTCTCTTTCTGCAATGTTGATACAATGAATTTAAGTATCCTTTGGCTGTTGTGCTGCACTAAGTTCTCCCAGTGATCGCTGACTATGGAAGCCCAACAACATATCTAATTCTGATAGTCAGTCAGCATTTTTAAGCTTGCTGGCCAGTAAAAATAATCAAAGGAATTGAAACAATTATTGTTCCAGCAGTCATGCAATAATATTCATGACATTAATGTCTCAGTGTATATCAGAATGGCAAGAGAACGTAAACTTTGAACTAGTTTAGGAATTAATAATATACTGTTATGGAGCTGGGAATTACAAATGTTGCTTCCTTGAGTAGACCAGACCAGTTTGCTGGCAATAAGAACCAGTGATGCTCTGTGCTTGCTAACTGAGCTTATTCCTCAAGTTTAAATACACGCCACATGTAACAAATTGCCATAAATCCACTGAATAAGGAAGGTTTATTTGTTGTGTAAATATTTAAAATTCTATTACGCCACATTCATCAGTTATAATACCTGGTGACAAAGCTAGACATAACTCTAAAGCTAGAAAGTTATTCTGTAGGCTAATCTTACTAACCTGTCACATTCTTCCTGGTTTTGGGCCAAGGTCTCTGCGGCTTTGGCTGTAGAAGGGTCCTTTCTTCTGTTCCCAGAGTGGGAGCATTCTCTTGTTTCCGTGCTTCACTCATTGCAGACATAAGGCACCACCAGAAATCTGTGCCATTCACCACGCACTCTCACTGTCCCTTGCTAAGTGTCCCCAGCCGCCAGGTGTACCTGAACCAGCAGTTTGCTGCAAACCCGGTCTAAACAGGATCAAAGCACTTCCCCCCTACCCCCCACAGACACAACACATACACACATACACACACACACACACACACACACATACACTTAACATGCATAACATTTACAGTTACAACCTGCCTGCCCTTGGAAATCTCTTTGTGAGAATCAATAGCTTTTACAGAAGGACTTGAGCAAAAGGAGGTGTTTGAAACCTACCAGCTGGACAATGTCATCTTCGCTTACCACTGAGGATGTGTTCCTTTTACCCCTACAATGTTGTCATTTATTAAATCTTAACTCCTGCCCCTTTTTCACTACTTAGGAACTATTGATGAAATTTTTTTTTTCCTGCGTGCTATGATGTATTTCTTTCTGAAACATTAGAAGGAACGCAATGAAGCCATTTAACCCTTTGACCTTGTTCTGCTGGTCAATGAGATCATGACAGGTCAATTTCTTGACTCCATCTAACTGCCTTTTGGGCCATGTCCCTTGATGCTCTGAACTAACAATAATTATTGATCTCAGTTTTCCAAATTTCCATTGATCTTGAGAGAGCACGTTTGAAAGTTTTACTACCATTTGTGTGTTGGAGTGATTCTTACTTTAGCTCCTGAATTACAAGGCTCTGATTTTAAGAATGTGCTGTACCAGTACACTTAACTTGACACGTAAAATTAGCCATCATATCAATGGGGTTTAAATGAAAATGTAAAGGTGACATCAACCGTGAAAGAAACTGCACCCGATCACAAGAAGGTGATAATGTGCAGTAGCCTGCATCTTCTGGATTCCCCAAAATAGGAGATAATATATTTCTATATATACTCCACTTAATGAGGAGGTCCTGTGCTGCAATAAATCATGCAACTGTTGGTCATCTCTGAAGACTAAGTCAGCAGGAGGTGTGTTTGGATCCATCTCATATCAGACCATTTGGATCAGCTGGAGAGGCAGTTAGAGTCACAGAGGAGCATTCAGGAGATACAGAGTGCGATGGTTAGTAGCTTTAGAGAGGTGGTTGCACTGCCGGTTCAGTCAAATAGATGGGTGACTGTCAGAACGGGTAGCAAGGTAATTGAGGGGTCTCCTCTGGCTATCCCGCTCACAACCTTTAGGGTGAAGGGTAAGGCTGGCAAAAATAGGGAAAAATGGATAAATAAAGATATTGAGGCCCTGGTCAAGAATAAGAAAGAGTCATATATTAGGTATAGACCATTGGGATCAAGTGAATCTCTTGAAGAGTATAAGGGGTGCAGGGGCATTCTTAAGAAGCAAATCAGAAGGGCATAAAGGGGATAGAATAGAATAGAAATTTATTGTCTCGTGAATTTTTACATAAAAAAATACAGTGTAAAGTTTTATAAGTTATCAATTTTAATGACAGAAGTCATACATAATAATAATAAAAAAGTAAAATTAAGACAAAGTTCATCACATTCAGTTAACGGCTCCTGGGTGCAGGAACAGCGGATTAAGGAATGATGGGATACCCTGAAGATGCAGCCAAGACAAGAACGGCACGCTGGGCCAGGAGGAGCCTCCTGCTCCCCATCCAACATTCCTCCAGACCCCACTGTTGCTGGTCTACCATCCGTCCTTTTCACCGCTTCTTCCGCTCCTTCAGACGCCACGCCCTAACTGTGGACCTGGACCATCAGCCCAACCTGCAGGTCCGGGCCGAGGAATTCAGGCCAGGACCTGCTCTTCACTCGATGGGAAACCCTGGGTGTGTCCAGTCTGTCCTGGCATTGCTGCTGTTGCATAATATGAGATTGAGGAGAATGTAAAGAGATTCCACAAGTACATAATAAACAAAACAGCAATTAGGGAGACAATAGGACCCCTTAAAGATCAATGAGGCCATCCATGTGTGGAGCCACAGGAGAAGGAAGAGATACTAAACGAATATTTTGTGTCAGTTTTTACTGTGAAGAAAGAAGTGGAGGCTAGGAAACTCTGGGAAATAAATATTGGTATCTTAAAAATGGTTCACATTACGGAAGAAGAAGTGCCGGGGGTCTTAAAATAACATAAAGGTGGATAAATCTCCATGTCATGATCAAGTGTATCCAAGGACATTGTGGAAAGTTAGGGAAGAAATTGCGGCAGTCCTAGCAGAGGTATGCTTGTCACCTACAGCCATGGGTCACGTATTGGAGGATTGAAGGGTGGGTAATGTTGTGCCATTACTTAAGAAAGGCTGTAAGGAGAAGCCTGAGAACTGTAGACCCATGTGTGCAACACCAATGGTGGGTAGGTTCTTGGAGGGAATTCTGAGACATAGGATTTACATACATTTGGAGAGGCAAGGACCAATTAGGGACAGTCAGCATGGCTTAGTGCATGGGAAATTGTGTCTTATAAACTTTAATTTAGTGTCATGTCTGGCACAACATCGTAGGCCAAAGAGTCCATTCCTGTGCTGCACTGTTTTATGTTCTATTTTCTTTCTGCTCTGTTCGGTTTCTTTATTGAGGGGGGGAAAAGGGCTTCGGCGTGAATGAGGCCGTAGGGTTTCCACACAACAACCCAATATCTAGCCTCAATCGCCCCGATAGCATGTGCCTGATTTTTCATGAGACAGATTAAGCTCAGAGTCGGACCCCCACCTGTACAGTCAAAAAGTCAGTCCTGATTAAAAGGCATGCTAACATGAAAACCATGGACGCACACAAGGATGGCGAGAAATAACTGTCACTCCTTTGTTGTTACATCTCATTCCATTGGACACTATTTACTGCATTTCAGTGCCTCGTATCAGTTGAGGTTAAGTATATTCAACGGAGGGTATTGACAGAATGGTCACTTGAGCATATGTAAAGAGACACTTGCTGATACAGGATTGGAGTGGAGCCAGGATATATATTCCTGGTATGTTTCAGTCTGTGAATATATCTATTCCCAGTAAAGACTAGTTCTGGTTTCTTCCTTTAGCAACTGGCTTTCAGGAGTATAACCTTTCTAACTGAAGGAAATGCTGTATCACTTGATCTTTTGACCTTCTCATTTCCAATACTTTTAGATTATTATCTATTCATCAAATCAAATACCCTAGACTTTGCTCAGGACTAGTTAGCCTTGTCTGATGAAGGGCAAGTAACAAAACTGGGCAATTTCCTGACAACTGGGTGAGGTAGGTGGATTCAAGGATGGTCATGTTGTGATTAACCTTACAGCATGTTGTGTAATGGATAACCTACATGCTTATTGTGACAACACCAGCTGCAATTTCATTTGAGGGGCTGACAACACCAGCTGACAATTGCTTAAACCTGTATTGATGTTGTGCTGTACAAAGCCTCCATAATGCAGAGTTTCGAAACATTTCCAGTGAACTCAAAACTAGTCACCAAAATCCAGTTCTGACGACATCAATGTCAGTTGCACCCGCTCCACAGCATACAACTCACCCTGTTCAACTCTGCTCCCCGTTTCAGCATTTCTATTTACCCTGTCCACAGCAATCCCTGGCACCAGGTGACAGGATGAGATGGGTGCCTAGAACAGATATTCTCAAAAGCGGCACTTAAACTGGAATTGAAACCAAGGCCGAATGACAAATGACTTGTGTGCCTGATTTGTGGAATTCCCATAACAGCATAACACCATAGAGGTCATACAGTGTGGAAGCAGGCCCTTTGACCCATCGAGTCTGCACTGACCCTCCAAAGAGCATCCCTCTCATATCCATCCCTGTAACCCTGCATTTCCAGTGGCTAATCCACCTAACATCCACATCCCTGGATACTATGGAACAATTTAGCATGGCCAATCTGCTCAACCTGCACATCTTTGGACTGTGAGGGGGAAACCACATTGCCCGGAGGAAACCCCCATAGTCACAGGGCGAATGTGCAAACTCCACACAATTCCCTGGGGGTGGAATCGATCCCAGATCCCAGGTCCTGGAAATCTGAGTGCTGGAAATCTGAAACAGGGAATGGCAGAGAATCTCAGCAGGTCATACCTCATCTGGGAAGACAAAAACAGGCTTAACGTTCTGAAAAAGAAGCATACTGGATATGAAATGTTATCTCTCTCTCTACAGATGCTACCAGGTATGCTGAGTTTCTCCAACATTCTCTGTGCTTGTTGCAGAATTCCTGTCTTTTATTTAAAGATATAGTCTGAGAATTGTAATTACAATGAGCAAATCAAAAGCTGTAAAGATACTTAAGAACACCATAAAACTTTGTAATATCAAACTGGGGAAACACTGCCACTGACATCATAATGGTGTCACTCCTTATCAGACTGAATCTAAGATGGCAAAGTTGCAGTGTTTGGCTGCTAAAGCCAAGCAACTCATCTGTCTTCCTCATCTGACTTCGAATATAGCATGTAAGTCCATATGCTCAGTGTTGGGCACTTTATTGATCAGCACGAAAACACACCTGAGACCTAACTTTCGATTCAATAGGGAACTTATGTTTTTTATTAAATAACTGCTCCCTCAGCACAGCTCTTTTCCACACCTCGCAATTTCCCTTCTGATGTGTTCTCACAACCATCTTCGGTTTTGTTTCAAAGTTCAGGTGCATTCCTGTTGCATTCTCACATACAGGGTCTCAGTGTTTTACAGGCCAGTGGGCAAAAGGCAGGAAGGGCTATTAAGGAAAAGCAGTCTTGAAAGACAGAAGTATAACAGAAGAGGTCTTTAGGAGGTCTTTGAAACAAGGAGCAAAGTAACACGGCTTTTGTAGAAGGATTCAAAGGAGGTGACAGTATGTCTGGATTTTGACAAGGTCATTGGTTCTGCAAGCAATCCATTCTCAGTGGTCAAGAATATGAGGGACCCTCTGCTCACAGGCAAACTGGATCCTCACTGATGTGTAACTTAATATCTGGAATGAAAGAAGGACAATTAATAATTAAACTATTTAAAATGCAAATTGAACAAGAACGTGCACTGCATTGTGTAGCTGGTCTGACCGCACTGAGAGAATTTTCACATTAACACCAAATGCAGCATTTTTTCTGGCCTGTGTGATACGACAATGTAGACCAGAGTGGCACTGGGGTTTTGATGAGAGTTAAATGGAGCTGAGAACCATAATCAACATTATTGCAAACTAAATCATAGAAATAGAACAATACAGCGCAGAACAGGCCCTTTGGCCCTCAATGTTGCGCTGAGCTGTGAACTAATCTAAGCCCCTCCCCCTACACTATCCCATCATTATCCATATGCTTATCCAAGGCCTGTTTAAATGCCCCTAATGTGGCTGAGTTAACTACATTGGCAGGCAGGGCGTTCCACGCAATCAATGGCAGTTTCTTGAAAACAGCAATAAATTTGCATCAGCGATCACACCCACCATTCTGGGTAAATTTGGGATATTTGTCAGGACTTTAGTGGTCTCCCCTCCAAATTGGGAAAACAAGAAATTTAAAAACTGAGGCCAAGCCCACTGACAGGTTTAAAAATGGAAAGCTGAGAGAGAGCGAGTAGGATTTTGCCAGACTTGTTGAATTCTGCAGCATAGCTACAAGCTATTTTATTAAAGCCAAGTCTCACAATGCACTGTTAAGAGAAATTATGGTAATGCAATAGTGCAGCTAAATTAAATCTTCAGAAAAGCACTGCTGGCACCACGTTGTATGAACTAATTGGACTCTTGGTCACAATAACATAGATTTGTTGCCACCATCCTCTTTTTAGATTGAGATCTACAGGGCTGCTTTATCTAATATGGCAGAGGAGAACCACTAAGTAGTCTATTGAGGAGAGACTGCAGGCTGACGCAAGTTGTAGTAATTGCATGTAAGTAATCAGATATATGGCATATTGGTATGATAGACATTTTTCCAAAGATTCTGGAGAGGCGTAAATGTTCGGTATGTCTCTTTTGAGATCCAAAGTGGTTCTTTTACCACCTAAGGTCAGATGACATCATCATTTTTGGCAGAGCTCATTGTAGATTTCAACATTAACCCCATCAGAACACATTACACTAGTGTGTGGCAGATTTAATATTTTGTAAAACCCCACCATTCATAAGGAATGCTGTTGCACTTTGGTTAGTCTAGCTTTGCAAAGGTTACAGCTAGGTTACGAACATTGGACTAACGAATGTTCGTATTTACAAACACAATCCCATACAGGGTGTGTAAATTAAAAGACTTGACATATGAACATTTCCTCTACTTACAAATGACTGCTTAACAATGTCCAGTTTTGTGCTTGGACATACGTACATATTAACTCACAAGCAGATTCAAGAACAGAACCTATTTGCAATGCAGGAACTGCCTATACATTAACTAATTTATTAGATATTAAGGAACTGTGTACAATGTTACATGCATATTTTTATTTTCCTGAAACCATGATCATTTTCCCTCCAACTCTCCCAATCATGTCTCCTCTTACATCATCAATGTGGGGCAGTCCCGGACCTTAACCCTAACAAGATGAATACTACACCTCCTCCTCCCAGATCTTCCTCCATATTTGCTACATTTATATTTGCATGCTATTCCCACCTCCGCCCCAAGACTCAGACACAATAAACTCAATCCATCAGAAGGTCACTTCCAGATAGTGCTCATTTCAGGCCAGAAAGGTCAGTTGTACCTCGCTGAATTCTTATGTCTTGACTTGGATGGACTTCATTCAGACTTGTAGTATTTGTTATTTTGTTAATTTCTGGGTCAATGTCTAGCTCATCCATCGGTAAGACTGATTGTCATCTTTATAATAGAAATAAGATCCCTCCCATTTCTCTATATAGTGTGTATTAAGTAGAATGTCTCTCGAATGTAACATCTCTGGACAATCACTCCACCCCGACTTGGTATCTTACCTATACCTCTTCCACCAACCTGATATGGTACCTCCTGTTATAGAAAGCTGGAAGTTTCACTCTCAAACATTTCTTTTCTAGTAGATGTTGGATGCCCAAGTCAGCCTCTCATTTAATCCCATTTACCCAAACCCAAGGAACGGATACTCAAGATAGACCCACCTACTTCCTTCTGAAATCTATGAAGTCACCATATCATTTGCTAGGACATCTTGTTTAATCTTTACTCAGAAAGTTGTTTGACATAGGGGACATGAGAAAGAATGTTATCAGTATTAGGAATGGTTTGTTTCAAAGCCTGTATTAGAGATATGTTATTGGAAAAGGTTTGAGGTCTATGTTGAACTATGTTTATCAACCCAGCAGGCCATTATGGAAATTCTCCTGGTGGGAGAAAGAAAAAATTATTTCAGTTGTATTCAATAAAGTCCTTAAGCTTTCATTAAGTTAATGAACAATGATTTCTTCCATTCACTATTAACCCACGTTCACTGACCTACATTGGCTCCAGTCAAACAATAGCTTGATTTTAAATTTTCAGTCTGGGTTCCAACTTTCTCTGTAACCTCTTCGATCCCCACAACCCACCGATATATCTCAATCCTCTAATTCTGGTCTTTTGGCACTGCAATTTTAATCACTCCATCATTAGTGGCCACGCCTCCAGTTGCCAAATTCCTTAGCTCTGAAGTCATGTCCCTAACTCCTTTTGCCTCTTTGTCTCAGTGTCCTTGTTTTCCCTAAAATTTGCATCCTTCACCATGCTATTGGCCACCTGTCCTCATACAATATCTCCTTATATGGCTCAGGACCAGAGTTTTATTTTGTAATGTTCTTGTGAAAATCATTGGGACTTTTTATTATGCTGAAGGTGCTATATAAATATGAGGCATTGCTGGAGTATTAGAACCGCATATAATTGGCCATCTCAATAGATTAAAGAAGCTTTCTCCAGTGACTCACACTCCACTTGTTATAAAAATTATATTTTAGATTTATTTCATACCCTCTCCACTATCCAGAAGTCAATATAGTCCGAGCTTGAGGTCACCAGTCACGAGTTATGCTAAGGTCCTACTTTACAGCTTAATAACCAGGTGGCTCTTCCTTTTTTAAAAAAATCCTTATAATAAACTCCACAAATTTGTTTGACTTCAACTTTCAGTATTTCTTGTTTCTGTAATCATGTCAACCATTATGGTGTCAATAAAGGCAACAAGTGCGAATCTTAACACTCTATCATTAGGTAGCATTATTGTGACAAATTATTTCCAAAAGTTAGCAATCATTGTGGGTGGAAAGTCAGGGTTAGTACATCTACGTGGGCGTGGATACCATTAAAATGGCAAATGCCTCAGCAATATCATTGATTGAGGTCAAATGAAAAGAATTGAAATGAGTTGGTAAAATAAGCTACCAATTCACAGCCACTCATTTTTCATAAAAGCAACATACTATGGATGCCCGTTATCTGTGACCAAGCCTCCGGGAGTCCATGTCATGCAAAAGATGCGTGCAGTTTCTCTACCGTCGTCCCCATGTTTGACAGATGAGCGCTTTGAATTGGCATCCACAATGACGAAGAACATCAAGCCCATGAAAGGACCTGAACAGTCGATGTCCAGGGTTTACCCAGCCATTCCCACAAACGAGGGGCAGCTGCTGTAATTTCCGTCCATGTTGGCACTCTTGGCAGTGCCCCACCAACACATCTACGTCTGTTTCAAAACCTGGCCACCAGACATAACTTCTTGCCAACATCTCCGTTTTGTAAACCCCTGGATGACCCTGGTGCTGTCCCGCCAGTATCTGATGGCAACCTTTCCTTGGGATAATCGGTGTTGCTCACCGCAATAATTTGCCATCCTCTACTGTGACCTGGCCTCTCCGGGCCAAAAAACTATTTCACTTCTGGTTGTGATGGCCCTTTGGACCTGTCTTTCACAAAACCAACATATTGTGGGTGGTGAAAATCTGAACTAAAAAGAGAAAATGTTGAAGACACTCAGCAGGTCTGGCAGCATCTGTGGAGTGAGAAACAGAGTTAATGTTTCAAGTCCACTAAGACTCTGCTTCAGCCAATTTTACACAACTGCTGAAGCCACATTTAACCACCAATATCTGGATCACTGCTCTGTGTGCCCTCTAACAGTCTTGTTCACAACCTTTATCGAACAGCAATGGACCGGCCAGCCAGCAGGAAAGAACAACCTTAGTTTCAGTGCCTTTGCCTTGCACTGCGGGGACCTTCTTCACATATCTTGACTGCCTCTTCTTATTCTGGTAATATGAAGCCGACAAACTGATTCCTTATTAGATCACCTACTTCTGTTAAGAAAGAAGAGAAGCTCAGTCGGACCCTACTCTTTGCCCTCCCACTGAATCCCGATGTCTAACAGAGCTCTAGCTATATACTAGCACATTTTCAAAATCAATGTTTCCTGAAAAGTCCAATCAGATATGTTAAAAAATTGAAAATATTTTGAATGCTCTTGTGCGTTATGCTTATCATTGGCCTCTTTTTTATGTTTTCTCCCAGTTTCCCTTGAAGTTTTTTCTTCTTTCACTCCAGCAACAGCAATACAGGAGATTGTGTCATTCTCCAAGTCGCTGGGAAGATACTGTTTACTCACTATTAAAAGTTCAGATTATCTTAAAATGTCAAAGATTGCACGCACACTTCCATACTCGTTAACTTAATCTTCTCCATTTAACCAGATCTGTTGGGAAGAGGTAAGTTTAAAGTGGAGTTTTGTTGTCCAATACCCATCCATTTTTCCTACTTCTCTTTGAAGAAAAGCCGTGTTTCCTTAGCGATGAACTCTACCTGTACCCCTGCTTTCTAAGCCCAAGTCAGTGTGATCAGAATACTCAGGGTCAATAGTCACATGGCACCAGGTTATAGTTCAACAGGTCCATTTGAGATCACAAGTGCTGCTCCTTCATCAGGCAAGTGACTTCATCTGACGAAGGGGCAGTACTCCAAAAGCTTGTGACTTCAAATAAACCTGATGGACTATAACCTGGTGTCGTGTGACTTTTGACCATGTCCCCCCACCCCCCCCGCCCCCCAGTCCAACACCAGCACCGCCACATCAAGAATATTCAGATCCAGCTTCACAAAGGCCAGGATTCATAACCCCAATTTTAACTCATTTTTAGCACATTGTCATACATTAAGGTCTAAGTTCAAATCCAACTTCTGAGGGATACCACATCAATTTTCTTGTGTTGGATTGCTTTAAGCACAAGCCAACTGGAAATGATAAGGTTTCTGATCATTTGTAAAACAACCAGAACAAAACAATCGCATGTTTTACATTCTGCTGTATTTTGTAGGGGCTATTTAAATGAATTGAAATGTTCCTTCATTAACTCAATGCACAATCATTTATGTCCAAAATGTCATTTCAATCATTCTAATTGTTCCCAAAGCAGTGCTTCAAGTCTAAATAAAGCTTTTTTTTTCCAGTTTCAGGACAGCAGAGCAGCAGCTTTAACAAGAATTACAGTGCTGGAGTCAAATTGCTTTTTTAAGTTCTCCATCGAACTGAGCTGGAATGTTTGCTATGAGAACACATTCCTGATCACTCCATTTGTTTGGAGGACTCTGACGACCTTTCATCTGTTAGAATTTTCACAACTGCATGCCTGATGTGGCCAGAGCTAAAATTAACATCAAAATTTGACTTTGGCAGTCAGACACATTGGCAGGAGTCTGTATAAAAGCAGAACAGAATACAATCGGAGCACAAAAGACGATTTGGTCTTTGGAAGCTTATCCAATATTTCCTGGCCATCCAGGGGTGCTAGAAAGGAGCTGGTGAAGTAGAATTTTGAGATTTAAACTGTATCTGCCTTCCATGAGTGTAAAATCCTCTACTGCCTTCAGATCTGAGCGTTGCTTTCATCAGAACACCACTTCCTCCTCTTCTTCTTCGGGTCCAGCTTTGGATCAGTACATGGATAAATCAAGAGGTCTCTTTGGGGACGAGTTTGAGAAGTCCTCAATCCTCCATGGAAACTTTTTGAGGCCCCGGACTGAGCAACTTGGATATTCAGGTAAGTGCAATCCGCCCAGAGCAATGAATTCTGTAGTCACATTTATTAACACTAGAAATTGAATGGGTCCCCTTTTTTAATTATTTAAGGAGATGGCACTGCTTAAAATTTGAAGTTGTGTCTTGCATCTGAAAAGAATTCACATGGAAATTCGAAATAATTCTGCAAAAACGGAAAGTAATGATCAATAAATCTCAGAAAAGTGGAGTCATCATGACCCACTGTGCGATAATATTCCCCAGGCAGCTACAATTGAACATAAATTAAATACGTTGAAGTGAAGGTAGAAATGTAAATGAAGAAGATAAAGTTAATTGAAAGTACATTGCAAAATTTAAATTAATCTAAACTTTGAAATGAATGGCCATACATTAGCTTAATTCGGAAGTGTGCATTTAATTGAATGTGTGGTTATTATATTAAATTAATTGTCTAGATCCATATAGGGAACAAACTCAGACACATAAAAGTGAGAACAGAATAAGAATAAATTCTACCTTTTGTATACTAATCATGGGACAGGAAGCTTACTAGGGTGCAAAGCTAATTGACATTTACAAAACTAACAAGTCCCGTACTAGAGCAGCAGATTGAGAAAGCACAGAGAAAAACCTCGCTGTAAAAATCTTTCAACTGCCTTGGGTTAATTTAGCACACTGACTGTGGGAGTGAATTTCAATTCTGCATTACTGTCTCAACCTTGGGATGACATTCCAGATTTTAAGACATTGGCCATGGCTAAAATGCTTGTCTTGAAACTCTTTTTGTGGGATTGAGGATGCCAGTGAATACTCTAAATAATTACTTAATTTGTTTTTCTACATTTCTTGTTTGGAGGTTTACTCGAGAGCAATTAAACTCAAACGTTATCTGATATAATACAATCAGATGTGTATCCTTCTAATGGTCAAGTGTAAAAATTACATATTGATCCACAAACATCTCCCTTAACCTGTGCTTATCGAAACAATGCTAATGCATTAAACTTATTCGCATCACATAATAGTAAAAACATTTGAAAATCTCAAGTATATTTCAAAAGTCGTGATATTTGATCGATATGATCCATCTGTGTCGCTGATGTTTAAAGCTAGTGCTCAGGTTATCAAGGTTACAGATGACAACATGTATAAAGAATGATCCAGTAAAGATCAAGTAACCTCATACAAAATCCCAAGAGTTCAGAAGTTGATGA
This sequence comes from Stegostoma tigrinum, assembly GCF_030684315.1. Taxonomy (NCBI): domain Eukaryota; kingdom Metazoa; phylum Chordata; class Chondrichthyes; order Orectolobiformes; family Stegostomatidae; genus Stegostoma; species Stegostoma tigrinum. The sequence continues at coordinate 31,719,268 of NC_081381.1, forward strand.
GTGTACTTTATGCACAGACATCCACACAGAGAAAGCTATTAGCATGAAGTAAATATAACTGGAAAAGAAAATAAAACAAAACATATTGAGAAAAAGGAGCACCCCTCTGGGCTCAGTGAGTGAGTTCACAGTGTACTGTGTGTAATCACAGAGTGGCTAAGTACCATTTGGTTCAACCTCGGGTGTGTTCTTCTTCTTCTGTTGTCTGCATGAAGAGAGGTCTGACCCACACGGCACCATGACCTCCACCACATGTAAGCCCCAAATCTACCCCAGCCAGAACAGAGATCGAACACCATGCTGTGAACTCCAATCTGACCCACACTGGTCTTCCAGCTAATGGGGATAACTGTTGTCATGACCATTGATCATAGCCCTGGATCAAGAAGGGACCTGTCAAGCTTTAATTCCAACTTGCTTTTTTTAAAAAATGAAAATGATACAGATAAAATGACGGTGGATATAAATTCAGTGGCTGCCTGAAAAGAGACCACGGAATGTCACTCCTATCAAGGTGTCAAGAAAGCTTCAAAAGTATGAATTTAAAAGGGAGAAATGCTCTACAAACTGAACTGTTACCTTCTGAGAGTTATTTCAGGCTGTGAACGTAGTGGGAGAAAGGACAGCAGTCTGGGTGAGAAATATGGTTTGGGTTTTCCCTTTCAAGAATACTCAGGGTTAGGTGCTTCAGCTCTGGGCTGTGTGCATTAGTGGCCTGACATTCTAGTGTCTGGATAAATGTGCTGTGAAAGTCACAGTTTTGAGTATAGCCACTAAACACCTCTGAACTGAAAGTAAAGAAAGGGAGAATAATCTCTCTTAATCTGAATGCTTCCAGTCAGCTACTGTTGAAAGGAACCAGGACAAATGAATCTCAATCAAGCTACAATGTCAAGAATTTCAAATTGACTGCCAAACGGTAACTGCTGGTATTGGTGCCAGTGGCTATTTGAATGCGATTGGTAACATCCATTGTAAAGGTCGAAATATCTTATTATCCACTTTCCACGAATGACACAGAAGCTAAGTTGTATATCTTTTTAAAAATATTATTGTCTGGACTCACTTCTTATTCCTAAACCATGTGCATGCATTGTTATTTCTTCCTGCATTTAATAACAAATAAATTCATTCTTTTGTTAACTTAAGAAAACTTGTTTAAGGTGTCTCTTTTCAAACTGCAAATTATTTTGGGAGAAAGGCATTCACAAGCAAGGAGGCCTTTTAAAATTAAATTTGTCGTGACCAAATGAGGAGTCGGGTGAATAAAGAAGGGGAGACCATTCATCTCTCCTCACCTGGGATCTTGACAATTTGGGATAGCCCATCTGGAACCGTAATAATTTAGGGAAACTGGATCTGGTCATAACACCACCCCATCACCCCCCACAACCTGCACCCCCACCAGTCAAGAATTCCAGGTTGCTACGGCAATGTACTTTTCCATACATTGAGCTATGGGTACTGATGGTAAAGGTTCAGATTTTATTAGGATCAAATGGCTGGCTAGGAATCTCTCCTGCTCTTCCTGCCATTGCCATTGGAAGGATTTACAACTTGTTCTTACTTGTTATGAACACGTCTCCTTTGGTCATCAAGAATTGGAGGGCCCTTGTAACCTGGACTGTCTGACTGAAAGACAGGAACACTGGCCACTTTGTTATCAGACCTCCTCATGGGTTGTTAGCCAGTCTCACTAGCAATGGTGATGAAGTTATTACAACCAGCATCCTTTTCTTCAGCAAGTGATGAACAGGCACAGGGGTTTATGGAAAACAAGCTAAAATTTCTACCCTGACCTCTTTCTTACCACTCTAGAGTGAATGGCAGATCGAGTCAGATGAAACCAGTGAGATAGCAAGAACTGGAGTCAGAGATAACACATTGTAGAGCTGATGAACAGAGTAGGCCGAGCAGCATCAGAGGAGCAGTAAAGCTGATGTTTCAGGTCTGAAATTCTGAAGAAGGGTCCTGACCCGAAACGTTAGCTTTCCTGTTCCCTTGGTGCTGCTTGGCTTGCCCTATGTTTCTCTAGATCCACACTTAGTTATCAGATGAAATCAGCCTTGCACTTCAATATCTCAATGTTTAGGGTTACACACGAATGCCATTTTGGTGAGAGATTGGATGCTTGCCAGCATCAGTTCAGGCACATTAAACTACTTGCAGAAAAGGAGGTGGGGGCTATGAAGTTTAAAAAATATATAAAATACATATAACGATTTCAGAAGAGTGATAATGAAATGAGAATCCACAAGATTGACAGGAACAAGTAAACAAATACATGTTACTAAGAAAACAGTTTTTAATTGACCAGACCTTATCATACTGCTGTACTTTGTTTAATTTTCTGTGTTTGTGGATGCAAGTTGTTGGATTACTTATCTACATCTTATCTCTGCAGCAGTCTGTACCTGTGGTAGCATAACGGATTCCATTAAAGGCTCCCGAATAAGATTCGGATAACTCATATTTCAAATGTAACTCCCTACTCACTTCTTGGCATACTGCCTCAACAGATTGAGAAGTGTGAGCAGCCCATAATAAGCCTGCAGCTGGAATGTTAATAGGATGGAAAAGGTCACTCTGCTGCTTTTGAATTAAAAGTGTCTGGGCACAATAATGACTCATGCATTTAAACATATTGCTGTAGATATCTTTCACATGTTGGATACCAGAGTGTCAGCTTGGCTTATCATAGCACTTATGTAGAATTGACACAAGCATTAATTTTCAATGACTAAGCAACTACATGGGATTGAATCCCATTACAATGGAAACCATCCAACCCTCCACTTATGCAATACTATACATTACTCACATTGCCAAATGCAAAAATAGATGATGGGATTGTTCAATGTGTTTTCCCCCAAAATAGGCCGTCCAGGAAGTATGGGGAATGTAAAGACCATGGGAGACAATTACCAGTTCACAGTGGATGTGAGTGACTTCTCACCTGAAGATATTATTGTTACCACCTCTAATAATCAGATTGAAGTTCATGCTGAAAAGGTAAGGTACCATTATCAAGCCTCGTTTCGTAACTTGTATCATCGAGCGTACAGTTGAACATCTTCAAACCACCATATCCCAGTTTTCTGGTCACAAAAATTTTTTTCCCCCTCAGTTCAACGGAGGTTGTGGCAAGAGCCTTATCAACTGTGAAAAGAAATACTTGCATTTATACAGCATCTTTTATGACTTGTCAAAGGTATAGCCCAGCCAATAACATACTATAGAAGTGCAGATGCTGTGATAGTATAGGAAACACGACAGCCAATTTGCACACAGAAAACTCCTTCAAACAACAACATGATAATTATTAAATAATCTATTCTGTGAGTTTGATGTTAATTGAAAGAGAAATATTGGCCAGGACTTTGCTTATTATTCTTCAAAATTGTTTCATGGTCTCTATTATACCAACTGAGAGCGCAGAGAGAACTTCTGTTTACTGCCTCTTCTAAAAGGAATCTCCAACAGTGCAGTACTCCCTCAGCATGGCAGTGAAATGTCAGCTTGAATTTCGTGCTCAGATCTCGGGTGTGGGTCTTCACTTCTGACTCATTGGACTGATTCAGATTGCATTAGAAACAGAGACTGTTTTGCGAAAAGAAAACAGTCATCATTTTGTTCATGACTGTTGGACTGAAATTTAAGATTTTTGTCCTGCAGCTCCAATTATTTGATGGCCAAGTCTCCCATTACTGGCGCCAAGATTCTGCCTAGGCTTGAGTGTACAGTCCTCAGTGGTACATGGCATGGTTAAAAAGTTGTCCGTCATGAAAGTTTCTCCACAATCCGCGTTACCTCCTGCAATGAGTTTAGTTTACATTAGGTTTTAAACAATGTTAGTCAGATCTTGGACTGAACCAGGGCCACGTCCTTTCTCTTCTGTGCTGGAAGTTAATGAAAGACAGATGTGTTGGATTTCATCACTTCTAAAAGTAACTCTGATGTTCAGCACACTTGCCACTTAAGTAAGGCCTAAACTTGCTCAATCTCAAATCTTCATCCCAGCAACTAATATGAGAAGGTCAATCTCAACACTGGATTTCAATCTAAGATTTGCACATCCTGAACAGATTTGAAGCTATTTTCAGATGAAATAGAGACTTGTTTACCACAAATGTCAAATATCTATATAATCAGGGCTACAGCATTGAAGGCAGCCACTCTGGGCAATCACAGCCAATCTTTGAAAGAATTAACTGTTAATCTCACTCCCCTGACAAAGACTTCCTGTCAAGTACTTATCTAACTCCCTTTTAGAAGGTTGCAATTAAATCTGTATCAACCGTTCTTTCAGGTAGTACACTCCAGACCATCACAACTTGCTGCATTCCATAAAATGGCATTCCTCCATCAAAATAGGTTTCTGAGATTTTCGGTCATCTTCTCATTTTACACAAAACAGCAGATAATGCTGCCAAAATCCACAAAGATCCTCTCCATGCCGTATCAATAATTAAGGTCTAATCTGCTTCACTGCTACACCCCAGCCTAGTAGCTTACTCCACATTTTCAGCTCCTGGTGATTCCATACCTGCACCAAATGTGAGTGGATATCAACCAGGAGGTGCAGAAAGGTTGTGCAGTAAAGAGCATATCTTTTGGAGGGAAGGTCCAGTGAGGTAAACTTACAGACCTGAATTTTGGAGCAGGGGTGGAGCCCCCATGATCTATTGCTCGGTCTCCTTGAAGAGCATTTTAACAGTCAAAGCCACACTCACACATACAAGCTCTGGGTGTTCCAGCATTCCCAGCCAAAAACACAGGAGTATTTGGAAAGCTAGATGGATACACAATTTTTCTCTCTTGGGATGCATCTCCCTCTATTCAAATCCTGAAATTGCCCCACGGCTTCTCCCATATTCTTTACATATGATGTTCCTTCTTGAGAAAACTTACCCTTGCTCTCAAAATTATTTTGTATGCTTGTCAGGTTGTTCCATTCAACTATCAATCATTGTGATTAATTTCTTCTTAGTATCTCTTTTAACTTTTTGTTTCTTTAATTTGAACGTATTTCCTTTTTTTTCTGGTCCTGTTTATCCAGCTTAGTACTCTTGGGATACCTTATCTCCATAATTTGATATTTTATTCACTTGAATGAAGTCTCTCCCTAAGCTGCATTTAACCTGAGTTTCAATGTTTTAAGAAACCAGTCATAATCCTGAAACAGTTACATTACAATTAGATGTAAATAACTCATGGCCTTTGAATGAATAAACCTCTTCAGGGAAGGGTATCTACTACTCTTTCTCAGTGAGGCTTACATATGATTCTCTTTTTTAAAAAATTGTTCATGGAATGTGGGTATTGTTGGTGAGGCCAGCATTAACTGCCCATCCCAAATTGCCCAGAGGGCATTTAAGAGCCAACCACCTTGCTGTAGGTCTGGAGTTACATGTAGGCCAAATCACGTAAGGACACTAGATTTCCTTGCCCAAAGGACAACAGTGAAGCAGCAGGGTTTTTATGACAATCAATGAGGGTTGTATGGTCTTCATTAGCCTAGCTTTTATTCAAACTTCCTATAGATATAGAATCCACACAACATGGAAATAGACCAAGCCTCCAAACAGCATTCCAGCCAGACCCATCCCCTTACCCTGTCCTCGTAATCATGCATTTCCCGTGGTGAATGCACCTAATCTACATATCCCTGAACACGGTGGGTAATTTAGCACAGCCAATCCACCTAACTTGCACATCTTTGGACTAATGAATTCAAATTTCACCATCTTGGTAGGATTTGAATACAAGTCCACTGAATATTAGCATGGGGTTCTTGATTACTAGTACAGCAACTTTACCCACAAGCCACCTCCTCCCCATCTGAGATGGGCTGGCAAGCTACTGATTATAGAAATAAAATTGTTTGAAGAAGGCTCACAAAGGGAGTCGGGGACACTTGTGAAACACAAACAGCTAGCACACAGGTGCAGCAGGTCATCAGGAAGGCTAATGGGATGGTGGTCCTTATTCTAAGGGGGTTGGAGTATAAGAGTAGGGAAGTCTTACTGCAAATGTACAAGGTACTGGTGAGACCAAATTTGGAGTGCGGTGAAGAGTTTTAGTGTCCCTTATTTAATAAAAGATATCATTTCATTGGAGGCAGTTCAGAGAAGGTTCGCTTGCATGATCCCTGGTATGGAGGGATTGTCTTATGAACAAAGATTAAGCCGGTTGGGGCTCTACTTTCTGGAGTTTATAAGAATGAAAGGTGATCTTATTGAGACATACAGGATTCTTAAGGGGCTTGGAAGAATAAAAGCTGAGAGGATGCTTCCCTTACGGCAGAGTCTAGGGCCAGAAGGCATTGTCTCAGGCACAGTGGCTGAGTGGTTAGCACTGCTGCCTCACATGCTGGGCATCTGGGTTCAATTCCAGCCTTGGGTGACTGTCTGTGTAGAGTCTGCACATTCTCCCCATCTCTATGTAGATTTTTGTCAAGGTGTGTTCCAGTTTCCTCCCACAGTCCAAAGGTGTATAGGAAATGCAGAATGGGGTGAAGGTCTGGGTGGGATGCCTTTCAGATGGTGGGTGCAGACCCAATGGGCTGAAGGGCCTCCTTTGGCACTGTAGGGATTCTAGAAAGGAGCATCAATTTAAGATTGACATGAGGAAGAATTTCTTCTCTCAGAGGGTTGTGAGTCTTTGGAAATCTTTGCCACACACAGCTGTAGGGGCAGAGTCCTTCTGTATGTTTAAGGCTGAAATAGATTCTTGATCAGTCGGGGAATCAAGTGTTACAGGGAAAGAGCAGGATAATGGACATGCGGAGTGTCAGATATGCCATGGATCCTATTGAATGGCAGCGCAGACTTGATGGGCTGAATGGCCTACTCCTGCTCCTATTTCTTACTGTCCACTACATTTGAAAAATGTATTCCTAGCACATGAACAACATCAACAAGGCGATATTCATTGAGCAGCCAGCCTCCGTTTCTCTGGGGGTATTAAAACGTGACCAACCACACAGCGTGAGGCTGTGATCAAATGAAATTTAGAATTGTCCTGTCACCTCCTGAATTACATTAATGAAAGAGCCGGTTATCCACATCCCAACACCTCACATACCATAAAAATGTCAGATCCACAAACCAACATTATCACACCAGTCTGGGATTTTAAAGACAGTTAAGATGCCCAAATCAGAGGCTTATCTAGCATTTTTAAAAAGTACACGCTCACTATTTCAAGCTATCGAGCTTGTTAAAGATCCAATTAACTATAACTTTTTTGTCACACACTCCATTTCTCAGTAGTCAGATGGGAAAATGTTTGGGAGTAACTTGGTCCATTTATGAGGATGCAGTTCTAGTGTGATTGAAAGGCTTACATGTGGGGCTATAGTTACTGCTGCTGCTAAATGCGGCAGCGCAAGTTATTGTTAGATGTTATTTATTCACTGTTTGTAGGTTATCATCACAAATAAGGAGAGAGTTAGAGGGTAGAAGTCTTTGAATTGGTGGCAGTGACTGACTTTCAATTTGCAACCTAACCCCTTTCCCACCTGATACCTGGCCTAGCTGCATAATTGAGTGCAGAATCTCCAATCCAAACACAAATTGTGCCCCAAGATAGTAGGGACTGCCAATATGGGAGCCTGAGATAACAAAGTGTAGAGCTGGATGAACACAGCAGGCCAGGCAGCATCAGAAAGGGTCAGCCTTCCTGCTCCTCTGATCCTGCCTGTCCTGCTGTGTTCATCCAGCTCTACACCTTGTTATCTCAGATTGTGCCCCTATGTGTTGGATGGTCCAATGTTTCATTCACCAATTGGCAGGAGCAAGTAGATGACACACTTCCAGTTACACCTCTCTCATCCCATCAAAAACCGTAAAAGCCAGGCCCCATTTCCCGATTTGCCATCATGGGAACATGAATTCGCAAAGTCTGAATTGCTGGCTCTGGGCGTGTAACGACTTGGCTAATGGGTAAGGTCACTACAAACAGAAAACACAGGCTTTTCTTACACCCCAAAGCCAAATTTAACGTGAAATATCGAGTTAAAATAAAATCAGAAATTGCTGGGAAAATTCAGCAGGCCTGGCAGCATCTGTGGAGAGAAAGCAGAGTTAACATTTCAAGTCCAGTGACCCTTCTTTAGATCTGATGTTAGCCAAGGAATATCTATGTGTACATATGCTGAAGACAACTAGCGGAAGCAGCAGGGGAGTAAAAGTGTAAATGATAAGTGAAGATGGAGCCTAGAGAGAGAGACAAAGACAAGTGTTAAGCTAGAAAAAGTTTGTAGGCTGGTTACACAAATTAAGTAATTTGACAGAGGGATAAATAATGGGAAGGCATTTTGGCAGGGGAGCCTGTATTCTTCAGCACTGAATATCGGCTTTAACAATTTTAGAGTCTGACCTTGTCTTTTATCCAGCCCCACACCCCAGTCCTGCCAGGATGAGGACTGCTTTCAGCACAACCAACCCATTTTCACCTACTTACAGTCCCCAATAGCAGCTCTTCTTTCCCACTTTGTTTTATTTTCATGAAATTTAAATATGTTTTGCCTGCTGGAACATGTTGGAACAACTGGCGCAAAGGCTTAATGCCAAAGCCACAAACTGGGAAATTAAGGATGAAATTTTCCATCTGATAACTTTAATTGGTGGAACATTGCGGGCTGCCTCATACGATTTCCCAAAACGTGCCACTACAGAAAGAGAAAATTAACCCTTAACACACTGAGTCCATAATCACTTTCATCTCACTTCTCTAAATCTCTCCAGTATGCTTGTGAATAATAAATATTCAAATTACTTAATTTGTGTAACCAGCCTACAAACTATTTCTAGCTTAACACTAAAAAAATAAAAGTGTTAAAGTCTCTCATGTTTTTAGTGTAATACCATTTTATGGCATTGAAAATGGTATCAATACAAATTGACAACACTTGTACTCACAACAAGAAAGTTACTGTATATGATCATCACAGCCCACACATTTGTGAGATCATGCCCTTGAGGTAATATAGTAGACTTGATGGGCCAAATAGCCTAAGTCTGCTCCTATATCTTATGGTTTGATGGTCTAGCAGCATTTCAATAAAGAAAGCAGAGTTAACGTTTCAGATCCCATGACTGTTCTTCAATTCAGAAACATTAATTCTGCTTCCTCTCCATAGAAGCTGCCAGAACTGCTGAGCTTTACCAGCAATTTCTGTTTTGAAGCACAATTTCCTGTTGGCTCATTCCACATGTGGGAGTAGTTCTCACGGGCTCAATACAAATATAAAGCAAATGACTTATTTTTAAATTTTCAGCTTGCTGCAGATGGAACTGTCATGAACACATTCACACACAAATGTCAGCTACCAGATGATGTGGATCCCACCTCTGTGACCTCCACCCTGGGTGATGATGGGACACTGACGATTAAAGCAAAGAGGCACCCAGCCAAGCACACTGAACATGTGCAACAGACTTTCCGAACTGAGATTAAGATCTGAGCAGGCAAGGGATGAGGGCTATGTTATGGTAATGCTGGGTGGTGTTTGATAATGCCAGTGGTAGTGCTTTGGTCATGCAGATGATTACATGTGCTGGTGTCTAATTCACACCTCACTCTGCCAACATACCATTGCAAAATATCATCTCAACTCTTGTCGGCATGGAAATATTGAGCAAAGCCTGTGCAATAAGATATTTGACACTTTCTATCACATTATTTAGTAATTCCATTTATATTATGTATCCACGACTAATCTAAAGTTCACAAGACAGTGGCAGACTTGTTTGAAAGTTTTCTTGTTCCAAAAGGATCGATGCTGCCTTCACACGGAGCTGACAAATTGTGTGAATGGTCTTGTATTGTAAGGTAGAATAGATCAGAAACATCGGTTGATTATTTTATCAGTTGACCCCTCCTAGATTTAATTTTCCTGTGTAATGTGGTCTGTAAATAGGTTTGCATCATAATGCTGTATTTTCGTTCTTTGACAAAAGATTATTTTCTGTCACTTAGACAAGTGTGTAAGAGTGTGTGCTGCTATTAGGGAAACAGTTTCAGAACACAAGAATATAAAACTCTTCGGGAATAGGAAAGGACCATTAGGTCCAATAGCCCTGCCCTTCAATCACTGATTAAATGAAAAGTTATATAATATGACAAAATCTCTTAATCTTCATATAAGGCACAATACTGCATTGCCTAATTACAGTCATACTTATAGTGTAGGACAGGGTACTCCTCTAATATATTTAAAATGGCAAGTGTGGAAACAAATCATCTGAGATGCTAGAGTATGCACCCCCACCTCCCCACCTCACTTTGCCTCCACATTCCCTCTCCCGACCCCATAAAACACAGCCCCCTGTTTGTGGAGTGTTGCAGTGTTCACATTAGTTCCTATATTCCCTGAAATTAAAACAGAGACCACACTTCAAATATAAATGCTTCATTGGCTGTTTAAGGGCTTAAACAGTCTCACGTAGATCATGCGTTCTTTGTCAACAACATTTGGTCTCTTTTGGACATGTTGTAAAGGAAAGCACCAATGATCCAATGCTGAAGATCTTGTAATGGCAGTTTTAGTGAGGTCACCCATTGAAGCAAACAATCACTGGAGTTAATTTCAACAGGAACAGAAGGAATAGGCGCAGGACAAGGCCATGTGGATGCTACATTTTCACACACTATTGAATATTCCTTCTCCTTTGTCTCCAAAAATCTTTCAACAAATGAGCATCCAAAGCTCACTGGGGGAAGAGATTTCCATCCATTTAATTGAAGCCATTTCTGTTCCTCCGAGTCCCAAATAGCCAATGATTCATTTTTAACTTTGCGCGCCCTAGTTCACTCCCTAGCCAGAGGAAACATTCTCTCAGCACTTAAATGCATATGCTTAAAAACTTTTGACAGATGGAACAATGTTAATGAATCATGGTTGTTTGAGATTTCAATTGAATCTATAAATGCCTTTGAATCCACACGCAGTTAAGAACATGCTACTTTGGAAAAGATCTTATTAAAAGTTCTTGATTGCACATTTTGATCTCATTCTAATGTTTCCTACACTGATAGTCACTACTGGTATTGGTGTTTTCTAAAAAATGTATTTCTTCTTTCCTATTATTGCTAATAGAATTCCACTGTCTTTGTGTTATAATAAATAAATATACTCCATTCTGATGTCTTGGAAATTGAGTCATTATTGTTCTGGAAATTTTGCCTTGTAACATGCCTTCATGAAGCTATATATCTTCATTGCTTCAGAATAAATGTTTTTGAGTTGCTTAAGAGGATATCCAATTCAGCACACACCCTGGTGGATATTGACCCCTGACATTGAACGCCATGTGCTCCAATGCTCCTGCTTTCATTGTTAAGACAATACCTTGGAGCAATGAAAAAGATGTAATATAGTCAATGTGTGGGCTTTAATCAAAAGCAGAGCACACTAAAGGAAATGCAGCAAAATTTGGTGATGATTAATCATTGCTATCTTGTACCAGTGCCAATGCTTAGTGTAAGAATGGGAGTGCTCAGTACCATCTTGTGACCTCCACATACTCCATATATTTCTCTCTTTCTACCACTTTTCTAGACATCTGTGTCATCACATCATAGAAGGGAATTCCATTCAGCCCACTGAGTCTACGGTAGCTCTCTGTGGAGCATTTCTGTCAGTCCTTTTCCCCCCATTCTATCCCCACAGCCCAGTGAATGTATTTTCTTCAATTGCCCATCCATTTCTTTTGGAAATCATTTATCATCTTGTTTCCATGGCCATTGTGAGCAGCAAGTTCCTGGGCATTACAACTCATTGCACAAAAACTTTCTTCCCCCTCTTGCACCACTATCTCCCCCAACATCTTGCATCTGTGTCTCAAGTCCTTGTGTCACCCCTCATGAGAACAGCTGTAACTTGTCTACCTCATTCAAACCAGCCATAACCTTCTACAACTCTATCAAATCTCCCCTCGATTTCTTTTGATCAAAACCAGAAGGAAGAATCAGCAAAATTTGGAACCGACAGGACTAGTTTGAAATCATCTTGTGTACATTAATATGGAACTCCAGTTTGGACTGATCCTGTCTTTTTTAAGTTTTAATTGTTTCTTCCACCTTAATCTTGCGCCTTAGCAAACCTTAATCTTGTAGAATTCCTCATCCCTGGAATTTGTACCACCCCTTTGGTTGATACCTGTTTTATACATTTCTTGCCAAAAAGTGGCTGCTGGTTTTTAGAAATACAGAACCTCTTCCTCACTGCTTCACTGAAAGGTTTTCTGATGAAGGGTCTAGACCCAAAACGTCAGCTTTTGTGCTCCTACGATGTTGCTTGGCCTGCTGTGTTCATCCAGCGCCACACTTTGTTATCTATAATTCTTACTGTTGTTTCTGTCCCTGAGCAGGATGCGGCCTAGATTAAAAAACCTCTGATTCAAAACAATACTCCCACCCATTGGCAAGACTCACAATTGTTTATCTACTTAAAACCATATTTCTGTTTCAGGCTGCATGCTATTTGCTATCTGACACTGTCTTGGACAGTGAGAAGCCAATCTCTTTGCAATAAAGCAGCGGAGATATAGACTATGCACAGCACTCTCACAGACCACACATAAAGTAAAGCCCATCCCTCATCCTTGAGTCAGCCAGAGCAAACAGACAGATCACACCACACCCACTTGAGATTATTACTAATCACATTGGAACATATATGCCTGAAGACTGAAGATAGAATTTCAAACCCTCATGCAAGGTCACTTGAAAGTTGCTGAAGGATCAAGCCCATTTCTGGTTGGACCTGGCTCTCCGATTGCACTTTGACCCTCGATAGCATTTCCAACGCCAGTCACACAAGCAGATGAATCAGCCCTCATTCATTCCCCAAGTAGATAACTGATAATAAGAACATTTTAGGAAAGCAAATCATCAAACAGCTGAATAACTCTTTCACGGCCCAGTGCATAAAGTGAGATTTTCTCATTTTTGCTTTGAATGTAGAGGTGAGCATGATTGGTGGCACATAAGATGCCTTAAGAAGACTCAACTAATCACCTAGATAACAAAGTGTGGAGCTGGGCGAACACAGCAGGCCAAGCAGCATCTCAGGAGCACAAAAGCTGACGTTTCGGGCCTAGGCCCTTCATCAGACCCTCTGATGAAGGGTCTAGGCCCGAAATGTCAGCTTTTGTGCTCCTGAGATGCTGCTTGGCCTGCCGTGTTCATCCAGCTCCACACTTTGTTATCTCGGATTCTCCAGCATCTGCAGTTCCCATTATCACTCACTCAACTAATCACCCGACATTCTGCACCTCTGGAAAAACCAAGAAAAATCAGAATGAAGGAATGCTGATCATAAACAGCAGCACTGACACAGAATTTGTGATATTGATATCAGTCATGGCAATGCTCCTCAAGTATCATCAAGATCACAATCAACCTCCATTAGATGTACGGATATTGAACATCTCTATCTATCCTCCACTCTCTCTGTCCACCTAATATAGTCTCCACACGCTACCCGACTCAGTCAGCAGGCCTGTTTACCCTCTCCAGATGGGGTAAGCATTCCTTCAATCCTGAACTCCTAACCAGAACTTCACATCCCCCGCCATCAGTTCTGCTGTCCTGACCATTACCTCACCCCTACTCCACCTCATTCACCACTTCCCCCACTGTTCTCAATCCCTTGCGATCTCTTGCCTACGCCAGATCTCTCTCACTGCAACTACCATGAGCTACCATGTACACTTTGTCTACAATCTCCCCTTGTTCTTCTGCTCGCTCTTTCACTGTGTGTTTCTGCAGCAGGCTTTCCCAGTCAGACAGGCATTCTGCCTGTTAACCACGTCGGCTTTTGGGTGGGTTCACCAGCCCCACCCTGCCGAACTCTGAGTGTACAGCCCTTTCAAAACCGGGGTCAAAGTCGCTCCAGTCTTCAGAATGTGGATTTGTCACGTGCTCCAAATCCATCCAATTTAAAATCGAAGCCCATATTTCAATTGCAATCAATTAAAAAATTAACAGTGAAAAATCACAATTATATAACCAACACGCTGACTGCATATTGAATTCCAAAGTGACGAAGGTATTCCCATGCCTGAAGCACAATCCATGTTGTCTTCAAGCTCATGCAGTTAGAATGACAGAAATGATCACACCTTCACCTTTGTAGCTGATGCAAACTGCTAAACCTGGTGTTTTTCAACAAACAAACCTCAAAACATTTCCTCAACAAAATACTGCAATTGTTGGCAAGTAATAAACACAGTTTGCTTGGTAATTTGAAGTTAGATTTGTCCTGAGCTTGCAAATACCAGCCAGGAGTCCACAAACTTTTAAACTGAGATTTACTAATCCCAAAGAAGAAGACAAAGTGGCACAAGCACTGAAGGCTGTAAGTTCTGCACTGCATTCTCCTTATACCCGAAATCTTAAAAACCTAGTCACAAAGAATGCACCTAGTAATGGGAAATTAGCCGAAGCCAATAAATGAAGTACATGCTGGGATCCCTCTTAAGAAATCACAATTTAATCATGTTTAAGATACATTTTGAAAATTACCGAAATAAGGTAAAGGTCAAAGTACTAAATTTGTGGAAAACTTTGAACAAATGAGGAGGGAAAAAGGGCAAATAAAGTGGGAATACTGGTGAAAATCAAGAAATTGGAAAAGCAGTGAGAAACATTTGAAATGGTGACCAATAGAGTCAAGTCAACATATAATTCACTAAAAAGTGAAGGTAACTAGCCAATAATTAACAATCATGCAAAAATAAAGACATCAGGGAAAATTTTGAACCAATGGAAAAGGGTTAAATACGTAGGCAACTAAAGCAAGGATTGCAAAAGGAGATACCAAATGGATAGCAAAGGATCAAAAACAATTAGGAAGGTAAAGATAGTTGTCAAGGAATATAACAAAGAATTGTGATGTATTACACAAACATATGTTAACAAAAAATTTAAGACATATTGCTAGTGCCATTTTACAGCATGGACCAGTTGGATTCGACTTGGACTGGTTGGACTGAAGGTCTGTTTCTGTGCTGTTTGACTCTAATGTAATTCCTATATTTAAACAAGAAAGGAGTTGGAAGACGGTGAGGGATCTATATCCAATTAAGCTAATGCTAGTGGTAGGAAACAGCAAGGACCAACATTCTTCAACTCTTTGAAGAGGGTACAAAAGATTAAACAAGGGCAATGTAGTGGAGAGAATATATTTGGATTTTTCAAATATTTCCATAGGGCACTGCATAATTTTGAAATTTGAAAGCAACACCAAATTAGGCTATAGTTAAAACTGCAGAGTACTGTAATGAATATGGGAAGATGTTAATTAACTTGCAGAATGGATGTGCAATAATTGAATGAATGCTAATGTACATGAGTGCAATTTAATACATTTTTCAGTAGGAAGAATGAGAAGCCCACGTATTCTTTAAGAAAGATGTGTTTAAATGGAGTGATAGTGCAGAAGGATCTAGGGAATGGATAAATCACTAAAAATAGTGATACAAGTTAATAAATCTTTAAATCCTGTGACCACCTGATTGGTGAACCTGGACCACCTCAGGTACTACTGCTGGTTCTGCTGGAGGTATGAGAAGTGATCTTGGGAAACCATTTCTATTCCTTCTCCTCCTCCCACCTAGGAGAGATTCTAGTGCCTGCTACATCTGCTTCTTTCACATGTTGCAGATCCACATGAGCCCTGTGCCTTGTAGATATCTGAGTGACCAGTTTCTCTGGCCTTCCTGAAGGGGTGTGCAAGCTCATGTTATGTCTACACACACAGCATGCCCACACTGGCACCCCCTGACCAGCCTGTCACACTCCACAGACTCACTCACAACATTTTAAGCCTCTGGAGTTTCAAAAGCTGGGGCAGTGTTGCTCTGTCACAATCACCAAGCAACCTAGGATAGAACTAGGGCCAAGGGTGGAATCTTCTGTGCAGCTCTGGCAGAAGATATGAATGGGAGTGTCACTTCTACCTGGGGTAGGTCAACTTTCTCATTATCAAAGCCATGCGTTTCCTTTATTCTTTAGAGCGATTTAGCGTGGAAATATAATTTGAAACATTCTCTTCCCGTCAGTGATAAAATCTTTGCAATCATGAGCTGTTCTTGCTCACTAATCAAATCTGTATCTATTCCATAACATTGCTCTTATGGAAGGAACTCCAGTTTTGCTTCATATCCTCTGCCATTGGAACAGGAACTGATAAGGAGGAAGTTGCAGTCATTTTCTCATCACCGGTGTTTTTTAGACTGTGGTTTGCTTGTTTGTTCTTTGTTTTTATTTTCAGTGACAGCTCTGCACATACCTGTGTCCCTCAGTCAGTAGCTGGGCCTTCTTTCTTCGTTGCAACTATCACATCCATGTCACCTCTGATTCTATGTTTTGGTGTACAATGCAGAAATATGATCAGTACGAAGTCCTCATTGCAGTCATAAAGTCATACAACATGGAAACAATCTCTTCAGTCCAACTAGTCCAGGCCAACCATGTTCCCAAACAAAAATAGGCCCACTAGTTCCTCTCTTAAGAACGCAATAGTTATGTTGATTTGCAGAAACTCATTACCTAACATTTCTTGCTTCAGCTGAATTTCTACAAGTGGACCACAAGGGTGTTCTAGAAATGCTTCACTTCTCCAGAAACCTCCCAACCAGACATCAAGGGGCCACCAACGTTTACAGCAACCTCTGAGGGCAGTTTAAACAGCTTCATTGTTATTGTAAACTTAAGATATCTGCCAGTAATGTGTGTGTCTCATGACAGAGGTCACATGACTACAGTATATAAAATAATCAGAGGGTTAGATAGGGTGGATAGGGAGAGCCTTTTTCCTAGGATGGTGATGGCGAGCACGAGGGGGCATAGCTTTAAATTGAGGGGTGAAAGATATCGGACAGATGTCAGAGGTAGTTTCTTTACTCAGAGAGTAGTAAGGGAATGGAATGCTTTGCCTGCAACGGTAGCAGATTCACCAACTTTAGGTACATTTAAGTCGTCATTGGACAAGCATATGGACGTACATGGAATAGTGTAGGTTAGATGGGCTTGAGATCGGTATGACAGGTCGGCACAACATTGAGGGCCGAAGGGCCTGTACTGTGCTGTTATGTTCTATGTTCTATGCATTTCAATCCAAACAGTCCAACAGTAATGCCTGGGAAATTGGTTGTCCATTTTAGGAGACTCTGGGCATCTGACAGGGCTAAAGCCCGACCAGGGAAAGAATGAGAGTGCTTGTAATCTGCGCAAATCAATGTTGTATTAGGTGGTTTATCCACCTCCTGCAGCAGCACAATATTCCTGCAAATGAAATGATGCTCACTTGATATCAGTTTTCAGTTTACAACTATATGAAAAAAATGAAAAGAGAAAGGGGGAAGGATCATGGTTTGGGTTGGGGTGACCATGGAAGAGACTTCTCGCAGCCATGGTCCGCCTGGTCCATCCATTAGGCGTGTCTTTTATCTCAGTCCCCTTAGTGTTGATTCAGTTGGTCTGTTCAGCTCTACTAGTAATCCAGGCATAGGCTTAAGTAATTCTAACACTTTTACTACACCCTGGGTTATAACCTTGTCTCTCGAAGTACAGAGAGCTTCTATCGATATTCTTTTCAGACTGTCATGCTTATATGTCACTGACTGATTTACATCAACCCTTACTCCACATGTTAATGAGTTCCTGAGCCATTTAAGTAGGTACAACATTCAGTTGACTACTTCTTGCCAAAACTGCTTTGTTCACTTTCTAGGAGGAACACTGCTCTCTTATTGAAACATGTGTCCCATTGTGGCCTGCCAGACAAGGCAAACAGTCACTAGATTGTGTTTCAAACAAAGCAGAAGGCCATAAAGGAAACAAACTTGCATTCATGAAGCTAATTCAGACAAAACAGAATAAAATCAGACTCTAACTCAGAAAATGAAGGGTAAGCAAGTTTTTTTTAAATAATCCTTAAAAGTCTTTGAGTTTTTAAAGTGAAACAACATTTTCACTTTAAATGTTGAAATGTTGAGGTTTGCAGATTGCACAAAGAGAGCCGAGAGGGAAAAGAAAACTGACGAATAGAGAGGCACAAGGGATTTACGAACATAGAGAGGGAGTAACAGGTTTAATGATGGGGAGGGTCTAGTGGGACAGGACATGGCAAATTTGTCGCTTACAAACTACACTGATCACATTTATTAAACATATTTATGGGTTCCAAACATTTCTCTGCTGCTTAAAGAGATGGTCCAACTGCTATGCAGAATAATCTCACACCATTCATCAGAAATTAAAAATTTGTGTCACAAAACAACTTTTATTCATTCATGGGATGAGGCATCAATGGCTAGGCAGCATTTATAGCCCATCCCTAATTGCCCAGAGAGCTGTGGATCTAGAGTCACATGTAGGCCAGACCAGGTAAGGATGACAGTTTCCTTCCCTAAAGGACAAAGGTGAACACGAAGGGTTTGTCCCGACAATCAACAATAGATTCATGGCTATCATTAGATTCTTAATTCCAGATATTCATTGAATTCATGTTCCAGCATCTGCTATAGCAGGAGTTGAACTGAGATCCCTAGAAAACTATCTGGGCCTCTAGATTAACAGTCCACTGATAATACCACTAGGCCATCACTTCCTCTATCCCCTAAATATGATTTCCTTTGAAAGTTATGCATTGACCAGGAATTTATATTGAAATATGACTGCATATTTGTGTGATCCCTTTAAGAAAAAAGGATGCATAAAATCCAAGCTTTATGTTGTGCAGCTTTGAATTTCAAACTGCACTGGAGCAAGTGTGCAGTTAAAAGAACTGATTCTGTAGGAATCATGAGCCTGAGAAAAATGCTAAATGCTAAATAAGAAGACCAGATGAAGGAGGATGTGACAGGTCTTTTAAAAATGATTCAGCAATCCCTCTGGTTCCTATGCATTTTCTAAAACGCTGTCTGCCACCATTTTAAATTCAAACTCTGTGTGTGTTGAGCATTTGCCTTTGTCAATGTTGAGAGCTATTTTCAGACCATGACTCATTTGTTCCTTGCTTTATTTTAACTTTATCAGCTGTGTTCTGGATTCAGCTAAGGAATTCAACAAGGAGACAGAGCAAAACAGAGGGGCCAGTCTTTTGTCTCAAGGAAGCTTGGAAAAAGAAAATAGGGGAGAAAAAGAAATTGAGAGAAATATAGATGCAGACATGTCACAGATATTATAAGCTTGGTAATCACCCAACTCAGAGAAGACCTGTAAAGTATTGAGGCAGGCGGTTAAAAATATTGACACATGAAACACATGTCCCTGGTTGGAAATCCATTGCCATTTTACCCTATTCCATGCTGGCATCTCACACTTGGAGAGGTAGCTCATTGCATTAATGTATTTAAATCTTCACCTAGAGAATTGGTAGAATATGGACTTTGCTACCTCATGGAATGGTTGAAACATAGAAACTAGGAGTGGGAGTAGTCCATTCGGCCCTTTGACACTGCTCCATTATCCAATGTTCGTGACTAATCCTTGATCACAATTCCCACTTTCTCTCCATGCCACTTGATGCCTATAATATCTGTAGAAAATGAGGCAAATAATACAGCTGCATTTTAGGGGAAGTTAGCGATATCAATACAAGAGAAAAGAATGGAAAGTTATGGTGATAAGATTAGAAAAAGTAGATTAGAATGAAGCTGGTCTGGAGCACAAAAATGTTGACAAAGATCAGTTGAGCCAAATGGCCTATGTCAGTGTTATAAATTCTATGTAATGGGTAACCTGGAATATTTTTCAGGTGCTTTTTTTGTGGCAGGATTCAGGAATACTCAGGCAAATGACTCAGCACATGGCTCAGGGACAGCCCTTGAAGTAAACAGTGCTTGTAAATCCACAAGGCTACATTTGCCTAGTGTTGACATCTCTGACTGTAAATCTTGCTGACAGTGAATGGGTTAAGATGAATCTGTGGTTGCTGTATCAAGTTCATGCACTGTTCACAAGTTGGACACATGATGGAAAAGTGCTAAAACAAGATAAGCTTTTAAGAATTGGAATATGACACAGCGGCTAGCAGTTTTGCACCAAAACATATCATATGATATACCATTGAATTGAAAAATGGTTTAAGTCAGGGTTAGCAAAGGTGTAGCAGATGGTTCTCTGCTTGCACATTATCCTGGTGCCAAAATAAGCATGTTTTAGTGAAACACAGAAATATGGAGGGATGCCTGGAACTTTGTCACTCAAAGCTAAGAGTTGTCTTGACTTTGAGAAAATCCTAGTTCCTGATAAACATCACTTCCTTGTAAGCACGAATATTTTCATCAGATCTTGAAAGCTAACTTACTTTTTGCGTCCAAACAACCTTATCACAGGCTGTGAGTTTCCAATGAAAGTGCTGGTGAGTGTATCAGCATTTTTCGAATAGTGTACCCCAATGATCAAGACTCCAAAAGTACACTGTTAGACAATTGCACTTCTAGTGCCAGTAAGCTCTTTGTTCAGGGAATATTGCAGCTAAGCCCCTCACACAATATTCTGGGAATCAAACCTTCCATCAGAAAGTGATAGAGTTCAGGAACATGAACTCTGCTCTATTCATCACTCACTCCACGAACTCCAATGTCCCTACTGCTATATCCTTTTGAGATCTTGTAACAGAATGTCCTAGAAGCTCTCCTGGACTTGTTAGCCAATGAGATATGTCCATAATGGAGTCAGACAGATTGAAGATCAACCTGCAAATCCTTCCAACAAATACTAATGGTAGACAGTAAGAGTGGCAGAGATTCCTGGTCAGCCATATAATGGAAAGAAAGTTGAAGTCTCCACCATCACTATCTTTAACTCCAGACTACAACATTCATGTTGTCTCAGTAAGTTAACCTCACTGAGTAAACAGTTTCTTGATCTCAACTAATGGTACCACTGGCCAAGTCAGATTATACAAATCTGGTTTGAGGTATCGTAGGTTTAACCTTTGTAATTGGCTACTGTGCTATTTTAATTAGCTGTAATTGTAATTAACTGTATCTGTACCCTGTAACTGAGACACACTGCTGTCATTCCAGCAGAGATCAATTAACTAAGCACAAGGTAAGAATTAAACAGCGTTGATTCAATAGTAATGAAAACAAAAAAGTTTTTAAAAAACAAGTTTTCTGATTATAGAAGACTGATAAAATAATCTTAAAACATGCAACAAAATTCAGGGAACTATTGGCCTCCTGGTATTATTGCTAGGCTATCAACCTGGAGACCCAGGTAAAGTTCTGGAGACCTAGGTTTGAATCCTGCCACGGCAGATGCTGCAATTTCAATTCAATGAAAAGAAAATCTGAAATGACCAGTCTAATGATGACCATGAAAGCATTGCTGATCACCACGAAAATCCTATCTCGTTTACTAATGTTTAGGGAAGGAAATCTACCACCCCTACCTGGTCTGGCCTACATGTGACTCTAGACCCACAGCAATGTAGTTAACTCTTAACTGCCCTCAGGGGTTCAGGGGTTGGTGATGAATGCTGGCCTAGCCAGAGATGCCTACATCCTGCAAATGAACTTTTTAAAAAGTTTTAACCGGTTTCCCAATATTACAGAGCCCCAAGTCTAGTGAAATTATGTCCCTATCTCAAATTTGAAATTTCTACTTAATTGGCTCTTTAGTTTCTTTGCTATGGACCGTAGAGACAACTCAATTAGTCTTTTTCAAGTTTTTTAAAATTCATTCTTGGAACGTGGGCTTCACTACCTAGGTCACCATTTATAGCCCATTCTAACTGAGAAGGTTTGGATGAGCTGAGCAGTGTTGCAGTCTATTTGGGGCAAGTGAGAGTTCCAAGATTTTGACCCAGCCACAACTGAAGGAACAGCAGTATATTTCCAAGTAAGGATGGTGTATGGCATTGAGGAGGATCTGCAGGTAGTAGCCTTCCTATGCATCTACAGCCCTTGTCCTGCTGGATGATAGTGGTCATGGGTTTGGAAGGAGCTGTCTAAGGAGCCTTGGTGAATTTTTGCAGTGCATCAGTGTAGATGATACACACTATTGAGCATCAGTGGTCTAGTGGATGGATGTTTGAAAATTTGGTGCCAATCAAATGGGCTGCTTTGTCCTGGGAGATATCAAGATTCTTGTTGGAGCTGCATTCATTCAGGTCAGAGGGGAGTGTTGCAACATATTCCTGACTTGTGCCTTTTAGATGGTGGATAGGCTTTGAGGAATTAGGAGGTTAGTTATTTTCCATGATATTCCTAGCCTCCGACTTGCTCTCGTAGCCACGTAATTTATGTGGCTATACTAGTTCAGTTTCTCATCAGTGGTACACGCACACCCCTCCCCCCGACCCCCGCCCAGGATGTTGCCCATAGGGGACTGAGTGATGGTAACTTCATGAAAGCCAAAAGATGATAGTTAGATTCTTTCTCTTTGGAGACACTCATTGTCAGGTGCCTATGTGGGTATGTGTTACTGTAAAATCTGCCAGCATGATATTTTCACAAACCCGAGAGCCTAAACTTTCTCAGTCCTAACAAACTGCAGATTTATAACTTAACTAAACTTTTCTGGTTTGGAGAGTCTTCTACAGAAGTAATTAATATCCTGAGCTGCCCTTAATCATCCTAGGAGAGAAATTAAACCTACTTCTGAACTCAACTCTTGTGATCTGAATGTTACAAAATATTCAATCCTAGATTTGTCTGAACTGAAAACAAAGCTAATGGACTTAAATGTTTATGCCACCTGTCCTAAGCCAAACAGTATAAACATCTTTCTATTAACACCACAATAGTCTATAGTCACCTGCTTACCTCCAATTATTGAAGTCAGCCCACTGGTCTGGAAGCATTTTCTGACCTTTTTTCTAACAAAAGCACTTCATAGGAAGAAACAATGTGCATCTGCTTCTATTTTGAAATCCAATTTCAGAAGACGATATTACTAGATATAAATTATATACCTTTCATTCCACTTTCCACGTGCTGCCATTGTTTCTTTTGCCACATACCTGAAATCTGTGCTGCCTTGTTTGTGATCACCTCATAAGTGAGAACAGTTCTTCTCTATCTAATTTGTCCCGACACTTCATGATTCTGAACGTCTCTATCCAATCTCCACTCAGCCTTCTCTTGTCCAAAAAAAGAAGTCACAACCTCACCAATCTATCCCCATAACTGAATTTCCTCGTCCTCGGAAATATTCTCAAGCATTTTTCCTATTCTAGCTCTCATACCTGCACAACTTCCCAAAGCTGAAGCATCAAGAACTGGATGCAATCCAGTAGAGACCTGTGCTTTAAACCGAGAGACAAAGGAAACTTCTGGGTCTTGCATGGATAGGTTCAGTGTCCCCAGTACTTGAAAGCAGCTCAAGCTGGAAGCCAAGAAGATACTAAGAGCTGTTCTTTGACCAGGGCAACCTGAAGAAGGGTCTAGGCCCGAAACGCCAGCCTTCCTGCTCCTCTGATGCTGCTTGGCCTGCTGAGTTCATACACCTTGTTATCTCAGATTCTCCAGCATCTGCAGTTCCTACTATCTCTCTCAACCTTAAAACTGATCTCTTTGCTGGAAGTACTGAATTTGCCTTTCTATTCTGATATCACCCCGAGGAGTGCATTCATTAACTGAGCTCTGATCAGTGTTTATAATTTATTAGGTCAGTGTGCATGCACAGGCTTTATGTAATATTCATAATGAATTAATAGACCCAACTCACTTCTGGTATTAAATGTTATATCTTCAATGGATTGTAACTATTATTTACTCCAGAGCCAGGCTGACATAAAAAAAATCCCAGCTACCAACCTTTCAGTGTTATAAATATATTGCTATACCTTCCAACAGCTGGGCTGTCGTGTTAATGGAAGGTCAGGCTCTATGTCTATTCCTGACAAGTTTATAGAGTTGCCTAGTAACATGTTACACAACATTAAAAACACCACTGACAATCCAGAAGCCAGTCAGACTAATTCAGCATCTTATTCAGGCCTATGTAATAAATTGCAATAACCTAAATCAGATTAACCGCAAGGAAAAAAAATGTATGAAGTACTATGAGGGGCTGGGATTTGCTTAACACAGTTTAATGCTGCAGTTGATGTGCTGTTCTCTTTAACTAAGTAAAATGTGCAAATTCATAGTCACACCTAACTCCTCATCTCTAACCAAAAATCCCAGCTTTGTTGGCATTTATGTAGCACTGACTAGCATAATTAATGCAACCCTCAAACCAGGTACATCGCTATCACCAACTCTAAGTAATAATCTGTGCTCACTATCTCTAAGTAAGCAACCTTAGCTAGCACCAAAACTGATCAAGATCCTGAAGGCCTTGACCGAGATATTGAGAGGTTCTTTTCCCTGTTTGGAGCACCTGGAACAGGGGGACACAGCCTTGAGATAAGAGAGAGCATTCCACTCAAAAGTCTGTGTATCTTTGGAATTCTTTACCCAAGCAGAGTTCATTTGTGCAGAAAACAGAGTTTTCATTTCAGGCTCAGTGAGCCTTCTTCAAAAGGGTCTGAACAAGGATCACTGGACACGGAGCTCTGCTTTGTCTCCACACAAGCTGCCCAGACCTGCTAAGATTTTCCAGCAATTTCTGTTTCTGTTTCCGATTTTTGACATCCACAGTTCTTTGCTTTGTTTTTGTTTAGGACCTATCATCTAATGTATTTAAGGTTGCGATAGGTTCCTGGGCGATCCTGGTGAAGGAAATAGAAGAGTTAAATTCCAAGGTCAGCCATGATCATAGTGAATGGGGAAGCAGGCCAGGTGGGCTGAATAGCCTACCTCTGTTTCTATCACTTGGATTCTGATCAGTCATTCTAGCCCTACAGAATGTGACTGGCAACCACAACTAGTCCCAACAGTCACCAACTCCAGCCCACAATCTCCGCACCTATCTCTAAATCACAACTTCCAATCATTCTAGCCCTAGTATAGCTTGACCAGTGACTACAATATTATTAACTCCAGCATGCCCTGCTCCCAACCAGCTTTATCAAATAACCCTGATATCTAAATCAAACCAACGACTATACCTCTCGATATAGCTCTAAACCATCCCAATGCTGACTGACTCTTCCACAATTCTGCGAAGGTAGCACGGTGGCTCAATGCTTAGCACTGCTGCCTCACAGCACTGGGGGCCTGGGTTTGATTCCACCCATGGGCAACTGTCTATGTGGAGTTTGCACATTCTCCCTGTATCTGTGTGGGTTTCCTTCGGGGGCCCTGGTTTCCTTCCACAGTCCAAAGATGTGCAGGTTAGGCAGATTGGCCGTACTAAATTTCCTATAGCATCCATGGCTATGCAGGCTAGGTGGGTTGGCCTAACGAAATGCGGGGTTATGAGGACAGGATTGGGGGGTGGATCTGGGTGGGATTCTCTTCTGAGGATCAGTGTGGATTCAACAGGATGAATGACCTATTTCCACTCTGAGGGGATTCTATAAACGATGTCTCTCATTTGACAGTAAGCTGATACTATGCTGTTTATCATCCTCCAGCTGCATTATGCTGCCCACTGAGGTATTTCTGTATCAGCATCCTGCTCATTTCCTTAAAGTCCTAAAACATGTCTGCTGAGGTCAGTGACCATCCTGGAATAACTGTAGTGTTCCATGGGACATTGTTATCTAATCAATTCACTCCATTTAGGGATATCAATTTAATAGTAAACCTGCCAAACAGCACTTAGCTAAATATAAAACTTCGAAAGAGCATCTCTAATAGTTCAATGCGAGGCAGTGAAAGGAACTCCTTCAGTGCAATGGGACAAGGGAGTGATTATGTTTCTTAACTGCAGCTATCAGCCCTGGAACACAAGGATCAGCCAATTTCAGCCTGCTGCAATATCACTTGCTACTTCAGTCAACTGGAAACAAAACCCTTGAGTCTGGTCAAAGGAAATTCATTCATTGGAATCAGAATTCCAGCAAGCCCAGATTACCTTTAAGCAGTATTGCCTGTGTATCCTGATCTATTTCAGGTCCTTGCCTGTCTACTATTTAAATAGTGGCTGGGTAGGAACTTGAATCCATGCACAATTTGTGTTGGCTATGGGTTTGTTTCTGTACGTTTATGATTAATTGCAGATCATTCTTTGTGAGCATATCGATCTGCGAATGTAAATAAACTAGATTTCCAAACTCTGTGAGGTTCAGATCCAAGCAAAAAGGGTACACTGAACCTTTATAGGGCTCTTTCTGGACTGCAACTAGAGAGCTTTGTCCAAGTCTGGGCATTACATTTTTGGGAAGGGTGACAGGGTCCTAGAGATGGTACAAAGATGATTTATCAAATGACATCAGGGGAGGATGGTGGCATAAAAGTAATATCATTGGACAAATAATCCAAAGGTCCAGGCTAGTACTGTAGTGACAAATTCAAATCCAACCAGAACTGATGCAACTTATTCAATAAATTTGGAACTGAAAGCTAATTTCACAGAAGGTCATGACACTTATCACTGATTGTTGTAACAACCCATCTGGGTTACTATATGCACTCGCCAGTGAAGGTTGCAGAATAGTAATGGCCCCACCTCTGAGCTAGCAGGCCCAGGTTCAAGTCCCAGCTTCTCCAGAGATATGTCACAACACTTTTGCAGGTTAATCAATAGTATGTATGCACACACCATCCTGACTTGGAAATATATCCCTGTTCTTTCAGTGTCACTGGGCCAAAATCTGGGAATTTCTCCCCTCATTATATCACTGGTTTACTGACATGAAATGAACTGCAGCAGTTCAAGAAGACAGCTCACCACCACCTTCTCAAGAGAAACTAGGGACAGCCAGAGTGCCCACATTCCCTGAATAATTAAATAAATGACTAGCATCGTTAGGGAAGGAATCTTCCATCCTCATCTGGTCTAGCCTGTTATAGTTTCAAATCCCGTGAGTGCTACTATCTTAAAATTGACCATTCCTCCTCACTGTCCCCATGTTATAAATGTCAGATATGAGATGTGGCCACTAATCCTTCTTGTTGGTATGCTTTGTTTATTGATACCATGCGGGAAGGGTGCCCACACGCATCTGAGACAGTAAATAAGTTCAATCTTGAAGAAGAGTAATTAAATTTATTATATATTGGCTAGCTACATTTTGTTTAAGACATAGGACTGCCTGTTGTGGTTAATCAAAATATAGGAGCAGGAATAGGCCATTCAGCCCTTTACCTGCTCCAACATTCAATATGATCATGGCTGATCATCTAACTCAGTTCTCAGTTTAAGTTTTCACTCCATACCCTTTGATCCCTTTAGCCTTAAGAACTACATCAAACTTCTTCTTGGAAACACTCACTGTTTTGGCCCCAGCCACAGAATTTCACACTCACCACTCTCTGAGTGAAGAAATTTCTCCTTTTCTCAGTCCTAAATGGCCTCCTCCCATACCCTTATATTGAGTTTCCTAGTTTTGAAATTCTCTGTTATTAGTACTATCCTTCCAGCAGTTATCTTGTCGAATCCTATTAGAAACTTATAAAATTCTGTGAGATCCTCCCTATTCTTTTAAACTCCAGTGAATATAGTCCCAATCAATTCAATCTGTCTCCCTACATCAGTCCTACCATCCCAGGAATCAGGCTGGCAAACCTTTGTTGTGCTCTCTTCAAAGACAGAACACCCTTTCCCAGATGAGAATAAAACCTTACATAGTACTCTACGTGTATCTCACCAAGGCCCTGTACAGTTACAGCAAGGCATCCCTAATCCTGTATCAGACTCACCTTAAGTGTAAGCTTCTGATACCACTACACTATTAATACTAATACATTTGCACACAGCATTGACAACAAGCGCAGAAGCACACAGGGAACCAGTTATCCCCTCCCAGGATGTCCTTTATATCCTGATGAGTGCAGCCTATCTCATAATGTCAGTCAATCCTTTCAGGTCCTAATACATGGTCCACATGTGACTCCAGATCCACAGCAACGACTCTTAACTGCCCTCTGAAATTCAGCAAGCCACTCAGTTCAAGGGCAATTAGTGATAGACAACAAATGCTTGCCTTTCTCGTAACATCTCTATCCCATGGAAGATTAAAAAGATAAAGAAAGGTAAAGTCTGCTAATGCTAATTGGATACTGCAATGTAACAACACAGGAAGTGATGCAACTTCACATGACCTTGTCTCTCGCAGTCTTAAGGAGGGATGAAGCTGCAGTAAGAAAAATAAAATTAAATAAATTGAATGCTTTCCTTGCTTCATAAGATTGCAAATACTCTTTGGGATCAAAATGAGACAAAGAATATTATAGGTATAAGGGATGAAGAAGCTCACTCTCCTTTTCATTAAAATGATTGGCACAAAATAACTGAAGGTAATGTGAGGAAAAACATTTTTAACGCAATGGGTGATTAGCCTATGTCTGTGGTGGAACAGGTTGAATCATAACTTTCAAAAATTAATTGGGCAATTAAATGAAGTGAAATATTTTAAGATCTTCAGGGAAAGGTGAAGTGAGTGCAATTAGTTCAGTTGCTGTGTAGAGAAATGGGAAGGACATGAAGGCAGAATGACTTCTTTCTGTGCTAAAGCTATTCTATTATTTTTGAAGGATAAAGCTGGATAGAATATAATGTGTCAATTGTATTGAATTTTCAATGGTTAGGTTGCATATGCAATCACATCTTTTGTTTCCAAGGTTTACCTTGAAGAGACAAATATATCACTGTCCATTCTGGCCTTCTACACACACTGTTAGGGTGTCTTCGTTTAAATTTATGGGTTTGAAGACAATTTAAGGAATCAAAGGCTATGGGAAAAAAGTAGGAATATGACATTGAGACAGAAGATTAGCCATGATAATATTGAATAGTAGAAAAAGTTTGATGGGCTAAATGACCTACTCCTCCTATTTTCTATGCATGGGTTTTGATTCTTGCCTCGAGGCCAATATTTCAAAATTTGGACAGTAGCAACTTGTTCATCCCAATGAACAGCAGCAAAAACTCCATTATGTGACAGGACTTTCACCCTTGCGTTTTTTTGGCTACAAAAGTGTTTTTCAGACTGGAGGTCTGTAACTACCGGTGTTCCATAGGGATTGGTGCTGGGTCCACTTTTGTTTGTTATTTATATAAATGATTTGAATGAGAATTTAACGGGATAGTTAATTAGTTTGCGGATGACACCAAAATTGGTGATGTAGCTGACAGTGAAGAAGGTTATCCAAGATTACAAGGAGACCTTGATCAATTGGGCCAATGAGCGGAGGAGTTTAATTTGGATAAATACCAGGGATTGCATTTTGGTAAAACAAATAAAGGTCAGGACTTGTACTGTTAAGGGAAGGGACATGGGTAGTGTTGTCGAACAGAGAGACATAGGGGTTCAGGTAGATAAAGCTGCGTCACAGATAAACAGGGTGTTCAGAAGGCATTTAGCACACTTGCTTTCATTGCTTAGAACATGAGTATATGAATTGGGATGTCTTGTTGAGGTTGTACAAGACACTGGTAAAGCCTCTTCTACAATACTGTGTCCACTTCTGGTCACCCTGTGAAAATTGGAGAGGGTGCAGAAAAGATTTACCAAGCTGCTGCTGGAACTGGAGGGTTTGGTTTATAAGTAGAGGCTGCATAGGTTGGGTTTTTTTTCCCACTGGAGCATAGGAGGTTGAGGTGTGCCCCTACTGAGGCTTTATAGAGTCATGAGGGTCAAAGATAAAGTGAATAGCAATGGTATTTTTCCTTAGGTGGGCAAGCTCAAAACTATGTGTCATAATTTTAACAAGAGGAAAAAGATTTAAAAGGGACCTGCAAGGCAATGTTTTCACACAGAAAGTGGTTTGTATATGAAATGAACTGGCAGAGCAAGTGGTAGACGTGGGTACAATTACCATATTCAAAAGACATTTGGAGAGGTGCATGAATAGGAAAGGTTTAGAGGGATATGGGCCAAATGCAGGCAATTGGAGCCAGTTTAGTTTGGGAAAACTTGATTGGCATGGACAAGTTGAACTGAAGGGTGTGTTTCTGTGCTGTATGATTCTATTACTCAATGGCCATCCGACTCCACCCACCCTCATCTCACCTGTCCACCCAGCCACTTGTGGACCTCTGAACCTCTTTGGCCATTCAATAAGATCATGGTCAATCTGAATACTCCACATTCCCACCTAACCCCAGCAATCTTTCCTTCACCCCTCGCTTAGCAAGAATTGATATATCCCTGCTTTAAAAGTATTCAGAGATTCTACCTCCACTGCCTTTTCCAGGAAGTGAGTGCCAAAGACTCACCACCGTCTCCAAAAAAAAGTTGAGTCCTCATCTCTGACTTAAATGGACGAACCCTTACTTTAAACAGTGATCCATCATTCTAAGAGCTCATGAAGTACGAACGACTTCTAGAAAATGTTTCAACACCAGTTTGTTACAGACTGTGGGTCTTTCCTTGGCTTCAGCAGACAGTGATACTTATTCACTGCCATTCTGCTGCATTCAGCTTTCAAGACCATCACAAGGCAAGTAACATAATCAAATGGTGGGCCAGGCTCCTGAAACTAACCAGAATATAACTTGTTATAATCATGGTTTCATATTCTGAAACATTGAGTGAAGATCAGCTTGGTGAGGTATGCAAGGAATTTCAGCAAAAGTAGTGTCATGCATCATGCATCATCAGTTCTGTGGAAGGGTCACTGGACCCAAAACATTAACTCTGTTTTTTCCTTCACAGATGCTGGCAGACCTGCTGAGCTTTTCCAGCAACTTTTTTTTTCATGCATCACGCACTTTCTTATGGAAAGCATGATTACGTGAGTCTCTTGCCCCTTTCAGTAGGTGATTGGCAAGGGGGTAGGCTAAACAATTTAAAGAAAAAAACTTTGGCATTCTTTTGATTGCTTTTTGGTAGTTGAACTGAATAAGGTGTGCGATTTGTTGAGTGTGGGCAGAGCTACTGCAGTTGCTACAACCGCCCTCACCCCTGGATTAAAGGGGGTAATATGATGCAGGGCTCCTGCAGCTGATGGGGACGCAGTGATCTCAGTGGAAAGGTCCTGGGTCTGTTTTCGTCACCGGCTGAAAGCCACACACAGAATGGCCACTTTGGGGGAGGTACTGAATCAGTTATTAGTATGGGTGATAATGGGAACTGCAGATGCTGGAGAATCCAAGATAATAAAATGTGAGGCTGGATGAACACAGCAGGCCCAGCAGCATCTCAGGAGCAGCCTGCTGTGTTCATCCAGCCTCACATTTTATTATCTCAGTTATTAGTATGGACCTGACTACAATTGCATTCAGGATACAGTCTGCTCATCATGCCTCGCAGTTGCTTTCAAAGGGCCGTTCTAATTCATCTCACTTCCACGTAAAAATTAGAAAAGTAGGAAACTCAGTATCAACTCAAATCCATATTTTATTAAAACAGCGCTTGATGGGAGTCTGCTATTTCAATAGCTCAATGACACCACCTGGTGTTTTACATGGGTTGATTTTTTTCTTGCCTACCCACACATAAATAATACGCCAGAACTGCAACTTCGGGACTCCGTTCAGGAGGGTACAGTAGAAATAAAACCTGCCCCTTGAGGTCAGAGATGATGGGAACTGCAGATGCTGGAGAATCCGACATAACAAAGTGTGGGGCTGGATGAACACAGCAGGCCAAGCAGCATCTCAGGAGCACAAAAGCTGACGTTTCGGGCCTAGACCCTTCTTGAGAAAGAATCAGCTTTTGTGCTCCTAAGATGCTGCTTGGCCTGCTGTGTTGGCCCCTTGAGGTTGTGGTGTGACGGGAGTCC
Organism: Stegostoma tigrinum; assembly: GCF_030684315.1. Classification (NCBI taxonomy): domain Eukaryota; kingdom Metazoa; phylum Chordata; class Chondrichthyes; order Orectolobiformes; family Stegostomatidae; genus Stegostoma; species Stegostoma tigrinum. The sequence continues at coordinate 31,751,016 of NC_081381.1, forward strand.
CGCCTCTTGAGATGGTCGGAACTGCAGATGCTGGAGAATCCGAGATAACAAGGTGTAGAGCTGGACGAACACAGCAGGCCAAGCAGCATCATAGGAGCAGGAAGGTTGACGTTTCGGGTCGGCACCCTTCTTCCTAAGGAAGGGACAACATTAACCTATGCTGAGATAATAAAATGTGAGGCTGGATGAACACAGCAGGCCAAGCAGCATCTCAGGAGCAGAAAAGCTGACGTTTCGGGCCTAGACCCTCGAAACGTCAGCTTTTGTGCTCCTGAGATGCTGCTTGGCCTGCTGTGTTCATCCAGCTTCACACTTTATTATCTTGGATTCTCCAGCATCTGCAGTTCCCATTATCTCTGATACTATATTAACCTATGCTGCCTTGGTTTGCCTTCAGGCTTATTTACCCTGAAGAAGGGTTTCGACCCGAAACGTCAAACTTTCCAGCTCCTCTGATGCGGCTTGGACTTCTGTGTTCATCCAATTTCACACAGTGTTATCCCGCCCCTTGAGGTCGTGCCTAGTTGAAGTCCCGCCTCTTAAGGTCGTTGTCCAGCTGAGGTCCCGCCTCGTAAGGTCGTTGTCCAGCTGAAGTCCCGCCTCTTAAGGTCGTCGTCCCGCTGAAGTCCCGCCCCTTAAGGACAAACGGCGGAGGTAACCCCCGTGACGTCAGGCGCTTCTCAATGTCTGACGCACAGCCCGTCACTCAGAATGCAAGAGCGCGCACGCGTGGTTGTCGCTTTCGGTGATCGGGCGCGCGGTCACGTGTCGACGGGAGAGCGCGCATGCGCGCGCGCCCTAACCGGTGAGGGGAGTGAGCCGGGCGTCAGCGGCGAGCCCCGGGGCCTGGGCTGGTCTTTGCTGGTGAGGATGCTGAGGCCGCGAGTATGGAAACCCTGAAAGTGAAGGATCGGATCCTGGAGAACATCTCGCTGTCGGTGAAGCAGGTGAGAGGCTGGAGTCTGCAGCACCTTGACCGGCGGATTTAGTGCGTGTCATTACTGCCGACCCGTTTGGTCGCCCAGCGGCACTGCCTGAGACAGGGCGTTGTACAGAGCCAGGCAACAAAAAATTGGCTTCTATTTTTTTATTAGGAAGCATTCCAGTGTTGTTAGGATCGCACTGTACCATTCTGCCTGTTTTCCAGGCTAAACTGCAGACCAATGTTCGAAGTTGACAACTGCATCCACCTTTTTAATAGAGAAAAAGGGGTCTGGGATTGAGCAATCACATTGGCCTGATGAGCTGAATGGCCCTGGACTTGTTTCTCACTTCGTTGCAGGAGCCATGAAAGCGCAGCCTGCTGTGTTGTGATGCTTTGTCGTAGGTTGGTAATCTCAACGGTAATCTTTCGACAAAAAAAGCCCTTAATCAACCTCTGTAAAAATCTTACCATTTATGCGTGCATTCTCCCTCGCATAGACATTGTTTACGTTTATAACGGGCACCAGCCTTTGGCAAATAATCCTAGCTATTACCACTGAAGTGAATTGCAGAGGCGTTTATCGCAGTCTGAAGCATGGGAGAAGAACAAAAGAGAAGTACAGCCCAGAAAGAGGCCCATTGTCCTTCCAAGCCTGTACCAATCATCATGCCCTAACTAAATTTAAATAAAATCTTCTGTCCATGTCGCTCTATTCCCTCCCTATTCATGCCTCTTAAATGTCGCCAATGTGCCTGCTGTCACCACCTCTTCTAGCATTGCGTTCCACGCTCCAACCCTGGATATCCTTATCATGTTGTGATCACTCATCACAACAAACCTGTTCATTTAGTACTTCAAATTTCAAATACATAGATATATTTAATGAAAAGCAAAAGGTCAGCAGACGCTATAAATCAGAAACAAAAACATAAGTTGCTGGACAAGTTCAGTAAGTCTGGCAGCATCTGTGGAGAAAGATCTGAATTAATGGTGCAGTTGCTTTTTTAATAATACCATTTGATTTGGGCTTCTAAATGTTTTAAAATTGATTAGCAAAAAGTATTATAATGATGTATGCACCACCACCACCTCGGTGTAAACTCACATAGTTTGTCTGCCTGAAGTTATGGATAATAAACTATGGCACCAGCCCACTGGCTAGCTACAGTGGGAACTGTATTCTGTACAGATCATTTGTAATCTTGCTGAGTAGCTCCTTATTGTCTGACGTGTTTGACAGTTCTTAAATTGAAGCTCGAGTGTACTGGGCAACAGGTACTTTCAATCATGTTTCCACATTTGATTGTCTAAATTCTGTAAATTTTTGAAAGCAATGTTGATACTGGAGTACTTTCTAATCTGGACACCAATTGTCAGCATCAAGCATGTTAAGTCAAACAGCCACAGAGATCCACATCCTTTGTAATTGAATGACATTCTCTTTATCTTTTCAATGAATGAAAATTCAAACTAAAATTCAATAACTGACTTTAAAATCGTAAATTCTTCAGTGTATTGTCCAAATCCAATTTATTTTAGGAAAGAAGAAAGCGCGCCTCTTCTTTGTAGAAGTGCCTATTCAAGAATTAATATTTGGAGTAAATTCATTGTTAATCCTTTCACATATGCTAAGGAATGTAATAACTAAACATATTTAAATATTTACACACTGTACAAATGTGTTTGATCATTCTGCCACACTGTATAACTAGCAGAACAAATAGAGCAACAATTGTTATACAATGCAGAAAAGACCTCGTTTATGTTCAGCAGATCCAACAACATATTGAAGAAGTTAATTGTGGGTTCTACTAAAAGAATATTCAATAGATAAAACCCTGGTGAATTTATTTGTCACATTTTTGCCTAGGTTGCCTACTTCTGTAGAATTGGGGCTATAGTCTGAGAAATAGGGCTAAACCATTCAGGAGAAATGTTAGGATGCACTTCTACAAAGAATGGTAGTGTTTGAACTCTCTTCTACCAATGAGTATCAGTTGTTAATTCTAAACGTGAGCAAAGGTATTAAGGGATATGGGCCAAAGGCAGGTATGTGGATTTATGTTACAGATCAACCATTATTTGATTGATGGAACAGGCTCAAGAGGTTGAATGGCATTTTCCTATTCCTGTGTTTTCTAGTTGAGAGTTTTTAATTGTCCATTCTGAAAATAATTGAACTAATAAATTCCTGCTCATGATGTTGATGGTAATGCCAATTGGGCTATGTTGAACAGCATGGTTTTGTCCTTCATTGGAGCTGATGATCTTTTATGCTGTACGATACATGGGTTCTGGATTGGCAATTTGGGGTCCAGCTGATAAGTACTTTTGGTTTCAGCTTCTTGTATCTAACATTAAACTGTGTGAAGTGAGTCCTGTGGATTGTGTTGGTATTGATTGAAATCATGTCCGTTGTGCTCCTCCATGGCTGACAACCACACTGTGACCCAGGGCAGGTTCCTCAGCTACAGGGAGGATGCAGTTGGGGAGGAACTTGACGATAATTTTTCCAATAGTCGACTGCAAGGAGATTCTGCTGTAGTTACGCAGTTGGCCCTGTTCCCTTTTCTGGAAATGCTCGTGACTGTGGCATCTTGGAGCGCTCCCAGGATGCTCTCCTCCTTCCAGATAAAGCACACTAGGGCATGTAGCTGCAGCAAGAGCTTTTTGCCTCCCTACGTCAAAGCCTCAGCAGGGGTACCATGTCCACCAGAAGCCTTGCTGATCTTAGGCTGGCAGATGGCCTTCACTACTTTGTGCAGAGCTGGGGTGTTGCTGAACTTGTGGCATGTAGTAAGCTGTGGGATGCATTCGAGGATGCTCGGATCGATGACAGAGTCCTGAAAGGAAGTAACAAATGCTGCATAGTAGAGGGTGGGTTTTTACTGTGCAACAGCTGCAGGAGAAATGCAGAGAAAAGAACCTTACCCTGTACGTGGCCTCCTTTAACCGTATTGGGAAGCATCGTGGTGCGGCCTTCTCCACTTTGGTTGCACCATGGAGTTTGTCATCATCCTTTGCCTGCTCTGTGATGACATGGAAGTCATGGTAATAATAAATGGCTCCACCAGTGCATCCCCCATTCAGTCCCCAGTGTCAAGCAGGGCTACATCATCGTTCAACACTGTTCTCGATCTCCTTCGTTGCAGTGCTTCACCTCACGGCTGACAAGCTCCCCACTGGAGTGGAGCTAACTCTCAGAGCCAGCAGGAAATTGTTCAATCTCTAACACCTTCAAGCCAAACCTAAAGTCACCCCAACCACTCATCGAGCTGCAGTATGCAAATTAACGCCTGCGTATGTGCAATCTGAGGATGTGCTCCAGACCATCATCAGCACCTTTTGTGGAGGCATATGAGAGCATGAATCTCATTCTGTACATCCGCAACATGAAGGTCCTCTGCCAACCAGGCCTGGAATTGTGGAACGAATCCCCAATCATCAAGGCCCATGGGAAGGCCTTAAAACAACATTGGCCACTTCCAATACCTCCTATCGGCCAAAGCAGTTATTGTTGAAGAGATCCAGCACCACCTCCAGTCTGCTAGCGCAGTCTTTGGCTGCCTGAGGGAAAGGGTACTGGAGGACAACAACATCAGATACAACATCAAGATGCTGGTTTACAGAGCTCTGGTGGTTTCCGGCCTCCCATATGGCTCTGAGACATGGACTGTCTACAGCAGACACCTCAGGGCACTGGAGCTGTACCACCAATGCTGTTTGCGCAAGATCCTGCAAATCTGCTGGGGAAGAAAGACGCACCAATACCAGCGTCCTCAATCAGGCCAACATCCCCAACATCGAGGCACTGGTCGTGATGGACTGGGCACATCGCCTGTGTGACCAACACGAGATTCCCCAGCTTCAAAATGGCAGATGAACCCCATGTGGATAGAGGAAGCTCTTCAATGATACCCTCAAGGCCTACCTGGTGAAGTGCAGCATTCCCAGAGACACCTGGGAATTACTGGCACAAGACCATCCAGTGTGGAAGAGCAATGACCGGAAAGGCGTCAAGTTCCTCAAGGCTTACTATGGGCTGGGAGAAAGCAGAAGCCAGACGATAAAAAGAGTAAGGAGTGCACTGCCACACCAACATTCCACCCACCTTTTCCCACAACCACCCGCTGCCCCAAGTGTTTAAAAAAAGAACCTGCAAAAGCTGCATCAGTCTGTACAGCAACCTACAGACTTGCCCTGAGAGTGGAAGAGAGTTATCCTTGTCTGTAAGGGATAGCCAGTAATGTTGGTATTTATTAAATTTTTTAAAAATTAATAATGGAGTTGGGTACAGTTAACAAATTTAAAAGATATCTGGATGGCTGCATGATAGGAAAGTTTTAGAGGGGTATGGTCCAAATGCAGTCACATGGGACTTGATCAGTTTAACATATCCTGTCAGCACAGATGAGTTGGACTGAAGGGTCTGTTTCCGTGCTGTATGACTCTAACAGATACTTCACGTGTTTATGCAATGTGGAACAGATCGGGAATAAATTTCCATTTAGCGTACCACAAGATAGTCCCAGATCATTTGGTTAGATCCAACACTGCTTGATCAAGCCCTTCCGACTGTGGCATTTTTAAATGATAATCAGTTTATATGGTTCCTTTTAAATGTACTTTATTCTTGGATTTGGTTGGTCTCTGAGATGAAAATTGCTACATTTTGTTTTAGAGATGCTTGCCATCCAATAGATATTTGATTCTTCTAGTTTAAAAATACTGCAACTCTTAGCTTTGCTTACTGCCTAAGTAAAATCTACAGTGTGATGTCTAAATGTCATTGGCCTCCGGAGCTTCCATTTCAGCCCTACATTGACTATACCCCTCCTCATGGTCATACTTAAAAACAGCATTGCTGCCCATTGTTCACCCCTTCTACCAGTGGATGTGGGTAAATTTATTATGATCTACACAAACCAGCGAGGTCCTGGGTTCATTTTCTGGCCTATGCTTTGCAAGGCAGTTGTCCTTGGAAGGTGGTGAAGTCTAAGTTTTGAGCCATGTTGCTGTATATTTTTCCACTAACAATCCTACAGAGGACCCCTTGTATAATTACACATTGGAAATTGCAGACCCAGAAATGTTCAAGTAGAGCATTAACGTAGATTTGTTTTTAAAAGCAACCTGTTCTTTGATGTCATTACACACTTCTGAAGCAGGTCGGACTTGAACCTGGGCCTTCTGGTTCAAAGGTAGGGTGCTACGTCTATGGCATGAGTCATCTAAATTAACCACCACTACTAACACACTGATTACTGAGCCTGTACTTTATTTTAATCAGCCTGTTTAGAGTTGTTCTGACACATCTCTAGGGCAGCAGGGACTTAAACCCAAGTCACATGGCTCAGAGTTAGGGTACCCATCAAGGTATTTAATCAGCCTGTCAGCAGATTAAATTATACATGCTTAGAACAGGTGAGACTCGTACCTGGCCTCCTAGCCCAAAGGTATGAATCTTACCTCTGTGCCACAACAGCCCTATCAATAGAACACAGAAGAATTTGGAACAGCTGCTGCGGACTAATTGCTCAGTTTAATAAGATTCAGTCTTTACAGCAATGTGGTAAGAAGCCATTCTATTTATAAAAGTTAAATACCATTCTTTGAGAGGGAGAAGTTTCTGTGCCTTAACAGTTTGAGAGGTCACCCATCTATCAGCAAATGCGTGCAGGGGGTAAACAGTGTTAGTGAACTGCTCTCTAAAATAGCAAATGGTGGTATAAGCTAACCTGATTTTTCTACAGAGGAAACCTATTGCTAGTGTGACACTTGCCAATTCCCCAGCCCTATCCAGGGTACTACTTTAATCAATAGATTAAATTTCCCAGGCTGAGAGGAGCTGACTATGTTGTTGAATTATATATCTGAGTGAATTCCATTGCTAAGTAATGTGTGTGTAATTTGTCAACTGGAGTGTTGAGAATCGTATAATACTTCTGTTTAAAAGAATGTAACCACTACTCCTCATTGGCAACACTGCAGGGCATCTAGTAAAAATAACTGGAAAAAGTATAGCAAACATGATTTGAATGACATTTGACTAAAGGAAACTTGTTCCCAACTTGTGTGCATAAAGCATTTTAAATGTGGTTAATTGGTAAAGGTTGAATAACCATAGCAGTGTAGTGACAGGAAGAAATGTGGAATTCATTGAAGATTGGTTTGCAGAGTGGCAAGATGAGAGTAGGCATTCAAGGTACTTGGAGGACGTGGATCCTCTATCAGTTAGGCAACTAGATACAGTAGCACTCATTACTGCACATTCAGTAATTGTTTTATACGGATTGAAAGGCACATTCTTAAATATTTTTAACTGGGTAAGTAACCAAAGAAGCAAATGGTAAATGGGCATCAAATATATTTCTCCATCTAAACAATCCAAACTAGTCCCACTCTTCTTGTTTATTCTCCATCCCTTTCTGTTTGGGGTGATCATTGCATTAGTGCTCATTAGGCTTGCCTGATCCATACTCGGATTGAAATTACTCATGAGAGCTGAATTACCTAATCTTCTGATTAATACCATGCCCCACATCACCAGCTCTATTTGGTGGTTTATAACCAACTCCTACCAACGTTAGCTTTTTCTGTTTCTCATATCACATCTTTTGTGTAACTAAACATTCGAGGCCAACAGGACTGTTCTCAAACAAAATTTGATATGAGCCACAGAAGGAGATATTACGGCAATGACCAAAAACTTACCACTAAGTTTTAAAGAACATCTTAAAGGAGGGGAGAGAAGTAGAGAGAGAAAATCAGATGTACAGCAGAGAAACAGACCCTTCAGTCTAACTTGTCCACGCCAACCAGATATCCTATATTAATCTCATACCATTTGCAAGCAATTGGCCTGTATCCCTCTAAACCTTTCCTATTCTTATACTCATACTCATCCTGATCCCTTTTAAATGTTATGATTTTACCAGTCTCCTCCACTTTCTCTGGCACTTCATTCTATATGTGCACCACCATCTGCATGAAAATGTTGCCCCTAAGATCCCTTTTAAATCTTCCACCTCTCAACTTAAACCTCTGCCCTCTAGCTTTGGACTTGCCTAACCTGGGGAAAAGACCTTGACTATTCATCCTATCTGTGCCCCTCATGATTTTATAAACTTCTATAAGATCACTCCTCAGTCTCTAATGCTGCAGGGAAAATAGCCCCAACCTACTCAGCCTTTCCTATTAACTCAAGCTGTCCAACCCTGGCAATACACTTGTAAATCGTTTCTTCACCCTTTCAAATTTATCAACATACTTCCTACAGTAGGGAGGCCAGGGCTGAATGCAGTAATCCAAAAGTGGCCTAACCCAGTCCTGTACAGCCGCAACATAACATCCCAACTCCTATACGTAATGCACTGACCGATAAAGGCAAGTGTACTAAACGCCACTTTCACTACTCCATTACCTGTGACTCCACAGATTTAGGGAGGGAATTTGGGAGCTAAAACATGGCTACCAGCAGTTAAGTAATTAAAATTAGGAATGCCTTAGAAATCTTGTGGCAGCAAGAGGATTAATGAGCATGTGTGAAGGCAAAATGGGTGCTGTATTGCTGGTAAAGTGTAGTAATAGGTTGAGTTGAGACCATAGTGCATTTGACAACTGGGATGAAGATTTTAAAATCAAGGCATTGCTCAGGTAGACTCCTATGTAGATCATTGAGGAAAGAATAAAAAGAAAGTTCTGTGAAAATGTGGAAGGTAGTGATTAACTGCCAAAAGGGTGATAATGGGTCACACAGACACAAAAGGTGAGCCTAAGGTTGTAAATTATAACTGCAGAATCTTTTATCAGCACATGCTATCAGAATAAAATGGGAGCAGCGGTTATAATTCACTAGTGTTAAGTTCAGACTCTGTAAAGTGCCTAACTAAAGATGACGTGTTGTTCCTCAAGCTTCTGTTGAGCTTCATTGCAAACTGTGTAGTAGGCTGAGGTCAGAGTGGAAGAGAGAATTAAAATGATCAGCAACCCAGACCTTTGGATCTTGCCTGCAGACTGAACAAATGTGCTTGCCAAAATAATTATCCAGTTTCCTTTTGATCTTCCCAAAGTCGAGGAGACTGTGTTGTAAGAAGCAAGTATGGTCTACTGAACAAAAGGATATAGAAGTAAATTGCTGTTTAAATGGAAAAAGTCTTTGGGGTTTTGGACAGTGAGAAGGTCAAGTATTGAGTCTCTTACACCTTGTATGGGAAGATATGGGGTTATTGGGTGATTGAAGAGTGAACCAGTGTTTGTTCTCCGTTTTTGCTGCATGTTCTACTGTATTTCTAGCATTTTTTTTAAATTTCAGATTGCCAGAATTGGTTAATATTAGTGGAAATAAGTCCTTTTGTATTTGGTACCTGGACAGGACTTGTAGTGAAGTGCCCCTGGTCACTCAAAATGTCTACAAAATCTCAACAGTGTTTTTCTTTTGTTATCCCTTTTGCAAAGTTAATTAGTTCTTGCAAACTTATACCCATCCTTTTGACATCAAAAAAAAGTTGCAATCACTGGGAAGCTAAAATAGAATGAATACATGTTGGAAGTGTCAGAATTAAAAATCTATTCTGGCATTTGAATTGAACTGAATTAGGTTTATTGTCAGGTCAGTTCAGGCAGCATCAGAGGATCAGGAGAGTTGACGTTTTCTGCCTGGATCCTGATGAAGGGTCGAAGCCTGAAGCGTCAACTCTCCTGCTCCTCTGCTACCTGATCTCCTGTGTTCCTCTAGCTCCACACTGCATCGACCCTGACTCCTGCATCTGCAGTTCTTGCTATCTCCGTAGGTTAATTGTCACATGTACTCACATGAGAACATTGAAAAGTTTTACAAGTCACCACTTATGGTGCCATTGTAGTTGAGATATCTGGGTATAGAATCTTTAGGTTCTAGCAGACAAATAAAAAAACAAAGTCTTAAAAAGTTAAACATTACAGGCCTCCTTACTAAAAAGTGGAAAAATAAAGAAACAGTGTGAATCTTTATTTTTAAGAGTAGTTTACATGTGTATTCTGCCTTTAATTACTTTCAATCTGATTAGATCTATCTGTTTGATTAATGTCCCCAACAAAAACATCATTTTGACATTACTTTTCCTTTACAAAATAATATATTTCATTCTATGTAAAGCTCTCTGGAACTTCCTAAGGTTGGAAAAAGCATAGGCTTTTTGTTTCACTTGCTCATGCCCTCCTTGTGAATTATCAGCAGATAACACAGGTAGGAATGATAGCTTTTCATTCCAGCTGGCCTGAAGCCACACTACTGTGTTCTATTTTACACGGCCGAACACAAAGTCAATGCAACTTTTTGTCACTGATGGATTCCTACCCCTTACAGCTGAGAATTTGTTCTTTCCCAATATGTCAACCTCCTATAAAACTGTATCACAGATAATGGGAACTGCAGATGCTGGAGAATTTGAGAAGACAAAGTGTGGATCTGGATGAACACAGCAGGCCAAGCAGCATCTTAGGATCTTGGACTCTAGGCACGAAATGTCAGCTTTTGTGTTCCTAAGATGATCATTGGCCTGCTGTGTTCATCCAGCTCCACACTTTGTTGTCTCCTATAAAACTGAGCTGTTTCTGGTCAATGTACAAAACAGTATTGTTTCAAATTTTGTTCACATACTGTAATTTTATTCCTGTTTGGCTTCACGAGTGTTGCTTGTTGGGTTGTGGTTAAAGGAAAGTTTGTAATTGAGCATGTTAGCAGTCTTTGAAGCGTCAGCAGTCTTTCCTTATGTTGCCTAGCTATCCAACCTAAGTTCAGAGCTGAGATCAGCAGCTTTATTGCTGGGGAAGAATGAAGTGCCCTTCACAATGTTGCTCATTTTTCTGGCATAGCAGTTTTATTCTCAGAAGCACTGTCACATAACCTTGTTGAGTGCAGACAGCATGCCTGTTTTAAGGATGCAGACAGGGTAGAGAGTGTAGAATGTTACTGTTTTGAGACAATTCACCATGAGAATAAAACCATTTTTATTTGATATTGAGTCACCAGTCAAACAATAAATATAAGAATCATAAGGCTCTGGCTAGAAGCTTAGCCTCCTTGTAGTTTCAGAAAGCCAAACCTGATTCCATTTCTACACTTAGCACTTCAAATTGCATTGCCATACTCTTGTGGATGTTCCTGGGCTGGATTTTGTAGTCCTGAAGGTGGCAGTACTCTCCTTGAATTGGAGATGTCTACAGACTGTACTGCTTGTAGAATGCATTGTGACATTCATGAGGACCTTGGTTACTAAATAGTTCCATCCTAATTATTGATGAAATCATGATAGTTTAAACCATCTGATCGTACTGCAAAAGTCAGATCTTTGCTTGTGATTAGATTAGATTAGATTCCCTACAGTGTGGATACAGGCCCTTCGGCCCAACAAGTCCACACCGCCCCTTGAAGCATCCCATCCAGACCCATCCTCCATAACCCACACACCCCTGAACACTATGGGCAATTTAGCATGGCCAGTTCACCTAACCTGCACATCTTTGGACTGTGGGAGGAAACCGGAGCACCCGGAGGAAACCCACGCAGACAGGGGGAAAATGTGCAAACTCTACACAGGCAGTTGCCCGAGGCGGGAATCGTTCCCCGGCGCTGTGAGGCTGCAGTGCTAACCACTCAGCCACCGTGCCGCCCATAATTATCCAGACATTAATTTTAAAAATGTATATATTAACATGGCTAGGATGCTTTACAGTATAATGGTGATAGTCATTTTGAGTTTTGCTTGATGTTTGGTCATTGTAGTAACAGATGTAACAAGTCCCGAGAATTCATCTCTGCACTGCATTGGGAAAGAGGTCTGACAACAACCTGGTGTGAATTCAGATTTCTACTATTCCTGACTTTGATCATGTATCAGATCTGTTATCATTTCAAATAGAAACATGTAAGAAGGTGAAATGCATAAAATTGCATTGAGGGAAGTTTCAGTCTCTTTGCCGTGAGTTTGCCTGTGTTGTGAGAGATGGAGAAACCGATGAGATAGTGAGATTTCTTAAGTTTACCAAACTAGTGGTTTTCATTGTGTAAATATCACATGATTGTCAGCATTTTGGAAGAGGCAGTGAGTCAGAACTTTTCTCTATGCTTGACAGATATTGTGAGTCACATACATTTGTCGCTCATTATTGCACAGAAATATGGAAAATACTGCTTAGGGTAGAATTCATGTGACAAATAAAGTTGATTGGAATCTGAGTTCAATAATTTTAGGGCCTAAACTCTCCCATGTCCCAACCCCACCCCACTCTCTCACACCAGGCCTTATTACCACATAGCCTGCCACTACACACCCCCTCTTGTTAGTCACTAACAGTCCCCCTTAACAACTGTTCACCCTCCCAGCCTGATCGTTAGCAGCTCCTCCATCTGCCCAACTGTCTTCCTCGCTCTTTGGGCTCTATCCTATTGTTTACCCCCTACCCCACCCACTGACCTATTTTCTGCATATAAACTGACGTTGTCCCAGCCACTATCAGTTCTGAGGAAGGGTCACCCGTAACGTTAACTCTGTTTTCTCCTCCACAGATGCTGCCGGAACTACTGAGCTTTGCCAGCAGTTTTTTTGTTCCTGATTAGAATCTGCAATGGCTTTCATCAGAAAATTGCTAGATTAAGTGAGATGCTCCTCTCTAAATGTAAGAAAGAGAAAAGATCAAGTCTGATTTAATTTGCTTGTTTTTTTTAAAAGAAACAGGAAAGAAATACAAAACAGTTTAAACAGCCTCTGATGGCCATGAACAAAAAGTGTAAAGCTCATTGGGAACTGTCAAAGGAACGTACCAAAACTAAGATTAAAATGTAATTTCTAGGTGTCATTTGCTATCTTAAAAAATGAAAGTGTGGCACAGGGTTGATGGGGCAACCATGGCTGACTAGGAAAGTCAGGGATAGTAGAGAAGCAAAAGAGAAAACATATAATGTGGCGAAGGGCAGTGAAAAGCCAGAGGATTGAGAGGCTTACGAAGTCTAACAGAGGGCAACAGAAAAAAGAAATAAGGAGGGAGAAGATAGGTGAGGAGGGTAAGCTAGCCTGTAATATAAAAGAGGACTATAAGAGTTTCTTTAGACATATAAATGACAAAAGAGAGGCAAAAGCGGTCATTGGACAGTTGGAAAATGACACTGAAGAAATGGTAGTGGGGAGCAAGGAAATGGCTGAGGAACTGAATGATTACTTAGCATCAATCTTCACAGTGGAAGGCACGAGTAATATCCCAAAAATTGGAGTCGGGGGCTGAGCTGAGTATGGTGGCCATCACCAAGGAGAAGGTGCTAGAAAAACTGAATGGCCTGAAGGTGGACAAATCACCAGGACAAGATGGACTACACCCCTGAGTTCTTAAGAGATAGCCAAAGAAATAGTGGAGGCATTAGTGGTGATCTTGCAGGAATTGCGAGAGTCAGGGAGGGTCCCAGCAGACTAGAAAATCACTAAAGTGACACCCCTGTCTAAAAAGGGAATAAGGCAAAAGACTGAAAATTACAGGCCAATTAGCCTAAACCCGGCCACGGATAAGATTTTAGAGTCCATCGTGAAGGATGAGATTTTGGAATGCTTGGAAGCGCATGGTAGAATGGGACAAAGTCAGCATGGCTTTATCAAGGGGAGGGTCATGCTTGACAAATCTGTTAGAATTCTTTGAGGAAGTAACAAGCAGATTAGACCAAGGCGAGCCAATGGATGTTACTTACCTGGACTTCAAGAAGGTCTTTAATAAGGTGCCGCAGAGGAAGCTGCTGTGTAAGATAAGGGCCCATGGTGTTAGACACAAGATGATAGCATGAATAGAAATAAGAGATAACACGGTGTGAAGCTGGATTAACACAGCAGGCCAAGCAGCATCAGAGGAGCAGGAAAGTTGACGTTTCGGGTCGGGACCCTTCTTCAGAAAATTGGTTTTCTGGCAGAAAGCAGAGAGTGGGGTTGAAAGGGTCTTTCTTGAGATGGCAGCTGGTGACAAGCAGTGTGTTCCACAAGGATCAGTGTTGCAACCACAGCTTTTCACTTTATACATTAATAATCTAGATGAAGGAACTGAGGGCGTTCTGGCTAAGTTTGTAGACAATGCAAAGATAGGTAGAGGAACAGTACTCCCTCAAGAAGGGTTTGGACATTAGGCAACGAAGTGGTAGATGGAGTTCAATATGGGAAAGTGTGAGGTCGTGCACTTTGGTAAGAAGAATAGAAGCATGGACTGTTTTCTAAACGGGGAGAAAATTTAGAAGTGAGAAGTGCAAAGAGACTTGGGAATGCTAGTCCAGGATATTCTGAAGGTGAACTTGCAGGTTGAGTCAGTAGTTAGGAAGGCAAATGCAACTTTGGCACGTATTTTGAGAGGACTTGAATATAAAAGCAGGGATGTACTTCTGAGGCTCAATAAGGCTCTTATTAGGCCACATTTGGAGTATACCATGAGCAGTTTTGGGCCCCATATCTCAGGAAGAATGTACTGGCCCTCGAACGGGTTCAGAAGAGCTTCATGAGAATGGCCCTAGGAATGAAAAACTTAACATATGAGGAATGTTTGAGGACTCTGGGTCTATATTCGATGGAGTTTAGAAGGATGAGAGAGGATCTAATTGAAACTTACAGAATACTTAGTGGTCTGGACAGAGTGGATGTTGGAAAGATCTTTACATTGGTAGGAGAGACTAGGACCCGAGGGCACGGCCTGAGAGTAAAGGGAAGACCTTTTAGAACTGAGATAAGGAGAAACTTCTTCAGCCAGAGGATGGTGAATTGATGGAATTCACTGCCACAGAAGGCTATGGAGGCCAAGTCATTGAATACGTTTAAGACGGAGATAGATTCTTGATTGCCAAGGGGATCAAGGGTTGTGGGAAGAAAGTGGGAGAACAGGGTTGAGAAACTTATCAGCTGTGATTGAATGATGGAGCAGACTCAATGGGCTGAGTGGCGTAACTTCTGTTCCTGAGTCTTATGGTTGTCCTGATAAATGATGGAGTTGCTGACTAATTTGAACAATCAATCTTTCTCAGTTAGTCCAGTGATTCTGAAATGGGATTACCTCACTATTTTGGCTCGGTGTTGACTTTTACCCTGTAATATCAAACACACTGTTGCTTGTGGTATACTTTATTGCTGAAGACCAGATCAGTTACATTTTTAATCAGTAACACTTTGCATTTCTTAAATTAAATTTTGTCTGCCACCGATCTCTCTGATTTCAAATCATACTCAGTAATGTGAGCAATAGGAAAGAAACTCCAAATTTATTGTTGCTGTATAGGCTCTCTGGCCGTTAGTTCCATTTCTCAATCAACAACTCAGATGTTTCAGCTAGATAAACCTCTTCCTGAGGAAGAATCTCAAAATAACCCAAGATGGAATTTGGTTCATTTAGAGATGGTGGTTTTCCACCTTTCAAGGAGTTATTAATTGTCTAATGCTTATCAGGAATGGATTTGTTCAACTTCCACTCCTCGTAATTCTGAGTACCTCTAATGCTAAGTCCTCAGAGAACCTGCTGTTCCACCTGGAGAGATTAGAAAGTATAGCTGAAAAATGCAATTTAATCCGCCACTAATATTCAGTTGCTTGCTAATTATAATGGACACAATTAACCACCTCAATGCGTAAAACAAAGAACTGTGGATGCTGGAATTATGAAACAAAAACAAATTGCAGGCAAAACTCAGCGGGTCTGGGAAGAAAGGGTTAACATTTCGAGACCAATAACTTTTCATCAGAACCCATAGCAGCCGGGAACAGCTGATATTTATGCAGAAGGTGAGTTTGGGAATGGTAAGCAGATGGGTGGACATGGAGCCCAGAGAGAGAGAGATGAAAGGGCTAGTGGAGGGTAAACTGTGATGAAAGCAAACTATATAATGTGATAATGGGAATGGATGAAAATGGATTGGCTATGCTCAAAAGATGACACAGCAATTTACCTGTATTTTATTCAACCTAATCTACTGTATTTGCTGTTCAAAGTGTGGACTGTTCTACACTGGGGAGATGAAATGCAGACTAGGTGACCACTTTTCGGAGCACTTTTTTTTTCAGTTCTGTCCATAAGTGACCCCAGAGCTTCTAGTCACCCAGCATCCTCACAATGTATTCAGCATAAATACCAGGAGTTTCTAACCGCTATCAGTTCTCATGAAAAGCTACCAGGCTCAAAGTGTTAACTTTGTTTTCTCCCACAGATGCTGCCAGACCTACTGAATTTTTCCAGTAATTTCTGTCCTCTGCACATAATGAGGTGGCTGTGAATAATACAAATCTGGAAGTGCCGTGTATTGCATTGAATATTATAAGAGTTTGATTTATAAGAACTTTGCCAAACAACATTGAATTCAGCTTGTTTTACAATGAATGTGTAAGACAGCGAATAATTGCTTTGTAAGATCAATTGTGGAGTTCGTTGTCTCTTGTGGTACGTAGATAATAAGGTTTTTGGAGTAGCTCTTTAGCTCGGGTTGAGGTTGTTTGGCTCGCTGAACTGGTTTGATGTTTTACAGACATTTTGTTACCATGCTTGGTAACATCTGCAGTGCAGCCTCCGATGAAGTGTCAATGTGTTTTTCTGCTTGGTTTTTAAACTCTGGGGTCCTTTGAGATGGATTGCCTCACTTCTGGTTTTCCTTCGTAGTGGAGTAAGTATGGGGTCGGGTTCCATGCGTTTATTGCACTGAGGATGTTACCCAGTGCGGTAACGAAATGTCTGCAAAATGACAAACCAGCTGGGTGAGCCAACCAATCTCAGCAGTACATAAATACAGTACTAGGTACCAAAATTATGATAGTGTCACCCGAACAGCTCTTTTTTTTAACTAAAGTCCTGGAGGCCTCTAGCCATTTGAACTAGTGCCAAGTTGTCACTGACAGTACGTTGTCCGCCATATGGAGAAAATTAATAAGTGCATGACTGTCTGCAACATAATACATACTGTCTTGCTTTTACAGTAACAGTTTGGTTGAGGGCAAGGAAGTAGCCCAAGCTGAGGATCTAGAGCCAGTAGAAAGACAATATTAATTTTTTTGTGAAGGTTCTGTACTCAAACTAGAAGCTTGATCCTCTTGGATTATCAATGTGATTACTGTATTTCTCTCTCTTCTGGTTAGCCATGGAGTCTGCTGTCCAGAAACTTATTTTTTGTACACTTCATTTTTTTGTTGACTTAAAACCATGTGGTGCATTTCAGTAACAGTGACTGTGAAACATTAGCTTATCATTTGTTTCAAAATAAATTTAGTTCATGAATGTCCTTTAGATGAGGATAGCGGCTTTCCTTCCCTAAGAGACTGCAGATTCACAGTGATTCGACTGATACTTATCTGCCCTCTGAATTGGCCCAGCAAGTCAAATTGACCACATGGACTCAGGATCTGAATCCCATCACTTGAGATGCAATGAGTTTAAAGGTTTACTGCTATATGATTCATTGGCCACTGACTTCTGTTGATGAAGGCAAAGATTTCCAAATTGTGTTATCCCAGAAGTCAGGTAGATTTGTTTCTTGGAGCTTATTGCTTGTGAGTGGTCGCATGAAATATGGGATTGTATCCGTAGGAATACAGCTTTTCTTGATAAAAGGCATGCATCTTTGTGCTATGATCATATATCTCATGCAGGTTTGGCATGTTGTGCTAATTAATTATGTAGATACAATTACAGTGGTCAGTTTGTAACAGCTATAGTGTACATGCGCTTGCCCTGCATTGCTAGTTCGTGGGCATGCTCAAAGTGTAATTTAGAGTCAACTTTGGGAGTGCATTTCTAAATATTAAACATAGAACATAACTGTGCCGATCTGTGAAACCAATGTGAAGCCCATCTAAACTACAGGATTCCATTATCATTCATATGTTTATCCAATGACCATTTAAATGCCCTTAAAGTTGGCGAGTCTCCTACTGTTGCAGGCAGGGCATTCCACGCCCTTACTACTGAGTAAAAAACCTACTTCTGACATCTGTCCTATATTTATCACCCCTCAATTTAAAGCTATGTCACCTCGTGCTAGCCATCTCCATCCGAGGAAAATGGCTTTCACTGTCTTCCCTATCTAATATCTAATCCTCTGATCATCTTGTATGTCTCTATTAAGTCGCCTCTTAACATTTTTCTCTCTAACGAAAACAGCCTCAAGTCCCCCAGCATTTCCTCATAAGACCTTCCCTCCAGACCAGGCAGCATACTGATAAATCTCCCCTGCACCCTTTCCAAAGCTTCCACATTCTTCCTGTAATGTGGCAACCATAACTGTATGCAATACTCCAATTGCGGCCGCACCAGGGTTTTATACAGCTGCAACAGGACCTCGTGGCTCCGAAACTCAATCCCTCTACCAATGAAACCTAACACACCATATGCCTTCTTAGCAATCCTATCAACCTGGGTTGCAACTTTCAGGGATCTATGTACACGAACACAAAGATTTCTCTGCTCGTCCACTCTACTAAAAATCTTACCATTAGCCCAGTACTCTGTATTCCTGTTACTCCTTCCAAAATGAATCACCTCACACTTTTCCACATTGAACTCCATTTGCCACCTCTCAGCCCAGCTATGCAGCTTATCTATGCCCTTCTGTAACCTGCAACATTCTTCCGCACTATCCACAACTCTATGGACTTTAGTGTCATCCGCAAATTTACTAATCCATCCTTCTATACCCTCATCTAGGTCATTTATAAAAATGACAAACAGTAGTGACCACAAAACAGATCCTTGTGGTTTACCACTAGTAACTGAGCTCCAGGATAAACATTTCCCATCAACCACCACCCTCTGTCTTTCTGCAGCTCGCCAATTTCTGATCCAAACCGCTAAATTACTCTCAATCCCAAGCCTGTATTTTCTATAATAGCCTACCGTGGACAACCTTATCAAATGCTTTAATGACATCCATACATACCACATCAATCGCTTTACCCTCATCCACCTGTTTGGTCACCTTCTCAAAGAACTCAGTAAGGTGTGTGAGGCACGATCTATCCTTCACAACCGTGTTGACTATCCCTAATCAAATTATTCCTTTCTAGATGATTATAAATCCTATCTCTTACAATCCTTTCCAACGCTTTCCCCACAGTCGAAGTAAGGCTCACTGGTCTGTAATTGCCAGGATTGTCCCTCCTCCCCATCTTGAACAAGGAGACAACATTTGCTGTCCTCCAGTCTTCTGGCACTATTCTTGAAGATAATGATGACATAAAGATCAAAGCCAAAGCCTCTGCAATCTCCTCCCTAGCTTCCCAAAGAATCCTAGGAGAAATCCCATCTGGCCCAGAGAACTTATCAATTTTCACACTTTCCAGAATTGCTAACACCTCTTCCTTATGAACCTCAATCCTGTCCAGTCTAATAGCCTGTATCTCAGTATTCTCCTCAACAACATTGTCTTTTTCCTGTGTGAATACTGACAAAAAATATTCATTTAGCGCCTCTCCTATCTCTTCGGACTCCATGCAGAACTTCCTACTACTGTCCTTGACTGGCCGTAATCTTAGTCTAGTCAATCGTTTATTCCTGACATAACAATAGAAATCTTTAGGGTTTTCCTTGATCCTACCTGCCAAAGACTTCTCATATCCCCTCCTGGCTCCTCTTAGCTCTCTCTTTAGGTCCTTCCTGGCTAACTTGTAACTCTCAAGCATCCTAACTGAGCCTTCATGCCACATCTTGACATAAGCCTCCTCCTTCCTCTTGAGATTCAACTTCTTTAGTAAGCCATGGTTCCCTCGCTTGGCCACTTCCTCCCTGCCTGACAGATACATACATACTTATCAAGGACACGCAGTAGCTGTTCCTTGAACGAGCTCCACATTTCAATTGTCCCCAGCCCCTGCAGTTTCCTTCCCCATCCTGTGCATCCTAAATCTTGCCTATTCGCCTCATAATTGCCTTTCTCCCAGCTATAACTCTTGCCCTGCGGTTTAGAACATAGAACAATACAGTGTAGAACAGGCCCTTCGACCCTCAATGTTATGCCGATCTGTGAACTAATCTAAGCCCCTCCCCCTATGCTATCCCATCATTATCCGTATGCTTATCCAAGGAATATACCTATCCCTTTCCATCGCTAAAGTAAACGTAACCGAATTGTGGTCACTGTCACCAAAGTGCTCACCTACCTCCAAATCTAACACCTGGCCTGGTTCATTACACAGTACCAAAACCAATGTGGCCTCGCCTCTTGTTGGCCTATCTATATACTGTGTCAGGAAACCCTCCTGCGCACATTGGACAAAAACTGACCCATCTAAAGTATTCAAACTATAGAGTTTCCAGTCAATGTTTAGAAAGTTGAAGTCCCACGTAACAACTACCCTGTTACTTTCGCTCCTACCCACAATCATCTTTGCAATCCTTTCCTCTACATCTCTGGAACTTTTCGGAGGCCCATAGAAAACTCCCAACAGGGTGACCTCTCCTTTTCTGTTTCTAACCTCAGCCCGTACTACCTCAGTAGACGAGTCCTCCTCAAATGTCCTTTCTGCCACCGTAATACTGTCCTTGACTAACAGTGCCACACCTACCCCTCTTTTAAGACAGTCCCTGATCTTACTGAAACATCTAAATCCCGGAACCTGCAACAACCATTCCTGCCCCTGCTCTATCCATGTCTCTGAAATGGCCACAACATTGAAGTCCCAGGTACCAACCCATGCTGCAAGTTCACCCACCGTATTCCAGATGGCCCTGGTGTTGAAGTAGACACGCTTCAAACCACCTTCCTGCCTGCCGATGCACTCCTGCGACCTTGAAACCTTATTCATGACCTCGCTACTCTCAACCTCCTGTACACTGGAGCTACAATTCAGGTTCCCATCCCCCTGCTGCATTAGTTTAAACCATCCAGAAGAGCATTAGCAAATTTAAGGCACTGCATTTAATGCCTATTTAAAATGCACTGTGCTGTTGGGTTGGATAGTTATCTAGTATTCAGTCGTCCTCAAAGGTGACTTTTCTGAGTGCTCACATCTGAGTCCGTATAAAGAGTGGTTGTTTTCTTCTCCCCACCCAAGATTCAGGGTTACTTCGCTGCCTGTGAGGAGGAGACACCAGCAATTCGCAACCATGACAAAGTGCTGCAGAGGCTGTGTGAACATCTGGACCATGCCCTGCTTTATGGGTAAGGAATAACCTAATTGCACCTAACATCCAATGAACTATCCTTTGAAATGTAGTCATTTGCTGTGTTAATGTTGTATTTTAAACTTCAAACTCTAATTTATCTCATTAAGGTCTGAGACGATTCTCAAGAGCAAGCCCTTACACACGATAAACTAGAATATGACTTGATATCTACTTTAAACATTAAACCTGAACCGATGTATGTACTGCAAAACTTGCACATGAAGTTTTGTCTACTGCCCAAGTAGTTGTCACATGTCACTTCGACATATTCTTTTTGTACATACTTTCTAGTCAACCTGTTCAGAGTTACGACACATCTCTGGAGCAGGTGGGACTTGAACCTAGGCTGCCTTCTCAGAGGTAGGTACACCAATATTACACTGCAAGGACCCAACCCAGGAGGGCATGTACTGATTTAGTGAAATTATGCTTCCCTTTTTGAATTGAATTCAATTGAATTCAATATAGCAATGGAAATTATATTAATCAATTGCATTTTTTTTCTTAAAAATTAAAGTGTTTCTTTTCTGCACATTTACAACTTTTGGCTGTGTGTCATTTTTAATATTCAGTCCCCCACACTTCAACCCCTAATTCTGCCTTTTTATTCAGTATTTTACTAATATGCAGCCATACAGTCCTTTTAGTTGTTGATAGCTTCACATTTAAGCACCTTTACAACCAGCAATCTGTCACTTGATGCTGAAATCAACACACAACTTTATCACAGTTGCAACAGCTATGTCAAAGTTGCATAAATGCGTGGAACAATAGAAAGACTAACTGCAAACAGGACACTGCCAATCTACCAAGCCTGTGTTCTTAGTCCAGTTCTGGACAGTGGTGAAATATGGACAACGTATGCTACACAAGAGAAAAGGCTAACTGTTTCTACCCTTGCTATCGTAGATGTATCCTTGATAGCTCTTGATAAGACAAGCCCACCAACTCAGAGGTCCTGGAGCGTGCTGATTCCATCACTATATCATCATTGCTAAGCCAACAGTATGTGCACTGGCTTACCACAATTAACAGGTGGATGACATCCCTATTCCCAAAATCCTTACTTGTGATGAAGTAGCCACAGGGTCAGGATCTCCTAAGCATTCATACCTTCGCTACATGGCCACTTATGAGCGAGACATGAAGATTGTGGGCATTGACACTGATAACTGGAAGGTAGTTGCTATCAGCTGTGATCTGTGAAGGCTGACAGTTGGAAAGACATTGGAGGATGTGAGAAGAAACCGCAAACTCAGTTGGCCAAAATGTGGGTGCAGAGAAAATCAGCTAGAAAGCCTTGCACCTTCTCAGCCTGCTGTCGTCTTCGACGGGAAATGCAGCAGAGATTACCGTGTCAGGTATCTTCCTGAGGCACACCAAGTGATGCTCATATAGTTGAAGCCGTCACCTTATGAAATGGAAGGCTGCCATCACCTTTGCTAAAGGGGCAGTATGTAACCTTGAACTTTAACATCTGTTTTCATTGGAGAAGCTTCAAGCACCTCCGTACTTCATCCAAACTAAATCCCCGTACAAGTCATATCCATCCTCTTTCTCCTGGGAGAGATTTTAAATGCAGGAACCATCTGAGTGAGTGCAACTTCAAAAAATACGCTATTTACTCCAAAAGAGCATTGTGAGATTGCCACCCAAGTTAACTTTGTATAAATTTAAGTAGGATTTAAATGGGAAGGAATATGAAACTTCTGAAAACATAATGATTTTAATTTAAAATGTCAAGTTAATTTTGCAGGAATGCAATGGTAGCAAGCAATAGTATTGAATACCTAATTTTGAAAAGAAATGATGACACTAATCAGTCTTAAGAAATACCGCTTTTTTTAAAGTCAGCTTGTGTTGGAGTACCAAAGCAATGTGTTAAGCTGCTTTTGAAATTTCTGTACTTGTCGATAATATCATTGACATGCCCACTATTAACTATATGAGCATCACTTGGTGTGCCTCAGGAAGATACCTGACACGGTAATCTCTGCTGCATTTCCCGTCGAAGACGACAGCAGGCTGAGAAGGTGCAAGGCTTTCTCGCTGATTTTCTCTGCACCCACATTTTGGCCAACTGAGTTTGCGGTTTCTTCTCACATCCTCCAATGTCTTTACAACTGTCAGCCTTCACAAATCACAGCTGATAGCAACTACCTTCCAGTTATCAGTGTCAATGCCCACAATCTTCAAGTCTCGCTCATAAGTGGCCATGTAGCAAAGGTATGAATGCTTAGGAGATCCTGACCCTGTGGCTACTTCATCACAAGTAAGGATTTTGGGGATAGGGATGTCATCCACCGTTTTTATTTGCAGTATTGATGTCAGATGTTCAGTTATTTCTGGTGCACAGTATGTTCTGGTTTCTGCACAGTACTGACCTCTGGATATTCTGATTGATGTATCACTTGTGTGTCTTAATTGTGTTGTTTGTTGTGATCTTAAATTCCCTGTTTAGTTTGCAGGACATTTCCTGTGGGTACTGGGTGTTGGTTGTCCATTTTACGCGGAGTGAAGCGGTGAAGCAGATTGACGTGCTGCAGCATGTTGCTACGAACCTCGGTCGCAGTAAGTTTCAAACTGCAGATAATCAACATCATGAATTTACATTTGTACCAGTTGGCTTAAGAATAAATTTAAATTGCTTACTTTTATTTTTTTCTTTCCTCTCCTGCTCTCGTTCAATATCCACCACCCAGTTTACATGTCAGACTTTTTCACCATCAGACCCATCACTGCCAAGTCTGATACTGTTGCCAAAGCAGGGCTAATGTAGTACCTTTTTATAATACAGGTCTTGGGTTGTGTTCAGAAGCAGGAAACCTGTTTTACACCCTGTTGCAGTGGTCCTGGTACTGTCTTGGCTGATTCCTTCTTGACTTATTTCACTCAACACTTCTTCCAACCTCTTAGGTCGGGCCTGGCTGTACCTTGCATTAAACGAGAATTCTCTGGAAAGCTACCTGAGGTTATTCTGGGAAAATCAAAACCTCCTTCATAAGTACTACTTCAAGTAAGTCCAACCTCATCTGAGCAATTAGAATTGTCAAAAGTAGCAACGTGCCAATTTAGAATTAATGATTGCTGTGCCACTAGCCTGTGGAATTACACTGGTAGGAAAGTGGCACATTCCGTTGAACGTACCATACGTGTAAGTATAAAAATCGACCTTTGCCTCCAACTTCCCCCAAATACAAGTGACCTATTTGCTGAGTATAAAGGTGAACCTGGGTGTTCACCATCTTTAACATCTAGGTACGTCATCTGCCTTTTGTGGGCATGACTTAAACTTTGTAACACAACCTGTATTATCTGCTTGACCCCTTACATTATAAGATAGTAGGTTAAACAACCGTTTATAGGATGAAATATGGAGCTGGCTACTAATCAAAATATAGCCTGTCGACGTTGTACAGGCGACAACTTCTGTGCTGAATATATACAAAAGCATAATTTTTGGGGCTAATAAAATGTTAGGCTGACTTTCACACATTGCGATCTACAGTAATCATTTGCAAGCAGGCTAAAAACAGTGCTGCAGTAACAAGCACTTGTCGGGTATAAGGATGTGGGAGAATGACTGGTAATGTTATCTAGCCGTAAATCATTATGCAAGACCCTTTTGCCTTTCTATAGATATATAGTGAAGCTTTGATATCAATGCAAGGGATATGATCTGCTGCCTAGTTAACTACAGCCAGCAATTTTAAATTGCAAGAAATGTCAAGACTTACATGAATAATGTCATCAGTACCCAGTGTGTAACACAAGGATGGACTGTCACCAAAAATGATTGATAAATGCAAGATCCAGACTGCAGGCTGGTGGTCATATAAAGTGATAGTGTGCGTAATGACAAGGCTTGTAGTCACCTATGGTGCAAGCCAGAGTTTATGGGACAATAAATTTGCTGTAATCTGACAACAGGAGCAGTAAGAGTATCGGTAGTGGAACCACTAAATAATTTGACGGGAAAGGGACAAGTAAATATGAAGATGTGCTCCCCAGTATCATAAGCCATTAGTTCCTCATCTCCACTCTCCACAGTCATTTTTAGGTCTGGCAAGATTATATAGCTTAGCTTTCAAAGAATGATGCTCACATCTGGAGAAATTATTCTGATGAGAATGAGAATTCCGTACATTTTTGCAGTTGGCTTAATATCTTAAACAGTTTACAACATAAAACCAAAAGAAAATAACAAGCCAAGATGGCCTCGTACATGTACACTGTCTCTCTTAAAATGTATTGATTCTACAGTGCCATGTCCTGTGAGTTTTGTGATCATTTTTATACAAATGGCAATGATTAAAGAAATTTAGGTTTTAGAAATGTATGAAGTTAAATCAACAATTTGCTCAGTCTCCTTTATCACTGGCACTGTCCATTGTATCTAAAATAATACGCAAACTAAAACACTGTGTTTGTAACGTAACAAAATTAAACACTTTTACAACCAGAGCCACGATCTTACATGTGATATCTTACTGTTGTGTTTCTCTTGAACCCTAAGGAATGCCCTAGTTTGCAGTCATGATCACCTGACTCTCTTCCTCACACTAGTGTCTGGCCTGGAGTTCATTCGATTTGAGCTGGAGTTGGTAAGGAATGTGCTGCCTTTAAATGATGTAGTGTAAATTTTTAAAATATGCGAAGGAATAGCACAAGACAGCAGTGAGCCTTAGTGACTAAAAGCATCTTTCTCACCATAAATATTGCAGGGCTGTAGAGAGGGTAGTCGGTTACTTGTTTAATGGATAGCTCTTTCAAGGAGGTCGTAAAGGCACATCGGGCTGAATTGACCCCTTCTGTGCTCTGATTGTATGAGTCAAAATGTGGAATAGTCATCTGTATGTCAATATCTGTTTGCATTAAGACCTTTGTAAGTGGAACTGGCTCCCAGTGTGGGAGGTCCATATGGCTGGCTGCAAAAGAAGTCACACTGCTGAGAATTTTTCTTTCTGCGCAGTTAAATTGCTAGCAAGTTTCTTCTCAGTCTGTGGCAGCCTCCACGATTCAGAATCAACAACCAACATCAATTGCATGTATCTTACACAATGTGAAAATAATTCTAAACCTGAGCTGTCAAACCAAGAGAACATTACACGTAAAGAATGAATAAACCTATAAGATAAATGAGTTATATTTATTTTGGAGTCTCTGATTTACTTTGTGACAGTGATAAAGAGATAAAGTTCACAATACCTTCACTCCCTTGAGATTAACAATATTAATAATAAAGCAAACTGTACACTCTTGTGAAAGATCCAGATCTAATGGAAGTGAAAGGCATTTCAGTCCATATTCTGAACAGCCTATAATACTGTGATCAGAGATAATGGGAACTGCAGATGCTCGAGAATCCAAGATAACAAAGTGTGAAGCTGGATGAACACAGCAGGCCAAGCAGCATCTCAGGAGCACAAAAGCTGACGTTTCGGGCCTAGACCCTTCATCAGAGAGGGGGATGGGGAGAGGGTTCTGAAATAAATAGGGAGCGAGGGGGAGGCAGACCGAAGATGGATAGAGGAGAAGATAGGTGGGGAGGGGATAGGTCAGTCCAGGGAGGATGGACAGGTCGAGGAGGCAGGGTGAGGTTAGTAGGTAGGAAATGGAGGAGTGGCTTGACGTGGGACGAGGGGATGGGTGAAAGGAAGAACAGGTTAGGGAGGCGGGGACGAGCTGGGCTGGTTTTGGGATGCAGTGAGGGAAGGGGAGATTTTGAAGCTTGTGAAGTCCACATTGATACCATTGGGCTGCAGGGTTCCCAAGCGGAATATGAGTTGCTGTTCCTGCAACCTTCGGGTGGCATCGTTGTGGCACTGCAGGAGGCCCATGATGGACATGTCGTCTGAGGAATGGGAGGGGGAGTTAAAATGGTTCGCGACTGGGAGGCGCAGTTGTTTACTGCGAACCGAGCGTAGGTGTTTTTCAAAGCGGTCCCCAAGCCTCCACTTGGTTTCCCCAATGTAGAGGAAGCCACACCGGGTACAGTGGATAAAGTATACCACATTGGCAGATGTGCAGGTAAACATCTGCTTAATGTGGAAAGTCGTCTTGGGGCCTGGGATGGGGGTGAGGGAGGAGGTGTGGAGGCAAGTGTAGCATTTTCTGCGGTTGCAGGGGAAGGTGCCGGGTGTGGTGGGGTTAGAGAGTGGTCTGTCCGGAAGGCAGACAAGGGTGGCGATGGAAAAATGTCTTGAGTGTTGGGGTTGGATTGTAAATGGTGGTCCGCCGCATCTGCTCCCAGGATGAGGCATTCCACTCCCGCACATCCCAGATGTCCACGTTCTTCAAGGACCGCAACCCCCCCACCCCCGGCAGCGGTCGAGAATGCCCTTGACCACGTCTTCCGCATTTCCCGCAACACATCCCTCGCACCCCGCCCCCGCAATAACCACCCTAAGAGGATCCCCCTCGTCCTCGCATACCACCCCACCAACTTCCGGACACAACGCATCATCCTCCGACACTTCCGCCATCTACAATGCGACCCCACCACCCAAGACGTTTTTCCATTCCCACCCTTGTCTGCCTTCCAGAGAGACCACTCTCTCCGCGACTCCCTTGTCCACTCCACACTCCCCTCCAACCCCACCACACCCCGCACCTTCCCCTGCAACCGCAGGAAATGCTACAATTGCCCCCACACCACCTCCCTCACCCCCATCCCAGGCCCCAAGATGACTTTCCATATTAAGCAGATGTTCACCTGCACATCTGCCAATGTAGTATACTGATCCACTGTACCCGGTGTGGCTACCTCTACATTGGGGAAACCAAGCGGAGGCTTGGGGACCGCTTTGCAGAACACCTCCGCTCAGTTCGCAACAAACTACTGCACCTTCCAGTCCCGAACCTTTTTAACTCCCCCTCCCATTCCTTAGACATCATGCCCATCATGGGCCTCCTGCAGTGCCACAATGATGCCACCCGAAGGTTGCAGGAACAGCAACTCATATTCCGCTTGGCAAACCTGCAGCCCAATGGTATCAATGTGGACTTCACAAGCTTCAAAATCTCCCCTTCCCTCACTGCATCCCAAAACCAGCCCAGCTCGTCCCCACCTCCCTATCCTTTTCTTCCTCTCACTTATCCCCTCCTCCCACCTCAAGCCACACCACCATTTCCTACCTACTAACCTCATCCCGCCTCCTTGCCCTGTCCGTCCTCCCTGGACTGACCTATCCCCTTCCTACCTCCCCACCTATACCCTCTTCTCCACCTGTCTTCTTTTCTATCCATCTTCGGTCCGCCTCTCCCTCTCTCCCTATTTACTTCAGAACCATCTCCCCATCCCCCTCTCTGATGAAGGGTCTAGGCCCAAAACATCAGCTTTTGTGCTCCTGAGATGCTGCTTGGCCTGCTGTGTTCATCCAGCTCCACACTGTTTTCTGCCTCTAATATGTGTTGTGGCAAGTTTGAGATGTGTTTCTGAAAGTTTTTTGGAACATCTAGAGAGCCCTTTTCTCTTGAAGACAGTCTGAGGTACGTACCTGATAAATGTGCAGGTTTTACTAATAAAGAAATTTGTTTTCTATTTGGCTCTTCACTATAAAACTTTACTGTTAAGGAGGTTTTTTTTGGCTTCTGGTCATTCTGTTCACTTGTACGTTTGTTTGTTTCTTTAAATCTAGGACGTCCCCTACCTGGACCTGGCTCCATATATGCCAGAATATTATAAACCGCAGCACTTGCTGGACTTCGAAGAACGCCTGCCCAACTCTGTGCATGGTTCTGACAGCCTGTCACTCAATTCGTTCAACTCTGTCACCTCCACTAATCTAGAATGGGATGATAGCGCCATCGCACCCTCCAGTGAGGGTGAGTTCTGATCTTTTGCTGTATCCAAAGAATCTGGTCATCTCTTTCTACACTCCTTCATGTTGAGTGTTTTCATGGCTTTGAGCTTGTAATGCTTGCAGTGATTGATTTGGGAGTTCTGGCTGGTATGAATCACAGAAACATACAATACAGAGGAGGCCCATTGGTCTCTGGAGTCTGTACCACAAAAATACACTGCTGCCCACACTCGGCCCTTAACCTCGAATATTATGACACTTCAGTCCAAGTGCTGTTTAAAGGTTGTGAGGTTGTCAGACTAAACTACCCTCCTAGCATTGCCTTCCAGATGTCCAACCTTTGTGGTGCACTGAGAGTGAAATACTCTATCACTAGATTAATGTACCAGCATAATCCCATCCTAATCACAATTTAGTGACCATTCAAGAAATGGATGTTGGGCAAATGAACTGCTCTTTGTTGTAGAATAAGTAGTGCAATAATAGCCAAAGTGAAGATAAATAGAGGGTGTTTTTTAATTTTTATTTAGCATTGCCTTTCAGGCAATTGGGTAGAGTCATGGAAATTACCATCCCTAACTCTCATCAGCAGAATTTACCCCTTCTCCCCCCACCCCCAAAAAAAATGAATTGAACTGTCTCGAGTACAGAACTAGAAAATGACTTATTGGAAGAGCTCATATGTTAGCTTTTTCCATCCCCAATCTAAGGAATGAAGAAAGCATGCATGTACAACATGAATAACTCTGAGTCGTTTAAAAATATCTGTCAAAAGACAACTTAATCATATTAATCAGTGCCACTTGTAATTAAATTAATCATTGCTGAGCTACACTGAGGGCAGAGAAAATAAAGGCATCCTCAGGTGTGATGTTTAAGTTTGTATCATGCAAATGGTTCAGCAGTTAATAATGTGAACATATCCTGTGGGATCTATATGGTAAAGCACAAGTACAAGTTACAGAGATGTGCTTTTGTAATTGAAATGCTTCCAAATGCATTGTCCATCACAAACATCCATTGCAAGACAATGTACAGTTGCATTGCAATAATGCAGCAAACATCC
Source organism: Stegostoma tigrinum (assembly GCF_030684315.1). NCBI lineage: Eukaryota > Metazoa > Chordata > Chondrichthyes > Orectolobiformes > Stegostomatidae > Stegostoma > Stegostoma tigrinum. The sequence goes on from NC_081381.1 coordinate 31,780,948, forward strand.
ACATCCTGGAGTCTCCCGCTGACTCTTGCAAGTCACTTTGAAAGAAAGTTGAGTAAAGTATGGCTTGTTAGGTGTTTGAAGCTAGTTTGAACTGCGGCCATGATTTCATCGTGAGTAGTGGGCCATGGACCTAAGGGTTAGGCTACAGGATTCGTGATTTAAAATGGCGGAGCTGAATGACCTACTTCTGTTCATTTTGTTCCTAATTATTTCCATTCTTTGTAGAGTTTTGGACTAAGAGGCATATTCAAAAAAATTAGAGCCAGCCCTCCTTAGAATGAAATTTAGGCATCATTTCTTGACGCAAAAGGTGGTAGAAGATTGGAACCCTCTTGCAGAATGGCAGTTGGTACCAGATAAATCAGTTTGAAAACTGAAATTGATAGGTTTTTCTTTGCTAAAGATATTAAGGAAATGGAACAAACTTGATTGTGTGGAATTAATTTGTAGATCAGCCATGATCTTATTGAATGGCCAAATGAACATGGGGACCTGATTTTCTCAGTCATCTTACTATCAGAGATGAACATTTACCTTGTCTCAACATTATGTAGCAGGCCTGAGAAGCATGCATTGGAACGATTTTGCCTACTGACCCTGTACTGTACAGAATAACTGCCAACTAATAATTATTAAATACAGATGTATCTGTAAACACTGTACAGGAATTGGTTACGTGGTATGCCACCTTCAGCATCATGGAGACCAAGTCTGCATATACTGTGAAAGAAGGACCGCTATACTGCCTAATCACAAATAACTACTGTAACCAACAGATATTACAAGTCTATATAGACACTCAGATATGGAATACTTGTTTTAAGGAGACCACAGGCAAAGCACCATGTTATTTTCCTTCTGGAGTTAGCACATTCCAACCTACAAAAATTGGTGGCTTGCAAAGCAAACTGTTCCATTTCAAGTTTCCGTTCTGAGGAAGGGTCACCAGACCTGAAACGTTAACTGTTTTCTCGTTCACAGATGTTGCCAGATCTGCTGAACTTTTCCAGCAACTTTGTTTTAGTTCTTGATTTTTGGCATCTGCAATTCTTTTGGTGTTTTGTCTTCTTCTGTTAGAAAGTCTATATAAATGATTGCTGGAGCAGAACTTCAGGAGTTGTCAATGCTTCAAGCCAAGTCAAATACATTAATCTATAACAAAGTTGCTGGAAAAGCTCAGCAGATCTGCAACATCTGTGAAGAAAAAAAATCGGTTAATATTTTGGGTCCGGTGATCCTTCCCCAGAATACCGTTGCTTTTCTAGCAACTTTGTTTTTGTTCCTGATTTACAGCAGCTGCAGTTCTTTCAGTTTTTACATTAATCTATAAAGTATACCATAAGCCTACTGACACATCATTCGAGACTATGGAACTTTCCAACAGTTTTTTCACTTAAACTTTTACTCTTGAATGCAGAATTAGGATTACTTGACAATTTTCTGAAGGTTTCAACATCTGGATCCTTAAGGGGCATCAGATTTATATTATCATTTGATGCATAATACCATTATCCACGGCTCATAAACTTCCATTGTTAACTACTGTACTGCATTTCCTTTTAGCAGCAGATATGCCATCAGTGCAGCAATAGTATGAGTAACTAAAATACCCTCACCTATGCTATACTGATTTGGAAAGCAGTTTCGTTCCCACTGGCTATACAGTATTTCTTAATAAATATGAAAGGAAGCATCCTTTAGTTTTTTTGTTTTTGAGGGTTACTCTTTGCCTAATAAAAAGTTAGTAAGAATGAAAAAAACACCAATGTGGTCACGTAATAACACACCTCCTGAGTTAGTGCTCTAAGCTGGTTTGAACTGCAGACATGATTTCATTCAAACCCTATCACAAAAGCAGAATTAGAAGAATTCATCAACTCCATTAAACTTAATGTCACAACATACAAGGGAAGCATTAATTTCCTAGATGCCACAGTATTTAAATTGGCACAAGGCAACAGGCATAAATTAGCAAAAGTCTTTTTTCAGCATAAGTGACACACATTTCTGCGCAACAAGTATGATCCTAAACTTGCTTTTGGCAGATTGGCGAGGTCGCTGCTAATGCATTTCAATCAGATTTTCAAAATGCTGGAATAATTTAACTACATCTCTTATTTGAGTATAACCATTGACACAGTGTTTATTACAATAGCATCCATCATAATCTTTCAGTCGTGTAGCTCCTGAACATATGCAGCTTTAAACCCGAGATTATTACATTTGTTTGAAAATGATTCATTACCTCTGTGATTTCAGCTTTTCCTAGTTATGAGTGTTTGATAGTTGATAGGGTTGAAGCTCTCCTCTCTGGCTTCCCTTTCTCTCCCACCCCACCTGCTGGCCTGTCCCTCTTTCACCCCCAGCAGCACCTTGTGGCCTCTCTGTCCTGTGCCCCACCCTGCATGTAACAATCTTATTTCCCCTCCTATTTTTATCTGCTGAATAAGGGAACATTTCTGGGCAATTTGGGGATTTGTAGGGACGGATCTACCATCTGCTCCAATGTATTTTCTTTGCTATTCATAATCATGTGTTGCTATACGTGATCATCTTGCATTTAAAAATAGGAACTGCAGCTGGTATTATTGTGCTACCAAGAAACATCTCAGCAGCATTAGTCATGCACACACTTTTTTAGTGTTAAATCTTGGATGTTTCTAATTTGCTCACATTGCAGGAAAAGTGATTTTTATATGTTACAGTGCAATAAATCATCAAACTTGTGATTTCAGTTGATAAACAATTCACTGTCAGAAGATGGTGCTGGTTATGGAGAAGTGAATACTCTGAGGAGTAAAAGGAAAGATGGCACAAAATAAGAATCTTACATTGTCCTCCCCAACCTGACAATTTTAAAACTTGGATTAAAAAAAAATCAGACCTTTTTGACCCAACTCACCTGCACCGACCAGACATCCGAATCTGACCTAGTCCCATTTGCCAGCATTTGGCCCATATCATTCTAAACAATTCCTATTCATAGACCCATCCGTATGCCTTTTAAAATGTCATAATTGTACTGCCTTCACCACTTCCTCTGATAACTCTTTCCAACCTCTCTGTGAAGAGGTTACACCTCGGGTCTTTTCAAAATCTTTCCCCTGACTTTATACCTATCCCGTTAGTTTTGGACTCCCCGTTATGAAAAAGTCCTTGGCTATTTACTCTATCCTTGTCCCTCATGATTTTATAAACCTGTATAAGATCACATGTTGCTAGAACTTAATTGATAGAATGAGGAGGGAAGGTGAGCCCACACACGAGATGGTGCCATGCCCACAACTATATTTTAGCTTGGATTGCACTTTGTCTTACAACTGAATTTGTTGACTTGTGCCAACTAGCTGGTCATTCATTCTTAACTGGTGAAATGTAAACATTTCTACCAAGCAGTCGATATTTTTGTCAGGAAGTTATAAGATAACATAACATAACCCAGTGGCAGTAACTACGCAGTGTGAACATTCTTACATTTGTTCCTGCAGTGCATTGGAGGGACAGCAATCTGATACGACCACATATAGGTATGTTTTGTTTTTCAATTGGCAGGCTGTTCAACAAATAATTGAAACTTTTTTTGTATAAGTTCTGTGGATAATTTATGAAATTAGACCTGCTGAGTTTACTGGATTCAAGAAAATGATTTGAAGTGGAAAAGGAGCATTTTTGTTAAAATGTTGACATTCAGACAATATAGATTTAATGTTATTGAATTCCAATCAGAGCAAAGTCTGCCTGCACAATTCACATGAGTACAATTGGAAAACATGAAGGACTGAAGGATGTTCAGCTGATACAGATCTATAAAGCATTGAGTATGCAATTTCAGAATAGGGATCATAATCAGCAGTGAATTCATGTAGATGAATTGTCTATCTACTTTCAATTTGGAATATTCCTGGACATCATTTGGAGAGGCTGAGGAGGCAATGAACTGTAATTTTATTATGCTGTGTATTCAACATTTTTATTGTCTATACAGCGGGTCAGATGCTGCACCTAAAGATAATACCGATTCATTAATCTACTTAATCTTTAATTCATTCTAGTGATATGGACATTGCTAACAAAATTCACTTGAATTGTATATTCCCCAGAGAAGCTGCTGCAGCCTGATCATTGTGGGGCACGCTCACTGTTGTTGGGGACTCCCAAGATTGGCTCAGCAGACTGTAATCTACTTTGCTTTTAGGCCAGAGAGTAGTGACTAAATTATCATGTTGAGGTTTGTAACCAGCTGCACCACACCCAATGAAATCACTTGCCACTAACGCTCACTGATTTGGTGCATTGCTTTACAGGCATCACTACCAAGTGTGCTGGATCTATGTTGGTTAATTGCAGCTCTCCAATTTCAAAAACTGTATGTGTATTACACCACAGAATATATTTGGAATGTTGTATTTTGAGCCCTCTGAATGCAAACAGTGATATTTCACCATTGCTATTCATTGGTTTGTGACTATTGTCTATAATGAAAATGTGGAAAATTGGTGCCTGGCATGATTCCTTTGAACTGAGTGCAATTTAATTGAGTAATAACCCACAGCAGGTGAAGAGGGTGGAGGCTCAATTTAAAAATATTCAATGTTGTTAAGCTGTGTTTTTCTCTCAGCATTTTTTACTTTCTGGTGAGTCTTTTGTTCGTCAAACAGAGGGACACCACATTGAAACAGAGCATTTTACTAATTTCATTGGGTGTGTGTCAGGTTAGAGACATTAAGTTTTTCTTCCCATCTACCAGTCATCCTGCTGTTGACTTTGTACGATTGCTATTTGTGGACATTTGTTTTTATATTGCTGCATCATTTCCAAACTCATTTCCAACAGTGGCCGTTTATTTCAGCTATCTGCTTGGTTTCAAACCCAAAGGTCCCAAAGCACAAAACATCATCTATTTCCTATGGAGATAGCCGTCACATTTCATAGTATATCCAGCACTTGTACAAGGATGGTAGAAAGGCATTTCAAATGTGGGATTGGCTGCAGGTTTTCTGGAATAACCATCAATAATTTTAACATCCATGTACAATGGAAATTCATCTCATGCTATTTGAATATTGTATCATGATTTTCATTTGTTACAGATTTTGTTTCTTTTTTGTTTCTGTCTCTTCTTTCCATTATAGATTATGATTTTGGAGATGTCTTTCCAGCAGCACAGTCCATACCCAGCACAGACTGGGAAGGTGGGACTCTTTTAGGCTTGTGTATCACAAACTGTTGCTGCTTGCTGCATGCCGCGCCCCTAACACTGATTCCCATATTGCATGCCTGCTGGGGCTGCTTAAGTTGTTGTTTATTTGTGTATTCGGTGGGAATATGTCAGACAGAGAAAAATAGGTAAAGGCTGGAAATCATGCATTGAAATCAGTAACATGATAATGAATCATAGTTCTGTGGTGGTGGTATTCATATTATAATCACATTGGGAATAGGGCTCTTTCATAGAAATCTTAATTGCACTACATTCTTCATTGGTAAATGCAATCTTACTAGTTCTTGCATTTTAAGAACTTTTTTTATATTCTAAAGCACAGCTCAGGAGCACTGTCACTAGCACCTCGGATGGCTAGAACCTGGCAGTCATTGGGGAAGGCAATGCCAGATTTCTCCCATACAGAGTCGCCTTTTGCATTGGCGTAGGTTTTCATTAACAAACGTACCTTGCCTGTAAGGAGCATTTATTAATTACTAATATTACGAAAGTCCAACACATTGTGAGTAGTTTATCGTTCACTGCAGCTATAATCATTGGATCACTGAGTAGTATTGAGGGATTTTAATTTTGCTTTAAATTGACTGCAGTCTCATTTTACTTGTGTTTTTACTGTAGAACTGCTATTAGAAGTTTAGAAACCTGGAAATTGCTTAATGTAATGCAGTTCCTCTGTGTTAAAATAAGTCCTAACTTTCCAGTATAGAGTATCAGCATGGACACACTTCCTTTTTTAAATGCTTTTCCGATTTGACTTTGTTTTATGTCCTGGCACAGCAACCAACCTGAGCTAATTAATGACTTTCTGTAACGCCAAGTGTGTACAGCTGCAGCCTGCTGTGTTTTTGATTTTATTTAACTAAATTAGTCCACCTTTTATTTTATTGTGACCTAATCAAGTTACAAAGTGTAACTGGATCTTTACAATGCCATATAAGGGGCTTCTGTCAAGGCATAATTTATGTTGCTATTTGGTGGGTTCAGATTCTTTGCAGATGGAATCGTCTAGAAATATAGCTTATGATTTTTCAAAGACCAATGTGGAGGACATTTAGACATTTAAAAAGGTGCCCTTTACCAAGAATATTATAAACTTGAAGTTGCACTCTGCCAAAATGATACAGTTCTGCTAAACTATCATTCACTCTGGTTCAGTTCTTCTTCATGTCTGTCTTTCAAGAACTCTCAGCTTAGGGTGGTTGATTTCAGGTAGGAGAATTGATCATAAACTAATCCTTTGGTCTTTATTGGTACAAGTGTTGAGAGTCTTCCTCAACCTTTATTTCTTCAACTACTCCCTTTCCCCCTACTACCCACTATCCCTATCCTTTTAATTGACTTCGGAGGATTGGCAGCTATTTTATGTTCTGGAATTGTCCTTGAGTACATTAAGCAGTAAGCAGGAGATGATTTACACTGGCAATGCTCTTTCAGCTGACAGGCCGGAGTGACCTCAAAAAGATGGCAGTCCTGGCAATGGCTTAATGACTAACCACTGCTGGCTTAATGGTGCCTCAGTGTCTCCTGTAACTGGAGTAGTCAGCTCTTACTTTTTAATCCCTGTTTCAGCTCCTGAAAAGAATTCACCCTCCAAAATCTGGCTAAGATAAGTTTGTGTGGTCTTCAAAACATTTGGTTTGTATTCCACCTTACTTTCTTGGCTATTTGCTTGCTGTTCTTCATTCAAACTGTTTTGACATCTAATGGGATTTTGCATCGGATCTGTATTGTTTTGTATATAATGGTTCCTTCATTACACCAGAAACATAACTGAGCCCTGTACAAGAGTGGCTTACTTGATTGAGAGCCATTTAAGGAAACAGATCCTTCAGTTCAATTCGTCCACTCTGATCATTTTCCCAAACTAAACTAGTCCCACTTGCCTGCATTTGAACCATATCCTTCATATCTTTCCTATTCATGTACTTACCCAAATGTATCTTAAATGTTCCAGTGTACCTGTTTCCACCACTTCCTCTGGCAGCTCATTCCACACACAAACCATCCTCTATGTAAAGAAAAAAAGTTGCTTCTCTTGTCGCTTTTAAATCTTTCTCCTCTCATCTTAAAAATATGCCCCCTGGTTTTGAACTCTCCCACCCTAGAGAAAAGATCCTTCAGTTCAACTTATCAAAGCCCTTAATGATTTTATAAAACTCTGAGATCATCCTTCATTCTCCTAAGCTCCAGTGGAAAAAATCCCAGCCTATCTTTATAACTCAGATCATCCATTTCCCCTGTACTTCCACAGAAGAAATTAAAGCAGCCTCAGTATATTTCTGAGACAGCAATATCTTTCTATTCAGAATTCTGGATAATTAATCTCTCCATGCGATGTGGTGTTGATAATAAGTGAGTGGATGTGCAGTCTTAATTGTAGGTTTACAGATGCAGTCCGAGGTAATTGTGGGAGATGTACTCAATGGTACACTAACTTATCAGTGTTTCTTAAAATGCTGCATCAAATAACTTATCTCCTTGTTTTCTTAATTTAAGAAAACACATACTTGCATTTAAATGAAAACAATTCCCAAAATAAACAATGGCTTTCACGTTTTTGTACCCTTTTTCTCTGTAGAAGGTGAGTTGACGGACACAGTCAGCAGTTGTCCCCGATCTGGAACTTCAGAGAGTCTGCTATCAAACAACAAAACTAGGAGTCCAACCCTGCGCTACAACCCCTTCAATAATGAGACCGAGGTGTCTACGCTTACACCAAATGACAGCGTAGTTCCATGTTCTGAGCTGGAAAGAGAAGAGAGCACACCAGATGTCCAAGAGAACAGTGCAGAGCTTGAAGTAATTAGGTCAGCCATTGTAAATAGGGCTTTACTGAGGAGTTGGGTTGTGGATTAACTTTTGCCTGGAAACATACAATCTGATTTTTGTTCCCAGCCTCCTAAAGAGATTGACATTAACTGCTTTCTATGCCTTTGAGTACCAGGCAGGGCTTTGCTTTCTCTAAAAGTCCTAACCAATTTTTAATTCTCGACTGATATCACATGTTATAAAAACATATAATTCTAGTCACACTACTGTTTGTGAGAGTTTGTGCGGGAGTAGGTGATGCCTAATGATATTATTGCCAGACTATTAATCCAGAGACCTTGGTAACGTTCTGGAGATCTGGGTTTGAATGCTACCATGGCAGATGGTGTAATTTGAATTCAGTAGTATTCTGGAAGTAAGATAATGGTGGTCATTAAATGATAAGGAAAATCCCATCACTAATATCCTTTAGGGAAGGAAATCTGCCATCATTCCTTGGTCTGGTATACATGTGAATCCAGACCCACAACAGTTATGGTTGACCCTTAACTGCCTTCTGGGCAATTACAGACGGGCCATAAATGCTGGTAGAGATGGTCACACACCCAAATGAATTAAAAAAAACTTTTTTGGTTGCAAATTGTCTACATTACAACAGTAACTATAAATTAATAAAAAAGTTAGTTAGCTAATCTGAAGTGGGTTGGAATGCTTCAAGGTTGTGAAAGGTGCTGTATCTGAGTCAGTGAACGGTACAATTCCTTTGTGAAACATTGAAGGAGTTGCTGTTTATTATTGTTTGTCCTTTCAATTCCATAGATTGGCAAAGAAGAGGAGAACACCCAAAAAGAAGAGAACAAAATCTGAGGAACAAATTCTAGATGCTAAAAATACAGAGGTACAACTGTCAACAAGAGAAGGCACAAAGTCCAAGCAGAGCAGTGATGCTGAACTAGAAGAAGAACAGAATGAAAAATTGGGTTTACAGAAATCCCAAGAGATTGCTGACGAAGAAGATTGCAACTCCCAGGGCAAGTTGTCTGTAGTGACACATAGAGAGTCTGATGCAGATGCCCCTCAGCCAGGTCTGTTAATACCACAGATGAAGGACACATCTATGAACAGTGTAGGGAATCCCTTGAGCAAGGTGATGGAGCAGCTCAACGGGACGTTGGATACCAATACCTGGATGTCAAATGGTGATCACCTACCTGAGCAGCCCTTTCGGACTTCTGTCCCGGGGGAAGCCCCGGAAGAACCTCCGTTTAGCCAATATAGTGAGCGGATGCCACCTGCCCAGGATTTCTACAAATTTACCGTTGAGAGTCCAAGTGCTAGTGGGACAGGTAGCTGCCACTATGACCCTACAGGGGAAAGCCAACCATCGCATGTTTTTAGTAGCCATGAAGCTGCTGGCACAGAAATGTGCAAGGGAGAGAAAGTCTCTCCTGTAGACGAGACAGACAGCCACAGAATTGAAAATGCAGAAGCTGTTCCAGAAAAGGATAAACAGGCTGATGTTGAAACCAGCAAGGTATCTGAGACCAGCTTAGAGCAGTTGCAAATTCAAACCGTGATCTCTGAGAGAACAGAGGAGGAAGAGAAAGCTCAAAGTAGTCCCTCTGAATTAACCCATCCTGCTGACTTCAGGTAAAGTGGTGGGATCATTAAATATTCTAACCATGTTTAGTTTTGGTTGGGAGTAAAAAAGAAACAATATTAAGTTTAGTACTTGCCTCATGGAAGCCGTAACACTTGATAAAAGCTCTTCCGGCTGGTGTTTGAGTCCTTCATCTCTGTCATTACCATTGAAATGAGATTTCCAAATTCCAGTAGGTGACTGTTCCATCATAGACAAGCTGTAAAGTCCTGAGTATAGCAAAATAAGTCAGTCCAAGTCTCAGGATTATAGTCACCCCGCCTGTTCTTAACATTCCTCAAGGTTTGATTGTCACTTCCTCGAAGAATTCAAAGTTGATAAATGAGGAAAGGGCTGTAGCTGTCATATACATGGACTTGAGTAAGGCGTTTGCTAAGATTCTCCATGGTAAGCTGATGGAGAAAGTGAAGTTGCGTGGGGTCCAGGATGTACTAGCTAGATGGATAGAAAATTGGCTGGGCAACAGGAGACAGAATTGTAGTGGAAGGGTGTTCCTCAAAATGGAGAATTGTGACTAACGATGTTCCACAGGAATCCGTGTTGGGACCACTGTTGTTTGTGATATACGTAAATGGTCTGGAGGAAGGTATAGATGGTCTGATTAGCAAGTTTGCAGATGACACTGGTGGGGTAGCAGATAGAGAAGGGCACTGTCGGCGGCGAATGTAGCAGAATATAGACAGATTGGAGAGTTGGGGGGAGAAATGCCAGATGGAATTCAATCCAGGCAAATGCAAAATGATGCATTTTGGAAGATCCAATTCAAGAGCGAACTATACGGTAAACGGAAAAACCCTGTGGAAAATTGATGCACAGAGAGATCTGGGTGTTCAGGTCGCCCTGAAGGTGGCAACACAGGTCAGTAGGGTGGTCAAGAAGGCATACAGCATGCTTTCATTCATCGGACAGGGTATTGAGTGCAAGAGTTGGCAGGTCATGTTACGGTTGTATAGGACTTTGGTTCAACCACATTTGGAATATTGTGTACAGTTCTGGTCACCACATTACCAAAAGGATGTGGATGCTTTGGAGAGGGTGCAGAGGAGGTTCACCAGGATATTGCCTGGTATGAAGAGAGGTTGAGTAGATTAGGATTATTAACATTAGAACAACGGGGGTTGAGGGGCAATCTGGTTGAGGCTACAAAATCATGAGAGGTATAGACAGGGTGATAGCAAGAAGCTTTTTCCCAGAGTGGGGGACTCAGTTACTAGGGTTCACAATTACTAGGTGAGAGGGGAAAGATTTAAGGGAGATATGCGTGGAAAGTTCTTTACACAGAGGGTGCTGGGTGCCTGGAACTTGTTGCGAGCGGAGGTGGGCACAATAGCATCATTTAAGATATATCTAGACAGATACATGAGTGGGCAGGGAGCGGAGGGATACATATCGCTGGAAAATAAGCGACAGGTTTGGATAGAGGATCTGGATTGACGCAGGTTTGGAGGGCCGAAGGGCCTGTTCCTGTGCTGTAATTTTCTTTGTTCTTTGTTTCGCATGCTGGCGCTGCTACGTTCATTTTGGGGATAAAAAACTATTCACCTCCCTCTGTCTTTGTCAGTTTTCTCTGTTACAAATCTGGCCTACACAGCATTAAGATTCTAATCTGTGCTATAGTTTCTGTGTATTAAATGTAATTCAAGGAGTGGAGAACCTCTCAGGATATGGGATAGGCCATTTAACACAAATGAGGCAACATTTATTCACTCGGGGTGGCTAACTTGTGGAATTCAGTACTGCAGAAGGCTGTGGAGGTGGAGTCACCAAGTATATTTAGGAAAGTGATTTTTTTTAAAGGTCATAAAGGTATTGGGTTTTGAAAGAAGAACTTGGCATTGAGATAGAGGACTACCCATGATCGTATTGGTGGAGTAAGCCCAAAGGGTTGAATGGCCTGTTCCGCCTAGTTTCTGTATTTCTGTGGTATAACAGAGAGAGGTAATAAGACTGAGAGACGTAAATGTACTGGAGCAATTGATGGTCTTTAAAGGAGAGATGGTTCAGGTATAATTCGAGTACCTTTCCACATGTAAGGAGCAGGAGAACAACCAAAGCTGGAGTTCTCTGCATTCCTAAACATTTACAAGTGGGATAAAGCAGAAATAAAAGTTTTAGCAGGCACTAATTTGATCAAATGCCAGAGCATTAGGCTAAATATTAAAAATGGAAAAAGCAGGTGAAACAAATTACACTAGTTCAGTTAATAAAATGTGAGGCTGGATGAACACAGCAGGCCAAGCAGCATCTCAGGAGCACAAAAGCTGACGTTTCGGGCCTAGACCCTTCATCAGAGAGGGGGATGGGGAGAGGGAACTGGAATAAATAGGGAGAGAGGGAGAGAGGGGGAGGCGGACCGAAGATGGAGAGTAAAGAAGATAGGTGGAGAGAGTATAGGTGGGGAGGTAGGGAGGGGATAGGTCAGTCCAGGGAAGACGGACAGGTCAAGGAGGTGGGATGAGGTTAGTAGGTAGATGGGGGTGCGGCTTGGGGTGGGAGGAAGGGATGGGTGAGAGGAAGAACCGGTTCGGGAGGCAGAGACAGGTTGGACTGGTTTTGGGATGCAGTGGGTGTGGGGGGGAAGAGCTGGGCTGGTTGTGTGGTGCAGTGGGGGGAGGGGACGAACTGGGCTGGTTTAGGGATGCAGTAGGGGAAGGGGAGATTTTGAAACTGGTGAAGTCCACATTGATACCATATGGCTGCAGGGTTCCCAGGCGGAATATGAGTTGCTGTTCCTGCAACCTTCGGGTGGCATCATTGTGGCAGTGCAGGAGGCCCATGATGGACATGTCATCTAGAGAATGGGAGGGGGAGTGGAAATGGTTTGCGACTGGGAGGTGCAGTTGTTTGTTGCGAACTGAGCGGAGGTGTTCTGCAAAGCGGTCCCCAAGCCTCCGCTTGGTTTTCCCAATGTAGAGGAATGTTGTAAATGGCGGGAGTGTCGGAGGATGATGCGTTGTATCCGGAGGTTGGTAGGGTGGTGTGTGAGAACGACACTTCCGCCATTTACAATCCGACCCCACCACCCAAGACATTTTTCCATCCCCACCCCTGTCTGCTTTCCGGAGAGACCACTCTCTCCGTGACTCCCTTGTTCGCTCCACACTGCCCTCCAACCCCACCACACCCGGCACCTTCCCCTGCAACCGCAGGAAATGCTACACTTGTCCCCACACCTCCTCCCTCACCCCTATCCCAGGCCCCAAGATGACATTCCACATTAAGCAGAGGTTCACCTGCACATCTGCCAATGTGGTATACTGCATCCACTGTACCCGGTGTGGCTTCCTCTACATTGGGGAAACCAAGCGGAGGCTTGGGGACCGCTTTGCAGAACACCTCCGCTCAGTTTGCAACAAACAACTGCACCTCCCAGTCGCAAACCATTTCCACTCCCCCTCCCATTCTCTAGATGACATGTCCATCATGGGCCTCCTGCACTGCCACAATGATGCCACCCGAAGGTTGCAGGAACAGCAACTCATATTCCGCCTGGGAACCCTGCAGCCATATGGTATCAATGTGGACTTCACCAGTTTCAAAATCTCCCCTTCACCCACCGCATCCCTATACCAGCCCAGTTTGTCCCCTCCCCCCACTGCACCACACAACCAGCCCAGCTCTTCCCCCCCCCCCCCCCCCACCCACTGCATCCCAAAACCAGTCCAACCTGTCTCTGCCTCCCTAACCGGTTCTTCCTCTCACCCATCCCTTCCTCCCACCCCAAGCCGCACCCCCATCAACCTACTAACCTCATCCCACCTCCTTGACCTGTCTGTCTTCCCTGGACTGACCTATCCCCTCCCTACCTCCCCACCTATACTCTCTCCACCTATCTTCTTTACTCTCCATCTTCGGTCCGCCTCCCCCTCTCTCCCTATTTATTCCAGTTCCCTCTCCCCATCCCCCTCTCTGATGAAGGGTCTAGGCCCGAAACGTCAGCTTTTGTGCTCCTGAGATGCTGCTTGGCCTGCTGTGTTCATCCAGCCTCACATTTTATTATCTTGGAATTCTCCAGCATCAGCAGTTCCCATTATCTCTGACACTAGTTCAGTTAATGCCTTAATAGTAAAGTGGTTGTCAAGAGTGGTAGGATTGATAAAGGACCAACGTGGGGTTTTGCTGGTGAGAGAAAACATGGATAAAGTACTACGTGGTCAGTGTTTTCTGTTAATAGTTACTAAGTGTAATAATCCTGTTGGGGACCACAACATTTAAAGTAGTAATCCAAACACACAGCAATTAACTCAACAGAACTGCGCCATGGAATTTTATGTTTTGTAAACAAAAATTTTAATGTACATTAAAAAAGAATGCAAAGTAAACATTTAACTTCACAGTATAACTTACAAAAACTTGTATTCATGTATTGGAAGGCTGGAAGTTAGAATTTGTTGGTAAAAATGATCGTGAGGCAAAGAGTGCCATGATCCCTTTAAGGGCTTGTGCTTTGTCTGTGCTTGGAAGTTTATAAACGCCGGTGCACTGAGTGCCCGAATAGAAACTTTCTTTTGTATAGAACAGCCAAGCTGCATTTTTTCCTAGGGAACACATTTGAATTCGGCCAATTAATTTAAAAGAAGCACCTAGATACAGAAAGCTAACCAAATTTAAATCTGATGGTGTTGACAACGTGAAACTAATTATATTATAAGACTTTGATTATGCCATTATATAGGGCAAGGGAGACAGCCATCAGCCACCTGCCAGAGTTAGCACCATTTAGGTGTCAGAGAAAGCCTGTCTAATTAATCAATGGTACCATGGTATTTTAGCTCAAAGTCCTCATTGAAGAAATTTATAGAGAGAAAACATCCCTGACAGCAGAATTAATGGAAGAAAGGTGTTAGTAATGAGACGAGAGACAACAGAATATTCCAGAAGATGGCCTGTATGAACTTGGAGAGATCGAGTTATAATTTATTGCTTCTTATTAATTGGGTTTGTTTTAGTGACACTTGTCTTTATTTAAACAACATTCCAGTAGAATTTAGACCAGTTAGGAGATAGTTAGTGGTATAAGGGGGAATTGTTGGTTTGGTAGTAATTTTGTTAACATGTTTATTGTTGGGTTAAATAAATAAATTGTTTCTTGTCACTTGTAAAGTGGAGATCAGGAATTTTCTTTCTTTTAACCACTCTTTTAATAGATTACATGGGGAAAGGCGAGCTTCTCTGGATGTTTCGGGGATAATTATTAGAGGGGAACCCCTCCAACTGTCATAATAGATTGGGACTTGTATTTTAGTTTAATTATCAGGAGGGTTTTGGCCATTTCTAGGTCGTAACACTACTATGAAATTGAATATAACAGAAGGGAGATTGTGCTTCACTTATACAGGGTACAGCTGAGATCACATCTGGAGTGCACCATATTGGTCTTTATTTAAAGAAGAACATGGAGGCAATTCAGAGAAGATTTACTGAACTAATTCCTGGAATGGATGAGTCGCCCTGTGGGGAACACTTGGACAAGCTAGACTTCGTCATTGTCATTGTCTTTGTCGAAGCTTAGAAAAATAAGTGACTTTATTGGAACATAAAATCCTGAAATATCTTGGCAGGATAGATGTGGATTGGACACTTCATCTTATCGGGGAATCTAAAACTAAGGATCACTGTTTAAAACACAGATCAAGTGAATTATTTTTGGAGTGTTGTAATTCTTTGGAATTCTGACTTGAATTGGTGATGGAAGCAGAGTGTTTGAATATTTTTAAAACAGAGGTAGGTGGATTCTTGTTAAGCAGGTTATTGACGGTAGGAGGAGATATGGCTGTGAGGTTTTGATCAGCTATGATCTTATTGAACTGCGGAGCAAGCTCCAGGAGTTGAATGCCTATTCCAGTTCATATTTGTGCTCCTGGTGCCAATCCCAAAGGTACGCTGCCCCCTCTGAAATTTATTTTTCTTCTTAGCACTCCAGCTGTTCTTCCCAAGGTAAGGTTCTGTATGAGTCCCTCTATTAGCTTTTCAGCTATGTGACCCGCACCTTTTCTTTACTGGCCTCACTACTGTGGATGCCTCAGCTGTTTGGGTTCCTGGGAGATATACCTAATTGTCTTCCTCAAAGTTTCCCAAGTTAACTCTGCCTGCCTTCTGTCAGATAGCTCTGTGAATACCAGTGTAGATTTCTTCCTTAAACTACAAACCCCACACATCCTCTGAAAATCCATACTGACAGGTACAGCTGCATTCCATGCAGTGAATGTGAACTTAGTAATTCCTCTGCTCAAAATGCACACCTAACTATGATCAGCTCTTGTTGGCTCTGAGTCTGGTGAGATGCAGCATTCATCATGACAAAGCTATTACTGGCTTTATCTGTTCCCATACCAAACCACCTGTTCTATCAGTAAGTATAACAATAAACTTAAATGAAGGAGACCACCCCCACCCCATTTCCTGTGGTGGCATCTATGCTTTCAAATGAATGTATAATTTATGAATATGAGTTGGCTAATTTGAACCTGATAACCTCTTCTGCCATATCATATGGTCATGGCTGATCTGATTCTGGCCTCAATTCCATTTTCCTGCCTAACCCTATACCCATTCACTCCCATTCAATTAGGAATCCATCAAGGAGTGCCTTAAAAATATTGAATGACCTCGTTTCCACCACACATTCTGGGGAAGAAAATTCTATAGACTTTCAACCTTCTCTGTGTGAGAGAGGGGTGGGGGGAGAATATTTTATCCCCTCCATCTTATGAGCTCTTATTCTATCATAGCATCACTTCAGCACTGAAGATTTGGTTGGATGAATCAGGATGGACATTGTGGACTAAAAACAATAGAGAGAGGAGCCTGTGAATGCT
The DNA here is from genome assembly GCF_030684315.1 of Stegostoma tigrinum. NCBI lineage: Eukaryota > Metazoa > Chordata > Chondrichthyes > Orectolobiformes > Stegostomatidae > Stegostoma > Stegostoma tigrinum. Next base: position 31,797,416 of record NC_081381.1, read on the forward strand.
TGAATATTGTGTCCAGTTTTGGTGCCACGCTCCAGAAAGATATAAAGACTGTTGGGATGGTTTCAGGAGAGAGTTACTAGATTCTAGACATGGAGGATTAAGGTTATCTTGGTAGGCTGGAGTAGTTGAGCTGTTTTTCCTTGGTGCAGAGATTAGGTAGAGTTGTTCAAAATTATGAAGAAACAGTTTCAGTGGCCAAAAAGCCAATAACCAGAAGAGCTAGTTTTAAGGTAATTTGCAAAGGAACTAGAGGCAACATGGAAAAGTTTAATTTTTACACTGCATTGTAGAGGTACGTGCCAGTTTCTAGGTACTATGCTGTTCTATTCGTACTCTAGTTGTAAAGATTCATGGTGGCATTTATCTTTCCTCTTTTCTTTACCTGTATTTCTAATTTATGTCTGCCTCATAGACATTCCTGCGATATCGGTCAACAAATAATGAGTGACAGTAGCCTTTGATGATGGCACCTATAGATTTTATTTTTGTTCTGAAAATAGCACCATGTAGATACGAACTGAAAAGAGGAAGAAGCAATTTGTACTTTTTTTTTCTCCACTCTGGCTCGTTATTCTGGTGGATGTATGATTTGTGATCGTCACACAAAATATTATAAAGTTGTTTTTCCCCTCAATATTCTTTTAATCAGTCTGACTTCACAAATAGCTTGGTGCATTGCTCCAGTGCTTTGCAACATCTGTTGCCATTGGTGGAGGCAGCAGTCTTGTGATTAATCTTCCCATCCCTTTCCCCTCAGGGTTGATAATAATCTGCTGCTTTTGCTGATGATTCACGTTTTCAAGGAGAATGAAGAGCAACTTTACAAGGTGAGAGCGCTCAGAGCAAGACTGTATTAGAAAATCACTTTGAATTTTTTTAAGTTTAATACAAGAAACCTGAACTCACTGTTCAGTCTCTAGTATCTGCTGACCAAAGCTTGGATAGCATTTGGAATATTGCGCTTCATCTCAACACCAAGTTTCAGCAAGATCAGATCTTTCATCCACAAGTACAACTTCTGGTTGCTATCCAGTGACCCCTACTAGAAAGTATGAATCTGGGATGAACACCACTTCAGGCTCACATACCTAGCTGGCACTTGCACAATGTAAATAGCTGCTTGGATCAGACACTGGACAATTGCCAGCACCATGGAGTAGGGGTAGATGGAAATAATCCAACTATATTGACTCCTCTGAAGAGATTGGGTGCTCTCAATGTGAGTAAAAGGATCTTTTTTCTAGCTCTGACTTTCCAAGAGGAGGATCTTTGATTCTATTGTCTCAAGACAAAATAGGAAATAATTCACCAGGTCATAAATGGATGAAAGCTCAGGGTAAAGTACACAAAAAATATAAACAACTAACAGAAACTAAAACGTGGAAATATAAACTGAGCAGTAAGAATCAGATAAGTGGAGAACTAACCTAAACTTATCAGAGAAAACATCAGTGGACAAATGTTGATTGTATAGAAAGCAAAAAGGCACCTCCTTTCAGACCCCCACTGGAAAGTATGTATGTGGGGTTGCTGTTTGCAGATATGTAGTGCTTTTGTCTCTGAACAAAAGATTGCTGAAGTTGCTGAACAACATGTAAACTCTATTGATCCAGATACCAGGCGAGGGCCTGGTTAACTGAAGTAAGACGTTTAATTTCGATTGCTCAATTTCACCAGCTCAGCGTCTAAACTGAACTGTTAGCAATTTATGGTGGTTCTTTTTTTGATGAAACAGTTTGTACTTCAATTTTTCTCTCTCTTCTATCGCTGCTGCTACTATTTCTCTTCCCAGATGGTGCGAATGTGGACAGGTCATATGGAGGGGAATCTACAGTTGCTGTACGTGCTGTTGACTGACTGTTACATCTACTTGTTGAGAAAAGGTAATTCTCTTGATGTTGGTGCTGAAGTAGATGTCATACACTTGAGTGAAATGCGTCCCCTTGAAGATCACATCCCAGCCTTTTGCTGAAATGAACAACTGTTCCTGTTTAAGATGACCCCAATGAGATGACTTTTCTTTCGATTTGAACATTTTGCAGAGCACATTCCACAATTCTGCTACTTTTCAGTTTAATGCCAAAAGTCAATAGCTTTGAAAGTAAATTTGTTAATAGCACAGCTAGCACAAATGTTTCTGTATGTGTTGAAGTAGCAGCTGTTTCCCTTGTCCAAGTTTTTGCTATTTTAGCAATAGTTCCAAGGTTATGACAATATTGAGCATTATGAACAAATCTTTGTTTAAAAAAAAAAGGACTGACACTCCTTCTGTACTTAGCAAGGATCTACACTTTCAATTCAGGAGAATAGAAAAGCTGCTTTGCAAAAAAAAAATTGCATTAGAGCACTGAGTCTTGTTGGCTGAGATGTGTCACATATAAGTAAGAAGAGCTACGAGTCTTCCACTATTCAGATTATCTCTGAAATGAAGCTTAATGTTGTATACAACATGGGAATTGGAGTTATGCAACAGAGAAGCTGTTTAATCACCTGCTGTGAAAATGGTGCTGTGAATTGGAATACTATGTCTGTTTCTAACTCAATCTGTTGGTCTGTACAGGAGCTGCAGACAAGCCCTATGCAATGGAAGAAGCTGTGTCTTATAATGAGCTTGATTACATTTCGGTGAGTTTGCTGGAAACTGCACAGGTATTGGGTGTCAGCTGAGGATGTATAGGACTTAGTTATGATAGCTTTATACTTTTTGGTTTCTACATCCCACCAACCCTCCACTCTAATATCCTACTGAGGCTGTTTGACCTCTTTCAATGAACAAAGGCCACTTGTGTTGGACGCTGGAGGGTTTCTGTCACCTGATCAGCAAGACTGTGCCTTCCAGATAAAACCGGAGGAGGAAAATTGTTGTAAAGTTCGGCCATTGTCTGTGCCATGCAGAATCCTGTTTTGGATACAGTGACAATCCTTTCTGTTACCTGCAAATCTCTTTTGTGTAGCTGCAGCAGATAATTCTAAAACTGTTGGAGAGAAAGATTGATCTCCAGTGGGTGTCAGGAGGCAGAGTGAATCTGCTCGTCTTTTCAGAAAGAGACAAGTTACACAAGTGGAACATACCGTCTAAAACAGTGCAGTCCCAGAGATGATGATGGTAATATCTGAATGTTTACAAAAAGGATAACTTTTTTTTCAGACTTCCTACATATCGAGAAAGCTTTCATTGAACCATGATCAATAACTGAGGAAGAGCTGATTTTATTTAATTTGCAATGCCTTCAGAAAAAAAAATGTAAGACAGGATCAACGGTCATAAAAATACAATTCCTGACAAACCTTAGTATAAAGCATTGCAATGTTACATCTTCCAATCACTGGATCATCAGAGACACATTGCACTGACTCTGCAAAAGTTGTCCTCTTCTCCCCAGGCCCTCTGATAAAGTTTCGATTGAGTTAGAGTTGGAGACAGACACATGACAATTGACTTACCTGAATGTTTGCTCAAGAAATCTTGGACAGAAATATCCTAATGTGACTCCTGGATAAGTATGCAACTGACTCCCAAGCCCCACACACCCACCCTGGCTATGCTCCCTGACCTTGTACTCCACTCAACCAGTGCCCTCACTGTTTGCTAGCACTATTCACTAAGGTATGTAAAATCTTAACAAGCTACACCTGCTAGTGCTGTAACACGTTGGGGGAGGGTGGGGACATGGATTCCCTTCTGTGATAGTGGAGATTTCCTGCACTGAGTGAGTTTTGCAAGATCCTCCATTCAAAATTTGGTCAAAACAGTTAGAGGAAGGTAAATGGGTAGCTTTTGTCTGGTCAGCATTAGAAACATGGGTTTCTACACTGACTGGAAGATTTGGTCCATAATGTTTTCTCAATTCCCAATATAATTTGCTGCTGTATTACTTAATTTAGGTAAGTTTTGGTTTTGTATGTGTTTACCTGTGTATTGAATGTTTGCTGCATTTCACTCACTCTTCACTGTTAAAGGTGGGGCTTGGTCAGCAGACTGTTCAGCTTGTTTGCACCAACCGGCGGAGACAGTTCCTACTTGACACAGCGGATGAATCTCTTACAGAGTAAGTACAAATCGCAGTCATTGTAAATAGTGCGATCTGGCATCATCTCCACGTCGTTCCCTTTAATAATACCCTGCCAGACATTGTGCTCATAAACAAGCTATAACCTTTCAACTATCTAGGTACTTTTGGATGTGAACACATTAATTAATACTTCTGGGTCCATCAAGCATGCACTGCCGTTCCATAAGATCTTAGATGACCTAATGTTTCCACATTTCCCCCTTACCCCGAGGACCTTTCACCCCTTGCTTATCAAGAATTTATTTCAGGCTTAAAAATATTCCACAACTGTGTCGTGTCCACATTTGAGGAGGAAAGTTCTCAATTCACGACTGCCTGTGAGAAAAATATTCTCCTCATCCCTACCTTGAATGGGCTATCCGTTACTTTGAAACATTGACCCTATTTCTTGAGCGTCCTACAAGAGGAAATATCCTTTCCCCATTCTGTCAGGGCCTTACAGAGTCTTGCATGTTTCCAATCAAGTCACCTGTAACTCTTCCAAACTGGATGTTGACCCTGTCCTTTGATTCCTGGGCTTATACAGGTACGTATGTGTGTTTGAGTTTGAAATAATATTGAAGACATCTGCTTTGAATCAAGTTCCAAGCATATGATTAAATTGTCTTAAATCTGAAACGTGTGCTGTGACAATACTGTCATGAGCCACTCTCCCGGGTGACTTGTTACTAGATTTGTATGCTTTTCTCAAGATTCTGGAAATTACAAATTAGGAGCATAGGAACAGAAGCAGATAATTTGCGCTCACAAGCCTGCTCAGCCATTTACTGAGATTGTGTCTGATCAGTGACTTAACTCCATATTTCTCTTTGCCCCCTATCCTTTCATACTTTTTTAATTAACAAAAATCTATCAGCCTCCATTTTAGAACTGAAAATTAATTCAGCATCATCTGTTTCTTTTTGTGTAGAACAAGGTTCCTAACTCCAATCACTACTTGCATGTCGCAATGATTCCTAGTTTGTACTAGGTTCACACTAGAGAGAGCTTTTTTAAATGTCTGGGTGACAATCATGAATCCAAAGTTTTTTTTTTTCTGAAAATCGCTAGGTGTTGATCTTGGTCAGAACTTTAAAGGAGCAAACTTCAGTGACCATACCCAATTTATTAACTTCAGCCCCTGTTTCCCAAACCCTGTTGGAAATTAGTGTGTTGGACACTGGGGAAAAAAATGCGTAATTGTGCTGCTGTCCACAGCCATAAAGGACAGATTGCTTTCAAAATGTAACCTTGTGTTTGGCAACTGTAGAACTGTGTGTCAGAATATACCAAAGGCTTTTCCTCTGAAGGGGAAGCATTGGAATAAGGAAACTGCTGATTAATTCCAGTATGTATCAACAGCAGCAGCAGTTTGTCTGCAGTAATAGCAATATCATTCAAGAACGTGTAGTACTTAAGGTAATATCTCTAACTAGTTGTTTTGGCTTATTTAGTCACATTTTATTTGAGCACCAGTTATGGTGTTTTCCTTATTTTTCCTGATGTTTAGGTTTTTCCTTGCTGCCTTGAGATCTGCCATGATTAAGGGCTGCAGAGAGCCTCCATATCCCAGCATCCTTACTGATGCAACCATGCAGAAACTGGCACTGACCAAATTTGTGGCCCAGGAATCAACATGTGAGGTAATGTGGTAACAGAGGGATTATGTTCTGCTGGATGGTCTCAGTTTGGGTTTATTCTTCTGGTTAATTTCGTAAAAGGTGAGGTTAGGCATTAAAACGAAATGCAAGGAGGAGGAAGATCATATACTACAGTGCATTTTGAACCGAAATGTATCGAGCAGTTGACAGAGAATACTCGAGGGGAGAAGCATCAGAACAGTTTTTAGAAAGTGGAATGGAAGTTGTTTTGTGTACATGTCTCCTTTGCACTGGTATTGTTGCAGCTGCTCCTGTGCCTAACTCTTGTGCACATATTTTCAGGTGTCTGAGGTGACCATTCATCTCTACAGTTTGATTCATTGGGAGGATCCCATGGATGTAACAGCAGGGCCCCAGAGGAATCTCTACATGGCACATGGAAATACAGTTACTAAAGAAGGAATTCTGCATTACAAGGCTGGCACCAGTTATTTGGGCTCTCCGATCTGGAAGGCCTCCTATGTAGTGCTTAGGTAAGGTTCTCCACATCAGATTTGAGCACTACATTCAGTGTTTTCCTCTTGGAATCTGTAGATCTATTGGATATATTTGGCAAGAATACTGAATATTTATAGACTAGCAGGATTCTATTTTTATTTAAAGTTTTTCCTTGCTCTGCTTCCCTGTAGACATTAACTGTTGCTGAGTACCTGTAGCTGTGCAGGTCTTCTCCCTAGTTTCTGTGCTTATGGTGTGATCCTAGAAATACAGTTTAGATTAAACATCAGTGACATCATAACCACCCAACAGAGCCTTGCTTGGGGTCCTAATAAAGCTGGTTGATTCAGTATTTGTTTCCTATGGCAATGGGGCTCTGAGTGCCTTGGCTAAGATTACCAAGCTCAACACAGGCCTGGCACTGAATACGAGTTCAAGCTTGCTGTAGTTTGTCTTGAGTAAGTTGTGGTAGCTCACTGAGCTTCTACAGTTCTGGTAGCGATGTTACTTACAGAAAAATTTCTGACATAGTGACTATTCAAAAGCAGCGGTTTATAAATCCAAGTCAGAATGTTCTGTGACTTAGGCTACTTCAAATTATTAGCCCAATTATCAACAAAAGATCCTTGAGCCAATATGAAGTACTGTGTAGCTCCATCCTAGTCACATTGCTTCCCAGCGTTGTACCTGTACAAGCTGCATCTTGCTTTCTATTACATTTACTTTTGTACTGAACTGTTACCGTACCACTGAGATGACCTATTGCAAATAACCACTCAGCTTGATTTTTCTAACATTATGGGAAAGTTTAGATATTGTGACATAAAACCATGCTGTTTACGATAATATGGATTGTTTTGAAAAGAAACTTAACCTGTTTGGGGAATAAAAACATTGCAAATGAATCATTTCCATATTACAAGGAGATATATATTTGCAGTGAAAGTGGTACAGCAAAGATTCAGCTCCTGAAGTTAAAAGGGTTGTTCCAAAATGTGAAGCAAAGTGAACTGAGTCTGGAGTTTAGAACAATAGCAGGTAAACTCATTGAGACTTGCAAGTTCCTGAAGTGGTTTCACAGTATAGACATTGTTTCCCCTGGCTGCAAATCAAGAACACTGGTATGGTCTCATTAATTGATTATTTAGAACTGAGATGCAGAATTTCTGGTATCATTATGTTGAGAATAGCCAACCAATGCCTTCCATTGATAAAGTTGTTTTATTTCTGCAGCAATGGAATCCTGTATCAGTACCCCAACAGGATAGATGTAACACCGCTAATGTCCGTAAACTTGGCGTAAGTACTTCTGTGCAAAACTCAGGCTTTAGTCTCTGTATAAGTTCACTTCTGTGTGCATCTCTCTCACTCTCTCACTCTCTCACACTGTCTGTCACTCTCACACACTCTCTCTCTCTCTCTCTCACACTCTCTGTCTGTCTGTCTGTTGCCTTGTAGTGGTCCTGTGAAGGAATATTTCACACTAAGGATAGAGGGCATCAGTACTGAAAACCTGAGGTTGGGAGTGAATTGAAGATGTTTAAATTGAGATTGATGGATTTTTCTTAGGTAGGCATATTAGCAATTATAGGACCAAGGCAGATGGATGGTGTTAAATTACAAATTGAGACATGATCTAATTGAATAGGAAGCCAGGCCCAAGGCCCTGAATGGCCGCCTCAGTTCCAAATAAACCCAGCTTTATTTCATTTTTGGAACTTGGATCAAAGTTGCTGAATACTTACAGAAGTCCTCTTAAAATGGAATAACTTTATGTGGACAAAATATAAAATAGAGCTAAGTTAACAAGGAAAAATTATCCGTAATGGGTCTACTAATTTTAAGGCAATGAGTAGGAGAGCTTACAAACTAGGAAGATTCTAAGCTCATTTAGCTGGTCTCAGCGTGTTTGCTACTGTTCGCATACAATGCCAACATAGGAGGGTCAGCTGATTCTGAGGAAGCAGTTTAGGAACCAGCAGAAGTAGTTGGGCTTAAATGGCAAATAGTTAGAACCAATGACAGAGTAAGTTTTAATATTGGTAGGTCAGAAGTAATATAAAGATCAAGAAATATAAAGAAATGTAGGTCACATGATGCACAGTTCACAAAAGGCAACAGACTCAATGATCAGTTAAGAGGGTAGACGCCCAGATTGCAGGTAGAAAAGCTGCTATGTGTGGACTGACCACATTCAGAGAAAAATAAGTGATGTCACAAGGAAATGAATAAATGATGAATATTTTTGTCATGTATCTTTCGGAACGCAGCATGATTGACATATTTTAGAGTTCCAAGTAATGCAGTGGAGAAAACTTTAGAAATATGGAAGTTTTGAATTCTAATTGGAAAGTATAATAGATCTTTCTTAGAATCCCTACAATGCACAGAGAGGCTATTCAGCCCATCCGGTCTACACCAACCCTCTTTATGGTCACATGAATTGAGTATGACTATTTCAGCACCAATTCAGATTTATGGAACTTGCAGAAACATACATTTATTTTGTATCTTGATAATTTGAAAGGAATCCAAATGCAAATTCCTCTAGCAGAAAGCACTGGAGATGCCTTGAACGTCCAAATCTTCTGTTCATCCCAGTTTTGTTTTAGCACAGTCATGCTGCTTTTGAAAGACCGCCTTTGCTGTTTATATCGTAGAGGAGAGCAATGTGGAGGTTGTCGAAGGTCCAGCACAACTGAGCGACCGCACACATTCCAGGTGATTCTAACAGAGCGCCTGTCTTTGGAACTCAGTGCTGAGAATGAAGAAGAGATGGCGGACTGGATGCAGCACCTTTGCCAGGCAGTGTCAAAAGGGGTAAGTCAGCTTCAGCTGCACTGAGATGCCAGTCACAAAATACATTTTCTGCAGTTGAATAGGGTAAGATATTCCATCCGTTATTTATTGCACCTACTTTGTTTTGTTCTGTTGAGCTGTCTTTTGCAATTAGGAATATTAAGTATATTTCTGTCTGCAAATGATCAAACTTCTAATGGTGATTGTGTTTTTGAATTTTTTATCTGTCTTTTCATGAGAGCTGAGACATAAGATGTAGACAGTGGGAACCCTCCTGTATCTTTCTCGTATGGTTGTTCTTCATTGTGAACCCAGCTAGTGACAGTTACCATATTGGACTATGCCATTACAGCCACCCATAATTCAACATGCAGAGAACCTTGTGTTTCATGAGGAATCACTGGATATTCAGTTGTGGAATCCAGGGATTTGCAAAGACATTGTACTGGCTGAGATCGGCTCACTTCGCCCTGAAAATGGTCAGCTACCCTTTAGGGATACTTGTAAGCTTTTGAGGCAGTGGAGCAGATGGGGATTCAATTTCTTTTCTAAGTTTCTTGTAAAGTATGTGTAGTCTGTCCTGTCCTTTACTGTGTAATTGACAGTGGTAAGGCTTTGCTTTGCTTGCCTCCCCCTGGCCAACAATCAGGGCCGCGTAAGAATTGTAAAAAGGGGTTAATGCTCTGATGTTGGATATTATGGAAGGTTAAGCAGTTAATATAAGAATTTGTTCCAGTCTACATTAAGACTTGCAAATGAATAAAAGGGCATTCCACGCTGCTGCTTTTGGATAGCTGCAGTGCTGACTGTGATTTAATTCTGGCCTCTTGATACAATGTCTTTCATCCCTCTTGGCCATGTGCAGGTCCTTGATATCCTGTAGCAGATAATTCAACATTATCTGCCATTGTTAGCTTTCCAAAGGCCCAATGCTTTAAATACCCACAGATCCATCTGTGCACCAGAGACAATGTGTACATCTGGTGTAAGACAATAGCTTGTGTTAAATAACAGACACTTTCTGGTGTCATTGATATCGTTGCATATGAAGCGATTGTCATGACAGTCCACAGTCAATTTGATCCTTGAGTAGAGTGAGCAGACGGATTCTAGACTCTTGTGCCTGAATTTCTGCTGTTTTTTTTTGTTTACACTTCAGTTGGAAACACTGACAAGCTACCTACTGTTATGCGAGCTGTTTAGCGTATTAACTGTTATGTTGTCAGATCGTTCCCCAGGGTATTTCACCCTCTCCATGCATCCCATGCTGCCTTGTTGTGACTGACAGGATGCTGTTTACATGCCATGAGGACTCTCAGACCAGTTTCTTCCGACTATTGGGCAGCGCTGAGCTAACTAGTGTCAACAGCATCTCCTCCAGCTCTGGCAGAGAGTACTGTGTGGTGGTGAGTATTACTTCAACATCTTATACGTACTAACTACTTGTTAGAAAATGTTTTGCTTTTTCAGAATTTGTTCCTGCCTGTGTCCTAAAGGTCCTTTTTGTTGCTGGGTTACAATTCCATAGATGCCCTATGCTGTTCCTAGTTTACAGCTGGGAGGGTCACCCACTGCACAATATGGAGTGGTTTTGGGGAGAATGCAAGGAGTAGCAGCTAAACCTGTCTTTGCAATTGGTGAATGGTTATCTAAAATTCTAGAAATTTTAAGATTGCTGTTTCTGCCGGCAATTCAGTGCTGTGTCTGTACTTTATCAAAGCCATACAGCCGGGGTTGGGCTGCTTGGCATAGTTTATAGAATAAAGAAACAATCCTGGTCATTATAATTTGTGTATTTTTCTCCTTACTTTTCCAGAAGAAGCACAAATGATTTTGATGCATAATTTTGAGATCTCCCTGAGCCATGAGAAATGACACTTAGCTTTCCTCAGGATCAGTGGCTGTTCCAGTCATTCAGAGTACAGTCCATGTTCACTTGTTTTTCCATCAAGTTGTGAAGCGCCTGCTCTCTCCTGTATTTAAGACAAAAAAGCACCATTTAAAACATGGCAGACAGCAGTGCAGTGGGAGTTGAGGCCATGGGGTTATGCTCATTAGTGTTTGTTTCTTAATCATCAACATCAATGAGCCCCTTGCAGTGTGATCAATGGAACTAAATTAATTACAGACTACTGTGCTGAATTACATTAATGATATTCAAGAAATTACATCGGAGTATTTTTATTATCTAGCCTGTGGTATCGGAAGGAGGAGTATTACAGGGGAACAATGAACTTCACCCTTAGTCTTCACAAGATAGTTAAAAGTTTGATCAGCCTACTGCCATGACCAAGTGGTAATCCTTGATGTTAGCAGCCACACTGCTTCATAAATCGCTTTCCTCCACAACAGAAACATGAGAATAAACGTAGAACAATGAATCTCTGTCCTGTCATTTAGTTAAATCATGGCTAATCTGTACCTTACACTATCCTAATAAGCAAGAAATTGAACTTTAGCCAAAGGAGGGTTGCTGTATAAATTTGGCATAAAATCCTGATCTTGAATAAAATATTATAGTTGTTTGAATGCATGCTGTCCTCATTCTGTCATAAATTGGAATGGTGTCTGTACTACTGTTGGTATTATTCAACAACAGATATCTTTTAAAACACTAGATAATCATCTGTTATACTGCTGCCTTCTTGTATTTCATTCTCACTTATTCCAGTATTACTCACCTTGTGTTCTAGGAGATGTCTGATGATCAGAAATCTCCTCCATGGTTCCTGTATTTCAGTTGCGCTGAAGAGCTGCAACGTTTTCTTGCTGCATTGAACAGTGCTTGGAGGAAGATCTACCAGGTATGCTGAAATGTGTAGAATACTTCACCTGCTGTTTATGGTAGCATTCTATCTGCCTTTGCACATTCCCATATCAAAAGGATGATCTCTCCTGTCTTCTTTGGTCGTTAAGCTATCTGCCAGATGTTCCCCTGATGACTGTACATTAATATAAGTGGTGCTGAGCACTTAAAGCAAGGAAAGTCTCCAATTCAAACTTTGAACCAAATTGAGTTGTTCTCAGATAACACAGTGTGAAACTGGATAAACACAGCAGGCCAAGCAGCATCAGAGGAGCAGGAAAGCTTGACTTTTAGCGGTTGGGACCCTTCTTCAGATAACACTCGCATGTCTCAGATTCTCCAGCATCAGCAGTTCCTACTATCTCTATTGAGTTGTTTTCAGCTGTCCACTGTGATATTAGAGTACTTTATTTAGAGTCAAATGCAATGTGCATTCCCCGTTTTGTGCTCGTAATAACTATTCCAGTATCTATGTATAGCCTTTGCGTAAGGCCAGGACTAGACTTGAAAAAATGTTTATATTCATCTTCAATAGTTGCTGCATTCTGACTTCTTCTAACTCTCCTTTTTTTTCAGGTGGATCTACCTCAGAAATCACTTCAGGATCCCTCCATTCGGAAGAAATGTGATGATGCAGTCCTGCTCATTCAGACCACATGGCAGCGAAGTGATAGTCTTTCCCGCGGACGTGCTGAGCGTGAACCATGGTGCTGAACGCCTTGCAGCACCAACCGTATGGTGTGATAATGCTGCAGCTGTGACTGACTTCCTGCATTTCGAATGTTGTGTGTGACTGCTGGTGTTCCGGGAGGTGTAGAGAGAAACGTGGGATGTAAAGGAAATAGTACAATCCAAATGGTCAAGCTGACAATTCTTTGGAAATGCATCAACAGTGTCAGTTATTAGAATGGATGAAGAGGGAACAGAAGAGATTTTAAATGAACCTCTGCTTATTGAGCTGGGAATAGGTGTGCTTTTCACACTTGCAATTGTGAAACATGTGCATACTCAATGAATGTTTGGCTTCACCAGGATACATTCAATGAACCTCACATCTCTGTAAGCTTGTTGCCTAACTGCATGACCGTCTACTGCAATAAGAGTTATTTTTTATAAAGAGATGCTTGGGCAAAATCAAATTATTTCCGCTTTGGAGAAGTTCAAGAACTAATGTGCAAAGACCAAGGGAATCTGAGAAGCACTTTTCTGTCCGAATCACTGCCTTTTGTCACTGGGACATCCACCTGTATTTCTAATATGGAACAGAGTGACATTTTAAATGTCATTATATCCCAGTCTGTGAATGCCTACCTTGAGCTTCAGTTTCCGCAACACTCTGAAGGTTGTAGGGAATTTAATTTTCCCCCCCCAAAAGTCATTGACTTAAAAGACTGGATATCATCATGTGATATATAATCACAGCATTGGGCCTTTCCAGATTTTAGGATCTAATTTTTTATAGACAAAAGTGCTTTTATTAACAGTTATACTGTTTAGGTCTGACTGCACACCAGTCACTTTTAAATGAAACCTCTTAAGGTTGAATCTGTACATATGTTTTATTTGTGTCCCCTGAGGTCAGTGTCTATAAAGTTCAGTTTTTGATCTCCTTCCTGGCAAATGGAGAATCTTGCACAAGGTATTTTTTGTTAATAGAGACTGTATGGACTGTGGGTCCTATCTTTACATCTGGTTAAGCAGCCACTGCATCTCTGCTTTAATTTGAGTGTCACAGGTGCTGTTTAAATGCAAATGCAATAATAGATTAAACTGGTAATATCATAATGAAAGCCTTTTCATTTTTCAGCCAATTCAATGGTGTTGGAATTTTCCAGTTATATATCAGGAAAATCATATGCAAGAGATGGCAGGAAGATAGGGGTTGTTGATTTGTAACTCAAATTAGATGTTGCATTTTAGTCTCTGCACAAATTCAGAATTTTCTTCAGCTGTATCGTTTATTTTACTAAATGATTCAGTCACAAACAGCTGGAAACAGCTCCATTGCTGCGATTGGATGTAGGTAGTGGAATAGTGTGCAAATAAAAAGTGCATGCACCAATGTTTACAAGAGCTCTTGTAGAACAGTAACATTTATTGTGGTATGTATGAATGTCTCTTAGGTGAAGGTACCAACTCATAGGCCAGGAGGCCCAGGCTGACCAAGCAATTCTCAGTGCTGTTTTCAGCCAGTTATTACCTGTGTCACATAACCATATAAAGCGCTGTCATTCTTTTCTTGACAATGGCTGCTGTGAATATGCTGCAGTATAGTGTTCATTGCCTCATCCTCAACCTAGTGGAATATCTCAATGTTGCATAACTCTTTGTAGTCTACCTCTAGTTATACACTAACCCAAGTATTACTTACTGTGAGCTCAGCAGCAAATGTGCACCTTATCTTTGTTTTCCTCTTGCAGTGTGCAGTTTTTTGAATTCTGAAGAAAAGTAGTAATGTGCAGGCTGAGGGAATATTGAGATTTGGGTAAATAATGGTTTGTGCAGTTTAATGGAAGCTCAGCTTTTGTTTCCGAGTACTATAATTGTATATAGTCTTCTGTCTGAAGCTTGCATCTGCTCTATAGTTCAGGATTATAATTCACTTCCCTATTGACAACAGATGACAAATACTAAACTCAAGATAGCTCATCAAGTGACCTATTGGTCTCTATGCAGTAATAACCACCCAGAGCTGACACCCATAAAAAGGGGAATCTTTGAAATCTTTATCACACCAAGAATCAGAGCCCTTGAAAAATCTGTATTTCAGCAAAGTTCATGTTCATAGGCCTTACAAATTAAAATGACCATGTTCATGATAGAGAATAGGGAGAAAACTCAAAATCACTAATTTCTCCTGCCAAACCTTCCTCTCTCCCAGCATTAAATAATGCATCTGTGGCAGTTAAGATGTTTGAAAAATACTTAACTCATCATAATTTTTGCAGAACTGCTCAAACATTATCGTTGTATTGAGAGGTTTATATTTCTGATTAACCAATCAGCCTGTAATCTTATTGTTTTCAGCACATTAATAGTTAGAGAGACCTACATGTAGTTGAGGTACTGGGGGAGCATTGATGTAAAAACTTCTTTAATAGTAGAAATCTTAAGCAGTGCATAATGCCAGATTTTTTTTTAATAAACAAAATCACAGCTATCTAAAACCTGTTTTAAATGAGTATTCAGGAATGGTAAAGTATCCTGGATGTGGAATAAAGGGACTTTTCGGTGGACAAATTTCGGTTGAATGATCTTTCTCAAACACGTTTTGTTTGTCTGAAGCCTTTAGTTCATTAGCTTAACTTGTTTGATTACCTGAATTTCTATGTACAGCTCAAAGGTTGTCTCAATGCACTCCCTAGGGCTGGAAAAGCAAAGTGAGAAACAGGTGCTGTCAGACTACAACACCTAATAAACAGGTGCTGTCAGACTACAACACCTAATAAACTGGTGCTGTCAGACTACAACACCTAGTAAACTGGTGCTGTCAGACTACAACACCTAGTAAACTGGTGCTGTCAGACTACAACACCTAGTAAACTGGTGCTGTCAGACTACAACACCTAGTAAACTGGTGCTGTCAGACTACAACACCTAGTAAACTGGTGCTGTCAGACTACAACACCTAATAAACTGGTGCTGTCAGACTACAACACCTAATAAACTGGTGCTGTCAGACTACAACACCTAGTAAACTGGTGCTGTCAGACTACAACACCTAATAAACTGGTGCTGTCAGACTACAACACCTAGTAAACTGGTGCTGTCAGACTACAACACCTAATAAACTGGTCACTGATATCCTGCCAGATGAGGTAAATTGCATGTAACCATCCATCTCCTTTTGCTATAAGAAACAATACTGTGCCCTGCCTGAACAGGGTTTTGAGCTACATGGGTCTGCCTGTGCGTGGCCTGTTCCTTGTGATGCTTCATTTACATGCTTAAAAGCAAAGTAGTCATACTGAAAACAACCAAAAAACCATATAGCTATAGAAAAAGAGTGATTAAAACAACAAACCCGATATAACTAAATAGTAAAGGATTTAAAAATCTCTGACTCCTTCAGAACCAAGCCACAGTTAATATATTTTTGAATGCACTAACATTGGAATTATGGAAGGACTCAGTAGTTAACACCAAACCAAAAATGTTTCTGAACCCTGCAAGAACAAATGTATAGCCTACCTTGGAGTGTCTGATCTGGTTAATCAATCTGTGCATCACTTACACCAATGCTTCCCAAATCTCTCCTGTTGTGATCCCATTTTGATGCTTGAAAATCGCTGATATTAGCAGACCTGTGGCAGTGGGAAGTAAAGCTATTTACTCCACAAAGTTTCAGTACAACGCACCTGTCTTCCTATTATGCTTTTCAGGACAGGATCGTGTAATTAAGTCACTCCCACTATTTAACAAACCTGGGGAATGCAAAGGGGTTGATACTTGGTCAGAGGTTCACAGCAGCTATTGCCACCATAGAGTGAGGCTGTGACCAATGTTTCAGGAAGCCTTGACTTGACAGTTGTGTAAAAATAAAACTCTATTTGCTACCTGGTTTTTAAGGCTCTCAGGATTGCACCATCTCTTTGTAAAGCCCTTATGTTTCACTGCTGAAACAGAACAAAGAAACCAAAAGGTGACCCACTACCTTCACAAGGGACTAAGTAAATGTTCACTCGATAAATTCCTGTGTTTGTGAAATACACAAACAACTTGGAATTTTTGTGCTTTCCCTCTATCAAAGTAAAGGGTCAAATAAAATGGAATCAGTATTACAACTGGATTTTTAGAAGCACTTTTTTGGGATTCTGATTATAGACTTGCTGTACAATTTTAGCAAACCTCAGCTTCTTGATGCTTTTAGGTTTTGATTATAACTAGACACCTTCAAACCCTTGACTGATCTGACTCTTGACAGCCCAGATGTGATAATGTTTCTTTACATTTTCTTTTTTTCTGCCTGTGAGATATTGTTTAAAGTTTAAATGCAAGGATTCCTCTTTCCGCCAGGGGCTCAGCAAGTTTAACCAAAGAGCAGCTGAGCCTCATAGATCAGGAGGATCCCAGGTTCAGTGCGTGGTTCATGCTTGGATGACTGATCGCTTGGATAGCAAGTGGGGTGCTGGAGTTTGTAGTGATGTTGAATTCATAAGGTTTCTACACTGACTAGCACTAGAAAACAATGTATGTGAATCTTTGAGTCTGTAGTTGAGTACTGTTATTGATATTCATTAACATGTCTACCAGCAAGTGGTGTTTTTGTTTGTTAATGGGTTGTGAGGGTGGCTGAACTAGGCCAACATTTATTGTTCATCCCTAATTGCCTTTTAGAAGGAGATGGTATTCTGCTGCCTTGAACTGCTAATGTATTTGTACCTAAAATACTGCCCATGGAATTGCACCTGATAACGTACCCATTTCCCACACTGAACTGTATTTAACAATTAGTCTGCACTGGCACTTGTAAATCTGCCCACAAGACACACCTTGTGCATAATTCATAGCAAAGTATTCAGCTGAAGCTATGCTGGTATCTGTGGGATTTAGCACATATTAACACCTTTATTAAGCTTGACTCATTGGTGCCATTCTCACTTGGTTCTTCAAGCTTTACTTCAGAGATTGAGAACATAACCTACTGTATTTTCCAGCGCATATCAGAGAAGTGCTGCATTTACAGTTGCTGTCTTTCAGGTGGGCTGTTGACTTGCTACTCTCCATTCCTGTTTAGATGGATAACTTTTCAGAGAAAACCCAGGATTGTTTCTGTGTCCTGAATAGCACTTGCTAACCAATAATTTATCTATGACATTCTTGGGACAGTGCTGTGTACAGATTGGCTGTAGTTTTCAACCTACATAACAGTAGTGACTACATTTAATTGTCCCTGAAATTCTTTGGGACATCATAATTCCAATTATGTAAGTTCCTTCCCCTATCATTTAGCAGGGAGGCCAATGATTGAAAGTTAAAAAGGAATAGTATACTACTCAAATAGTTGCAATGTGGAGATTCTTTGATAAGAGACATATACAGTCAGGTAGGGTGCTAATATTCTATTACACGAATTTGGCACACTGTGTACTTCATAACATCAGTAGTTATTTTGTATAAATTTGAAAAAAAAAAGGAAAATTGCTGATGATATTGGATTCAGTGTGTACTGGGAACACCAGGACCATCGTGATTTGCATACCTAGTAGGGTTGAGACAAGGCTAGGATATTTGTAAACCAAGTTGATAGTCCAATGATTGGGATCTTCTACAGTGGCATTGAGTTAGATGTTTAAGACGGATTGCAATTTGTTCTCTAACCATTCATATACAACCAACCATCACGTGCAAGGGTGTTTAAAAATTTATGGTGTTTTGTTTTGCGAGACTTTTAATCTTGTAAGTTGTTTATTTGATGCAGGGTGGCAAAGTTCTCTATTTGAAGCCTTTGTTTTGTGTAGTGCCCATATACAGTCCTGGTTGTAATTTGTAATATGTGAATGATGAATATCCTACTACCTGGTCCATGCTCATTTTGCAACTGAACGCACTTGTTGAGTGCAGTGTGCAATCCAATTGTCTTCTGATCTTTTTAATGAGATTTGATTTTATTTGCATTGTAGGTTTTCTCATAACTCCACTCTGGAGACCAAAGTTGACTGGTCCTAGAAATTCAGAAGATTCCACAGTGGATGTTGAACCAATGTGGACTAAGTAGAATTGTTATTTGAGTTGAATGATCATTGCATTAGAATAAGGTTTTTCCCAACTGTGGGAAGTTGAAAGTAATCTAAATTATTTCCCAGTGCTTTTTAAAAAGTGGAGTTGGTTTCCTTTTATAGAAGTGATGTCATGTCATGTCCAAGCATTTCTGGATGTGATCTGATTTGTGTTATTAATTACTTTTAATCCATGAGCAGAATTTAAAAATGATTCTAGCTCTCTACTAAGCTTCACGGCTTTATTTGATAGCATAGATCAGAATATATTTAGTATTTTGCAGAGTTAGATCAAGAAAGACTTTGAAAACACCTTGCAGTTACTCCAGGCAAGTTATCCATGTGTCTGAGATATTGAACCTTGAAGTTAAACTTTTACACTACCTGCTCACAGAGCCTTCAATGTATAAGCTAAAAAAGGTACTCTGTTAAATTGTAATCTGTTTACAGCAAGGAAAAAAGTTACTTTTATGGAAAAGTTACTCATTAAGTTTAAGCAAAGAGGCTATTAAACTCTGCCTTGGATCCAGTCCATTTTCTGTGTTTACATTTTTTTAAAAATCCCTTCTTACAACCAGAAGATTGAGGAGCCGTAGCTAATCAATTTGCCCCAAGGTCTGAACCCTCAAACCCAGCAAATTCTGAAAACGTGACATTGTCTTGGTGTGAAAATATACCAGGGAAACAGCAAGTTCAAGATGTTTAAACTGTTTCTTTATTTTCGTCTCCATTGTTCTTTTCATTCTACTTCTCCTGTAAACACCAATAAGATTTTTATTTGGAGTTTTTAAAAAATGCCATTAGTCATAGTTCTGGGGTGATTACACTGGTTTAATCTCGATCAGGAATTATTAGATCAATTTACCTGACTAGTGCAGATAGATATGAAAGTTGGTTCCATCCCATCCCAAAATATTGAATAATGTAAGTGTGTTTTGCCAGTGATCATGTGTTGCATTGTCTCCAGCACTGGACAAGCAAAGCCCACTTTGGTTCAGTTTGCCCACTGCTGATATATAGATTTTTGCACCTTGTTTCCTGCCTTTGCTAACTTACTCAAGTATATTCATACAGATGTGTAATGTAGTGAGGTTAAACAGACTGGAAAAGACAGATCCTTTATTATGTCACTAATATTGAATGGTACAACTTTTGAGGCATAAATAATTCGAAAGATCCTCAAGGAGAAATTTCACTACTTGTATAATATACTATAAACCTAATAGTATGTATATTAATGTTGATGCAATCTTTAGGAGCTTCACTGTTGATGCTTATCCATGCATGTTTTGTGTTTATACAGTGTAAATGCAGTGTTTATTGTATATAATTTAATGTAAATAGAATGGAATTAATAAAGGCATTGGTCTCCTTTTCCCCGTCTGGAGGAGTAAAAGCTTATTGTTCTGCTCTTTGAGAGGTGTAACCATTTCTCTGCATCTTCGTCTACTTGACAATCTTTAGGAACAATTTGAAAGACATTTAGTTCAAGCGCAACTGAATGCAGGCAACAGATTTGTGAAATAAATAGCTAACCCTGGCCGCACTCCTGTGTCACTGCCCCGCTTGGGAATGACAGTAGGTATGATTTTTTTTCCCCTTGGGGCGCGGTGCAATGCCCGCTTCCCATTGGTTTTATTGGGAGGGGGGCGTGATGTAAGAGGCAGCCCGAGTGGTGATTGACATACCACCGAGTCCCAGCTGCCGGCAATCGCCTCCGGTCCTCGGAGCAGCGTCTCTGTTGCAGTCCCAGCCCCGGAGAGGGACTGGCTCGGCTCGGCCCGGACCGGGGTGATGCAACAGCGCAGGCAGGCTCTGGACTTTGCGCTAGGCGGCGCGGCGGCAGCCGGGGCTTGTGTGCTGACCAACCCCCTGGAGGTGGTGAAGACTCGGATGCAGCTGCAGGGCGAGCTCCGTGCCCGTGGCTCCTACCCCCGGCTCTACCGCAACGCCTTCCACGCCCTGGTGCTCATCGGCCGGGAGGACGGGCTGCTCGGGCTGCAGAAGGGGCTGGGGGCCGCCATCCTCTACCAGGCGCTGATGAATGGGGTCCGGCTCGGTGCCTACTCCCAGCTGGAGGCGCTGGGCTTTACCCGGGAGCAGGGCGGCAGAGTGAGCGCCAGCTGCAGTATCGCGGCGGGGGCAGCTGCCGGAGCTATGGGCGCTGTGGTAGGCAGCCCTGCCTATCTGGTGAGTCTCTTGGTGTTCGCTATCACCTGATACTGGGGCTTGTTCATCCCTGTCCAGATGCTGACAGATCTCTGCTGTGTCTTCAGGATTTTCTGTTTTTATTTCACATCTCCGCCATCCAGTGTACTTTGTTTTGTGCCACCCCGCTAAACCCCCTGTATAACTCAGTCGGTGGTTATTTCTGGATAAACTTGCAGAGTTGTCAACATTCAGCAGCAATGCTCGTCAATAATATCAACACTCGGGGTCATTAGTTTGAGGTGACTGAGCAAGTCCCTTTCCGTTTCTCTCAACCAGGTTTCCAGTTTGCACCGGGACGTACCTGACACCTTTCGGGGAAAGAGAGGAACGTAGTGTTCCTTTTTTCTTTAGTCGCAGTGGAATTTCGCATATTTGAAAACCAGATTTGGCGAGAATGATATTAATCCGTATTTGTTAAAGTTTGGAGCCACTGATGTTGCCTGTGTATGGAAATATCGCATGGCAGCAGTATCAGAGGCTGTGGCTTCGCCGAACTTTGTTCGTTTAATGTGTTCTTCATTGTAGTTTATCTCAGTGAGTGATATATTTATGCAGACGACTGTACTTAGTTGGTGTGATCTGAGCTTTAACAGTTTGGAGATACGTCCCTCTACATTATTACACCTTGCACCCTCTGACTCCCACGTGTAAAAAGAACCTTTAAAACAGCCGTGTGTCCCTTGCCCTGCTGTGTAATATTAATTACTTTATGAATCTAACGGGGAAGATTAAACTGGAATTAAACTTATTAAACTGGAACGGGTGCAGAAAAGATTTGCAAGAATGTTACCCTAAAAGTTTAGAGTTACAAGGAGAGACTGGATAGGCTGGAGCTGTTTTCCCCTGGAGTGTACCACGCTGAGGTGGGACCTTTATTGAGGTTGATAACATCATGAGGGGCCATAGATATGGTGAATAGCCCAAGGCCTTTTCCCTAGGGTAGGGGAGTCCGAAACTGGAGGGCACAGGTTTAAGGGGAGAGGCAGAAGATTTAAAAGGGACCTAAGGGGTAGCTTCATCACACATAGGAATGCATACATGGAACGAGCTGCCGAAGTGGTAGAGGCGAGTACAATTACAACACTTAAAAGACATTTGGACAGATTCATGGAAAGGAAAGGTTTAGAGGGACACAGGCCAAATGCAGACAAATCTAACTAAACCGCTTAGGAAACCTGGTTGTTATTGAAGAGTTGAGCCGAAACACCAGTTTCTGTACTGTACACAAGTGGAAATTGTAACAATTTCACAGGCAAGTCTCTGAAAGGAAAGTTTTAAAGAAAAAAAGACCTACCACCTTGGTATAAAAACTTAGCAAAGCACTTCCTGCCCCAGCGCCTCCAATAAATTGATCCATTCACTAAGGGGCATATTCTGTCATGTCGAGTAACAGCTGAACAGTGACCAGCATCATTTGAAGGCTAACACTGTGTAGAGCTGGATAAACACAGCAGGCCGAGCAGGAAAGCTGATGTTTCAGGCCTAGACCTTTCTTCAGAAATGGGGGAGGGGGGATCTGAAATAAATAGGGAGAGAGGGGGAGGCAGATAGAAGATGGATAGAGGAGAAGATAGGTGGAGAGGCCTGTCTCCTCTCCACCTATATTCTCCTCTATCTATCTTCTCCCCACCTCCCCCTCTCTCCCTATTTATTTCAGATTCCCCCCTCCCCCATTTCTGAAGAAGGGTCTCGTCAAACGTCAAACTTTTCTGCTCCTCTGCTGCTTGGCCTGCTGTGTTCATCCAGCTCTACACCTTGTTACCTCAGATTCTCCAGCATCTGCTGTTCCTACTATGTCTGTTAGAACAGCACTTTGTTTTCCACTTAGGGGGTCCTTCTGGACTCAGTAATGAGTTCAACAATTTTAGGGCTTCAGCACCTTCTCCCATGTGTTTGCCCAACCTCCCCAAAGCAGGCCTTGTCATCACATGGGTCACCTACACCAACAACCCATTATCAGCCTCCATTATTCATTCCCCAGGCTGACCTTAGCCCAGTCGTTTGCCTGCCCAACTGATTTTCATGCTCTCTCTGGGCTCCGTCTCCACCTATTTTTTACTGTGCTCTCTACAATCAATTAAGACGGCGGATCCAAAACGCTAATTCTGCTCTTTCTCCAAAGATGCTGTCCGAACTGCAGAGTTTTCCCAGCAATTTCTGATTTTGTTTCTAATTTCCAGCATCTACAGCTCTTTTTTTTGTTTTACGTGGAAATGTTACCTTTCTGCCAGCTCCCCTCAAAGCCACAAACTGGCCTGAATTAGAAATGTACCACCATTCCTTAAGTGCCACTGGATCAAAATCCTTCCTTAATAGTTAATAAAAATACATCTCGACGACCCTCTTGATTTGTGTTTCCCACTTTGCCCTCTTTCTTAGAGGCCTTTTTCACTTTGTTGTTTGCAACCTGCGGCTCCCCTCCAGATTGTTCTGTGTCTGAGAGCTGCAGGAGTGTGCTGGAGAAATGTGAAGCAAAAGCTCGTGGTAAGATGACGCACAACTTGGGAATTAAAAGCCTGAAGTTTGTTGGGTACCTGGAAGACAAAAGTCTGAGATGATGTATTCTTAATTGCATCCTTCACTCATTGGGTTTGCTTTCTTGCTTAGGTAGCAGATTGTGTTTCCTAAACAGGGCAGTAGTAATAGCTGACCCATGTGATGATCCTAGTAACAATAAGGAGGACAAGGGGTCTGTTAGCAATCATATTTGTGACAGTGCAAGTTACTATGATAAGTGACAGGAGAAGCTATCAGTGTGAAAGGTGTGAGAATCCAGAAGCACAGGTCAATATAAGGAATTCCAGGAACAGCTGAAACAGCTGCTGGCCTGAAGAACTGCACCAGGGAGTAGTTTGCGTTTTAGTCGTTGGTTTAGTTAATGGATCTTAGGGATAGATCTACTGTGGCCATCTTTTGTTGGTACATCCATTCTTGGGGATCTCTATGGAAACACTTACTACATCAATCAAAAACCATCAGCAGTTCTGTACCTTCCTCATGTATATTCATATGAAGTAGGAACAGGTTTAGGGCAATTAACTCCTTGATTCTGCAGTGCCATTTGATAAGATTATGGCTGATCTGGTTGTAGCCTTCCCTCCGTTTTCCTGCCATGCCCTCGGATTCCTGACTAACATGGGAGGTAATTACCTCTACCTTGAAAATATTCAAGGACCCTCCCTCCATAGCTTTGTGGGGAAAGAGATTCCACAAGTGCTCAAACCTCAAAGGGGAAAAAAAAATCTCCTGATGTACATTTTAAAAAGACTTTTTATGTGTTTATGTCACTGTGTCCACTAGTTCTAATGTCTCCCGCAACGGGAAAACATCATCTCAGCATTCAGTCTATTAAGGCCACCCGGGATCTTACAAAATAAAAGTTTTGGAGAAACTTAGCGGGTCTGGCAGCATCTGAGGAGAGACAAAGTTAATGTTACCAGTCTAAAAGGATTCTTCTTCTGAAGAAGAGTCATACTAGACCCAAAATGTTATCTCTGTTTCTCTCTCCATACATATTTCAATTTCACATCTCCAGGAGTATTTTGCTTTAATTTCAGGATTTTATACAGTTCAATAGAAGCACCTCTCAATCTTCTCCAAAGGATACAAGACCAAACTGTTGAACCTTTCTTCGTAAGGAGGTCTCTCCATCCCAGGAATCACTGCAGGTTACCTTGCCTGAACTTCTCATGAGTTATGTCTTTCATTAAATAAGGAAACCAAAACAGAAGTCTCACTCATGCCTTGTACAATTGTAGTTGATCTTCCCTCGTTTTATGTTTCATTCCAGTTGCTGCCTTAATCACTTGTGTGCTCCTGGGATGCTGCTGGGCCTGCTGTGTTCATCCAGCCTCACGTTTTATTATCTTGGATTCTCCAGCATCTGCAGTTCCCATTATCACTGCCTATATGCTAATTTGTTTTCTGATTCAATTTCCAGGACACCCAGATTACTCAAGTTTAACAATGTCACAGAGAACTGTCTCTACGTTGAGCTAGTGTAAGAATTGAACAGTTGAAACTGAATAACAAGTTTAATTAGTGTCAAATAATTTGCAACAAAAAGTTGACATTCAGTGGTGCTTCCATCACTGCATTGGACAGGCCATATAAATACAGTAGCTATAAGACCAGATCAGAGGCTAGGAATCCTGCAGTAACTCACCCCCTGACATCCCATCTACTCCACCAACTACAAGACCTAAGTCAGTAGTGGAATGGAATACTGCCCATTAGCCTGGATGGGTGCAGTTCCTATAGCTCTCAAGATGTTGACACCATCCATGACAAAGCAGCTCCTTTGGCATCACATCCACAAGATTCACTCCCTCCACCACTGACACTCAGATGGCAGCAGTCACAATACTCACTAATGAGTATTATTGCCCACCTAGGAAATTCTGTTCCATGAAGACAACTTACGTGGCTCACCTTTTTAAAGGTGGGAATGCTGCTACACATCAGCAGACACATGGTCCTTTACAGAAGATAGATCCAGTTCTAATGGCAAGGAATCCTTGATGACTGGGGATCTCCCTACTGCTGCAGCCTTTATCCACTGTCCCTTTATTCATTCAGAGGATGAGGGTGTCGCTGGTCAGGCAACATTCATTGTCCATTCCTAATTGCCCAGAGGGCAGCTCAGAGTCAACCACATTGCTGTGGGTCTGGAGTCACATGTAGTCCAGACTAGGTGAGGACGGCAGTTTCCTTCCCGAAAGGACAATTGTGAACCAGATGGGTGTTTCCTAACAATTGATTCATTGTCATCATTAGATTCTTACTTCCAGATATTCATTGCATTCAAATTCCATCATCTACCATGATGGGATTTGAACCCAGGTTCCCCCAGAACGTTATCTGGGTCTTTGGATTAACATTCCAGCAAGAATACCACTAGGCCATCGCCTCCCCCTGGCATCACATAAGTATCTTCCACTTGGATCTCCATGAGGGTTTGTCTTGGATGGAAATTTATGTTGTTCCTTGTCTCTGACCTTACCATCATGGGTAGACCTGCCAGGAGTTGAGAACTCCTGACAGCATCGCCTAGGGATCAACAGAACACTCAAGCAATTCCACCACTGCAAGATGTCAATGCATCCATTGAAAGATGAGACTCAGCAGCAGCAGTGTGTACCATCTACAAGGTGCACTGTAAAAATTCACCAAGGGTCCTTAGAGGACATTTTGCAAACCCATAACTACTACCACCTAGAAAGGCAAGGGTACCAGTTCCATTCCCATTCAAACATTGAGCATCCTGATTTGGGATTTTATTGCCATTCCTTCCATGTCACCTGGATCAAAATCCTGGAATTCTTCCCTAATTGTATAATGGGTCTACATTCTATTTTGTGTGCTATTCTGGTCACCACATCAGAGGAAGGGTATAATTGCCCTGGAGAGAGTGCAGAGAAGATTGGCTACAATGTTGCCAGGGCTGAAGAATTGTAGCTATGACAAGAGATTGGAGTTGCTTTCTTTGGAACCAAGAAGGCTGAGGGATGAGATGATTGACATATACAATATTGTGAGGGGTAGAAACAGAGCAGACAGGATGAATCTGTTCTCCTTAGCAGAGAGTTCAAAAATCACGGGTCATAGATTCAAGCTAAGTGACGGAAGGATGAGAGGGGATGTGAGGAAAAACACTTCTTTGCAGGGGGCGGTGAGAAGTGTCTGGAATTTTCTGTCTGAGTTGGTGGTGGAGACAGAGACCCTAAGTTCTTTAGAAAGTACCTGGATCTGTGCCTTACATGCTGTAAAAGCTGTAGGGCTATGGACCATGAGCAGGAAGATGGGATTTGAAAGGGCATCTGAGTGTCTTTGCCTTAGCTTGGACAAAATGAGACAAATCCTCCCTTCTATACTGTATCATTTCTATGGTTCTGTAGCACATAAACTGCAGCAGCTCACCATTTCCTTCTCAAGGGCAACTAGGGTGGACAATAAATACTAGATCAGCCAGCGATGCCCACATCCCGTGGATGAATAGGTACAAAATCCAATATAAACACTCGAAGTGCAATTGCTGTTATTATGTAGATGGCATGACTGCCTACAATAAAGTAGGAATTTGTCTGCTTTTGGATCCTATTAGATTAAAGAGGTGTGATGACCAGGATGTTGGCACGTCTCCTTGCTATTCTGAGTAATGGAGATGTGGAAATTAGGCAAGTATATGCAATTGCCATCACTTGGTGATTGACAGAATCAGTCTCTGGGGCTTAGGATTTACCACATCCATCTCCTAGTAAACCATCAAAGACAAAGTAATTGGCTCATAGGCACGCAGTGGAAACCACTACAAAACTGGTCGGGCAAGTTGGTAAGGAGATCAAAATGTGCAAGTGTTGCTTGAGTTTATAATTAGAGCAATAGATTTTAATAAAATCAGGTTGTACCTAGAACTTTATAAAACACTCATTGAGGCCTGAGCTGGAGCTTTGTGGACAATTCTGGGCATCACAATTTGAGAAATAGGTTAAGATTTTAGAAAGGATACCAGAATAGGTTTATCAGGATATTATTGGCAATGAGAGAGTGTAGTTTTGAAGAAAGGTTTAAGAAATTAGGACAGTTCTCTACAAAACCAAAAAAGGCAAAGTGTTTGAAAGGACTTGTGGTGTTTGGTATGTTGGCATCATTTCCTCTTTCTCTGCTTCTTTCAATTTTTCCCAAGAAGACCTGAGGCATCACTTGTTCATTTCAAACACTCATACCTGAGACAGGTGATGTTGAAAATGGTATGCCATTATGGGAGCTTTCAAAAGTTGATTGGGAAAGGCTATTCACAGGTTGGGAAGTCGGAGGCCTTTAAAATGAGATAACATGAGTTCAGAGACTCTATGTTCCTGTTAGTGTGAACGGCAAGGCTGGCAGGTGTAGGGAATGTTGGGTGACTACAGAAATTGAAGCTTTGGTCAAGAGAAAGGAGGTACATGTCAGACTGCTGGGATCGAGTGAATCCTTAGAGGATTATAAGAGCAGTAGTGGTCAAAAGATCGCTTTGGCCAGTGGATTAAGGAGAATTGAAAGTGATTCTGTAATTAGATTAAGGGGAAAAAGAGTAACTAGGGAGAGAATAGGGTCACTAAAAGATCAAAGTGGCTGTCTCTGTGTGGAACCACAGGAGATGGGTGAGATACTAAATGAATATTTTGCGTCAGTGTTTATTGTGGAGAAGGATATGGGAACTAAGGGAAATAAATAGTGATGTCTTGAAGAGAGTTCTTATTACTGTAGAGGAGATGCTGGAGGTCTTTAAATGCATCCAGGTAGATAAATCCCTGGACCTGATTAGGTGTTTCCCAGAACTTTGTCGGAAGTTAGGGAAGAGATTTGCTGGGCCTCTTGCTGAGATTTTGGTATCATCGATAGCCATGGGTGAGGTGCTGAAGACAGGAGTTGGCTAATGTGGTATCCATAAATCCTAACCTTTTTCAAGCTATTCCTAAGCAGGCTAGGCCTCATTAAGACCATAAGATATAGGAGTGGAAGGAAGGCCATTCGGCCCATCAAGTCCACTCCCCTAAATAGGCTGTCGTGCTGTCAGAGTGAAGGATGCAAATGAAATTGGTCAATCACAAGCTTGGCCTGTGTGACCTTCTCCGTTCTTTGATTTTGGCGACAGGTTTATGCATCTCACATAAAGATGTTGTCTTAAACAACAAGGTAAATGTTTCTGTATCAATTTTACATAAAAGTGGCTGCAACATTCATCTTAAACCAATGCTTCTTCCCCTGAGAATGGATGTCTGATTAAAAACATCTAATAACAAAGCCCATCTGTTACATGATCATAATATTTATTTAATCTCTCCAATGTCTTGCCATATGGTTCCTTCTTGGCACCTTATTGAAGAAGGCAGGGCATTTCTTAGCAGGCCACTTTTGGAAGTCATTGGTTAGGTAATGAACAGATACTTTGGTTTGTGATAAGAGTAAACTACAAGCTGTCAACACTTATCTTGTTCAACACATGTTTCAACAATGGATTTAAATAGATTTTCCAAAACCTCAGCCAGCAAAAGGATGAAAATTCCACAGATCCATGTTAAATACTCTGAACTCAATGCTTCCCTCAACACCAAGTGGGAGAATCAAGCAGGAATAAGACCACACCTGGGGCTGGTACTCAGTCAGCCTGAACGGTGAATTCCGGGGATACTGGGATACACTACCCATCATTGAAAGTTGCTGGGGCACAATTGGGTACAATGCTGTGGGGTGGGGGAACAAAGAGCCAACCAGTACTCCTGCTCCTGCTCACTGACTTGCTGGAAAACATGTGTTTGTCAATACCTAATTGGGCAGGAGCTCAGCTGATTGACTAGTATGATGCAGTCACATTCGGGTTGAAAAACAGTCAGACCAAGGTCATGCAGAATGGCTGGCACTCAGGGTCATGCAGCTCAGGAATACTCAGTGTCACTAGGACAGGAGAAAACTGGGTAAAATTTGACAGGTTTTTAATGTAACACAGTTATAAACTTTGTGTATGCACTAACTATTAATTTTTTGTCGGAGTGCTACTCTGTGGAAATTGATGAAACCTTTAAGTTGTATTTGTTGTACAGCCCAGGCTAATATGAGAAACATAAACATCAGATCAGTTTTTCTCATATATATTTAAAGCATAGATCCTGAAATCAATTAGAAAGTATTTGTGTGCACAACATTTATTCTGTGAACTGGTAGTGGTTAGTTTTCCTTTCAGGAGCTAGTTCCATCTTATGAACCAAACACGTGACTTTGTAATCAATCAGTCTATGTAGATATTTGGTCATGCTGAGTGAAATTATGCTCTTTTATTAGAATGACGAGTATATCGAACCATACAGTGCACAGCATATCATTCTTTCATGGTGTAGCATTGTGTCCTTAAGACTACAGTGTCAAATTATTGTAAGAATTAGCTCAGCCTCAGATCACTGAGATAGATTGAGTCGGTCAAGAGACCAAATGAGAGCAATGAGGTTTCATGGCTGAAGTTCAGAAATATTCATCATCTTAAGAGTGCTCAGATTTTTTAACAACATGGGTTCAAGAGTAAGGTGCTCGTAACTACTGCAAACGACTTGTAATAACAAGGCTCCCAATATTACTAATTGTGGGTGAAAAGTAATGCATTTTGAAACGGTACCTTGGATGGGAATGTATCAGAGATAGTAGGAACTGCAGATGCTGGAGAATCCGAGATAACAAGGTGTAGAGCTGGATGAACACAGCAAGATGCTGCTTGGCCTGCAGTGTTCAACCAGCTCTGCACCTTGTTATCTGGGATGGGAATGTGGTGTGTTCAGTGTTGATGGTGATTGCCCAGTTTGAATCAGAGCATTTGGAATAAATTTTCTGGGAAAACTGCCCAGAGTCAATGAAGCAAATAGGTTTTGATTGATTCTTGGAAAATAAATAATTGGAGTTTTCTTTACTCATCACAGCAAAATAATTAATTTAATTTTACAGCTACATAATTAAATCTTGGTGATCAACAATTTGAAATTCTTTGTATGAACAACAAAGACACATGTTGTTTTCATCTTCCCATATCTGTCTGTCTCATATCGTTTGGAAAGCAAACACTTAAATGCAATTACTTCCTGAGGAGTTGTTACTTTGCAATAATGGGTGATTCTCCACACAATAATTGCTCACAAAAACCAGACAAAAATACTTGCTTCATCAACATGGCAGGTTTCTCTGAAAAATTATTTCAAATTCTCTGAGATGTCCAGCCACCACTGCTCACAACAACCACTCCACATTCACCTCATGGTATTCCCTTTTCAATTGCACGACCTTTTCAATAATATCATGACATCCTCATTAGTAATATCATTTAAAAATATGCCAGCAGACACACAAAGCTTACTCCTGCTATCATGTGTCCTTACAGAATCAAAGCAATCTTAATTGCTGAATAATACTCTGGGAAACACACAAATAGCTGTAGTTATTACGTCTCTAGCTAATAGCCATAGTTCTATAATTAGTTAATAATTATGAAGTGCTTCAAGAATTTAGTCATGGTTCACATCAACTCCAGCCCACCAAATTGCCTTGATCCTTTGCAATTTACCTACCAAGGGAATAAGTCCACAGCAGACTCTATATTCCTGGCCCTACACACATCCCTGGAACATCTAGGTAGTAAGGATACCTACGTCAGGCTCCTAGTTATTGACTACATTTCTGCCTTCAACACCATAAATTCCAAACAAGTTCTTCTGTAAACACCTCCTCCACCATAATCCTCAACACTGGTGCCCCACAAGTCTATGTACTCAGCCCCCTACCGTACTCCTTATATACTGACGACTGTAAGGCCAAATCCCACCCCAACTCCATTTATAAGTTTGCTGATGACACCACCATTGTAGGTCAATTCTCAAGCGATGACAATTCAGAATACAGGAAAGAGATTTTGTGCTTAATGGCATGGTGTAAAGACAGCAATCTCTCCAGCAAAATGAAGGAGCTGGTCATTGACTTCAGGAAACAGAGTGGAGGGCTTGCCCCTGTCTGCCTCAGTGGTGCTGAGGTGGACATGATCGAGAGCATCAAGTTCCTGGAATTGAAGGACGATCTGTCCTGGTCTACCTATGTCAATGCAATGGTCAGGAAAGCACAACAATGCCTCTACTTGTTCAGGAGGCTAAGGATATTCAGCATGGCCACAAGGATTCTTATCAATTTTTGTAAATGCACTTAGAAAGCATTCTACCTGGATACATCTCAGCGTGTGTTGGCAACTGCTCTTCCCAAAACCGCAAGAAACTGCAGAGAGTCATGAACACAGCCCAGTCCATCACACAAACCAACCTTCCATCTATTGACTCGGTCTACACGTCCTGCTACCTCAGAAGAGCAAACAACATTATTAAAGAACCCTTCCACCCTCATCTATCTGGCAGAAGATATAAAAGTTCGAATACTATGAAAGTTTGAATAAAGGTTTGCATACGAACAGATTCATTAACAGTTTCTCTCCTGTTGTTACCAGACTTCTGAATGGACCTCACAAATGTTAATTCTGATCTCTCTCTCTCTGTGCCTTCTGTGCAGTTGCAACACTGTATTCTGCATTCTGTTCTGCTACCCTGATGCACTTTGTACAGTATGATCTGCCTGTATAAAATGCAAACAATACTTTTCACTGTATCTCAGTACATGTGACAATAATAAATCAATCAATCAATTTCTGAGGCAATCAGCTGGATGCTGAGGCCTCCATGTCAAATGTTCATGTATATGGCACAGTCATCAAAACCCTGTAGTGCAAGTAATTATCCTAATTTTGCGATACATTAATTTTGCATTTTCTTTAAGCTTGATGGAAAGGACAACTTATGCTGTCAGAAACCTAATGTTCTAAAGAAAGAGAAAAGAAACTTGCAATTAAATATCACTTTTTCCAACCTTAGGATATCTCACATACTCTACAGCCAATGTGAACTGTTTTCTGACTGTTTTAATATTCAACATGTGATATATTGTTTATTGAAGGTGATGTTAGATCTGATGTACGAGATTCATTATTGACTGCCAACCTGAGGAAATTGTTAGGAAATTGAGTTCAAAATGGCTTTACTCATCAGTCTGAGAGAATCATTTTCAGTGCAGAATAATCTGCACCTGTAAACCTCTCTCATTTAACTGTGTGCACTGATCACAGGTGTGGATTAGTCAGGAGAGAGTGCAGTGAGCCGGTTTTCATGCCCTGGAAGATGTGGCAGTTGTTCCTGCTGTTCCTTTGAACAAGTTCTTACCATCTGACTTAAAGGAAAACTTACACGAGGCTGGGATTTAAATGGTATTCGGTCACATGATCAGCAAGATCTATTCCAATGATATAGCACATTTATAAAGTGAAGGAAAACAACAGCTGCTCACTTCATTTACTGTGCCCGACTCTCTCAGTGTGGCTTTGTTAAGTAAATGTGTCCCTTCGTCTGTAGCTTGTGGGAGCAGTTCAGTCTCATCTTTAGCTATTTCATCATAATTCATCGATAATGCATATGGTCTAAACTCCCTTCATACATGTTACATGTTTCCACTCATTCTATCTTAAACTTCTGTTGTTCTCTCTATGTTTACACTTTGTTCTACAAAAACTATTTTGGAACCAGTTTTTTTTATACCCAGAGATGCTTTTACACACCACCAAATTTTTCCGTCATCAAATCACCCATGTTACCTTTTTCACTTTATCCTCCACCACATAATTATCTGTGTTTCTAAGCACTGTATTTTCTATTTATTTTACCTTAATGTGTTAATCTATTTGAGACCTGTTGAATTTAATTAGCTGGATTGGATGCTGCCCTGATGATGGATTTGAACGTGGGTGGCCTTCCTGACACCTAGATACCCATCCCAACCTGACGTGCCTGCCCACCTCCCCTCGGGCCAATTGAGATCCTTAGATGGCCATATCAGGGCTTCATCACACCCCAGCCCGTATTTTAATGATGGAAGAATCTTTGGCCTAACTATTGGCTATTAAGTGAGGAGGAGACCTCTCCCTCCCAGGCCCATTGGATGCAGCATACCAATGTCACCCCCGCGCCCCATTAATATTCCCCCCATCCCCATAGCTCTTGAAACTTGCCTCAACTGTCCTAATCACACTTTTGTCATTGAACACCACCACCAAAACCTGGACCTACCTATCACTCCTCAGCATTGGGTGGAACCAAGGCTGGGGCTGCACATCTGCCAATTAATTGGATCACCGAGAAACTCTCTAAGAAATGCCCAAGAAATGGACAAACATCTTGCCTTAAAGCAATTAATAATGCTCCCTGAGTTAAATTGCTGCAGGGTGCTGCTGGGAATACGGGTGGGTTAGTTCCCAATGTTTCAGACACTGGGGATACAGGGCAGGGGTGCCTGTAACATCTGGGAAACTGGTTTGCTGAATGCATTTTATGCTGCATGTCCACACTATACTTATTAACCTTCTACCCAAACTTTCAATTGTTCCATAATTTCATCAAATTTAACAAGTTTAAAGTCATTGGGAACCACAGAACTTAAGTATTTCTGGAAAAAAATACATATTTTGTTGAAGCTTTGTCAAAACTCTTCAGGACAAATACAGGGGAATTGCATTTTAAATTGAATGAAAAGAGTTTGCTGATTGGTTGACAAGTGGATTCTGATTGGTGGAGACATTGCCATGGAAAATGCATGAGGCAAGTCATGACTGACTATATAAACTATTCTCATAGAGTATAAATATTGTTCCCCCTTACATAGATATTTTTGTGAATATCCTGATGAGTGGAAGACAAAAAAATCCAATGGAATGTATAATTTTTCAACAACACACAAATTTGTAAAGTCATGTACTTAATTCCTAGTATTAGATACTTCTAATACTGGTCCCCCTACCCCTGCCTGTATGCTCTCATTCATGTTCAATTTTATCATTCTATGGTCTTCATGGTGTGCTATTGCTTCCATTTGCTATATATTGTCTGATTGTTAAAAAATGTCAGATTAAGATTCATGTCTTACTTGGAGGGGGTGATGACAATACAAGATAGAAGCAAACCGAACAATCAAAAGGAGAGGGCTAAAATTAGATTTGCATGGATAATTGAGATGAAATTTCAGGTGCATAGAAACTAGAAAATGGGGACATGTGTAGGACATTTGTACCTTTGAGCCTACTCTGTTATTCAATATGGTCATTGTTCAACTCAGTAACCCATTCCTACTTTCTCCCCATACGCTTTGATCCCTTTAATTCTAAGAACTATATCTATCTCCTATTTGAGAACATTCAATGTTTTAGCCTCTGTGGCAGAGAATTTCACAGGCTCACCACTCCCTGGTCAAACACATTTAGAGCCATAGAGTCATAGAGCTGTACATCATAGAAACAGACCTTTTTGGTCCAACTCGTCCATGCCAAATTAATCCAGCCCCATTTGCCGGCATTTCTCCCATATCCCTCTAAACACTTGTTATTCATAGAACATAGAACATAGAACAATACAGCGCAGAACAGGTTCTTCGGCCCTCGATGTTGCGCCGACCTGTGAACTAATCTAAGCCACACCCCCCACACTATCCCATCATTATCCATATGTTTATCCAAGGGCTGTTTAAATGCCCCTAATGTGGCTGAGTTAACTACATTGGCAGGCAGGGTGTTCCACACCCTTACCACTCGCTGAGCAAAGAACCTGCCTCCGACATCTGTCTTAAATCTACCTCCCCTCAATTTGTAGCTATGCCCCCTTGTACAAGCTGAAGTCATCATCCTCGGAAAAAGACTCTCACTGTCCACCCTATCTAATCCTCTGATCATCTTGTATGTCTCTATTAAATCCCCTCTTAGCTTCCTTCTCTCCAATGAGAACAGACCCAAGTCCCTCAACCTTTCTTCATAGAGTCTGCGCTCGAGACCAGGCAACATCCTGGTAAATCTCCTCTGCACCTTTTCCAATGCTTCCACATTCTTCCTTTAATAGGGAAACCAGAACCGCATGCAATATTCCAAATGAGGCCACACTAGCGTTTTGTACAGTTGCAGTATGACATTATGACTTCGGAACTCAATCCCTCTACCAATAAAACTGAACACACCGTAAGCCTTCTTAACAACACTATCAACCTGGGTGACAACTTTCAGGGATCTATGTACATGGACACCAAGATCCCTCTGCACATCCACACTACCAAGAATCTTTCCATTGACCCTGTATACTCATATACCCATCCAGATGTCTTTTAAATGTTGTAATTGTACCAGCCTCCACAACTTCCTCTGGCAGCTCATTCCATTCATGCACCACCCTCAGCGTCATAAAGTTGCCCCTCAGGTCCCTTTTAAATCTTTCCCGTCTCACCTTAAAACCATGCTGTCTAATTTTGGATTCCCCCACCCTGGAGAAAGGTCTTTGGCAATTCACCCAAAACATGCCCCTCATGATTTTATAAACCTCTGCAAGGTTACCCCTCAGCCTCTGATGTTCCAGGGAATGTAGCCCCAGCCTATTCAACCTCTCCCTGTAGATCAAGCCCTCCAACTTTGGCAACATCCTTGTAAATTTTTTCTGAACCTTTTCAAGTTTCACAACATCCTTCCAAGTGCAGGAGACTAGAATTACACACTGTATTCCAAAAGTGCTATACAGCTGCAACATGATACTCCAACTCCTATAGTCATTGCACTGTTCAATAAAGGCATGCAAAGCAAACACCTTCTTCACTCTCCTGTCTACCTGTGACTCTACTTTCAAGGAATAATGAACCTGCACCCCAAGGTCTAGTTGTTCAGCAACACTCCCCAGGACCTTACCATTAAGTATATAAGTTGTGCGCTGAGTTGCCTTTCCAAAATGCAGCACCTCAAATTTATCTAATTAAATTTGATCAGTCACTCCTTGGCTCATCAGTCCATCTAATCAAGGTCCCGTTGTACTCTGAGGTAACCTTCCTGGCTGTCCACTACACCACTAATTTTGGTGTTATCTGCAAACTTATTAACCATACCTCCTACGTTCACATCCAAATCATATATAAAAGTGAAAAAAAGCAGTGGAGCCATCACTAATCCTTGTGACACACCACTGGTCACAGACCTTCAGTCTGAAAAGCAACCTTCCACCACCACCCTCTGTCCCTACCTTTGAGTCAGTTCTCTGTCCAATTGGTTAGCTCACCCTGTATCCCATGTTACCTAACCTTGCTAACCAGTCTACCACATGTAACCTTGTTGAACTTCTTACTGAAATTCATAGAGATCACGGCCAATGCTCTGTTTTCGTCAAAGCTCTTCATTACTGCTTCAAAAAAACTCCGTTAACCTCCTCACCTCAGTCCTAAATGGCCTATTCCTGTGACTATGACATCTGATTCTGGATTCCCTGGCCTTCGGGAACATCCTCCCTGCATTTCTCTTTTCTAGTCCTGCTAGAATTTTGTAGATTTCCTGGATAGCCCAACCAGAGGAGGGAGGGCCATACTGGGCCTTGTATTGGCTAATGAGCCTGGCCAGGTGACTGACCTATCAGTGGAAGAGCATTTTGGAAATGGTGATCACAACTCCTTAAGTTTGAAAATAGTTATAAATAATAATAAGTCAGTACCAGGGCAGGGCAAGTTATGTCAGTGTTAGGCTGAAGCTAGGGAGTGTTAATTGGGAGGAGCTGTTGTCAGACATGTCCACATTTGACATGTGTGAGTTGTTTAAAGACCTGCTGATCAGAGTTCAGGACCAGCATGTTCTGGTAAGGAGGAGAGACAAAGATAGCAAGGTAGAGGTCCCCTCTGATAATGAGGGAGGTTGTGAAGTTAGTCAAAAACAGAAAAGAAGTGTATGTAAGTTTTCGGAAGCTGGAATCGGACAGGGTCCGTGAGGAATATAAAGAAAGCAGGAAGAACTCAAGCAGGGAGTTGGGAGAGTAAGATAAGGCCATGAAATTTTGACAAGTAGCATTAAAGAGAATCCCAAGGCATTCTCTACATACTTTAAAAACAAGAGGATAACTAGGGAGAAGGTAGGACCACTCAAGGATAAAGGAGGGAACTTGCGCTTTGTGGTGATCCTAAATGAGTACTTTGCATTGGTATTCCTCCAGGAGAAGGATATGGAGGATAGTGAGATTTGTGTGAAGCATGCTAATATGCTCGGGCATTTTAAGATCAAGAAAGAAGTGGTGTTGTGTCTCTTGAAGAGCATTAACGTGGATAAGACCCCAGGGCCCAATAGTATCTACCTCAGGTTATTGAGAGAGGCATGAAAGGAGATTGCAAGGGGCCTTAACCAAGATCTTTGTATCCTTGCTCAACAATGGAGAGGCCCTGAAGGACTGGCGAGTAGCTAATGTTGTTCTTCTGTTCAAGAAGAGAAATATGGGTAATCCAGGAAACTATTGA
This sequence comes from Stegostoma tigrinum, assembly GCF_030684315.1. Taxonomy (NCBI): domain Eukaryota; kingdom Metazoa; phylum Chordata; class Chondrichthyes; order Orectolobiformes; family Stegostomatidae; genus Stegostoma; species Stegostoma tigrinum. The sequence continues at coordinate 31,835,001 of NC_081381.1, forward strand.
CTGGTGAGTCTCACATTGGTGGTTGGGAAGCTATTGGAGAGAATTCTTAGAGATAGGATTAATGCAAATTTAGAAAAACATGGCCTAATTAGGGACAATCAATATGGTTTTATGCAGAGCAGGTCATATCTTATCACTTGATCAATTTTTTTAAGGAGGTGACAAAGGTGATTGATGAAGGTAGAACAATGGATGTTGTCTACATGTATTTTAGTAAGGGTTTCAACAAGGTCCCTCATGATAGACCCATCTAGAAGATTAAGATGCATGGGATTCATGGTGACTTGGTCACATGGGCTCAGAATTGTCTCGCCATTGAAGGCAGAGTGTGGTGGTGGAAGGGTCTTTTTCATGTCAGGGGTCCAGGACGAGTGATGTTCCACAGGGATCCATGCTGGGACCACTGCTGTTTGTGATATATATCAATGACTTGGATGAAAATGTAGATGGGTGAGTTAGTAAGTTTGCAGACGATACAAAAATTGGTAAAATTGTTGATGGTGTAGAAGGTTGTTAGATATGGGCAGAGAAATGGCAGATGATGTTTAATCTGGTAAGTGTTAGGTGCTGTGCTTTGGGAGATCAAATGTTAAGGAAAAGTGTACAGTTAATGCAGGCCCCTGAACAGCATTGATGTAGAGACGGATCTTGGCATTCAAGCCCATAGCTCCATGAAAGTGAACAATACAATTAGATAGGGTGGTAAAGAAGGCATATGGCATGCTTGTCTTTATTGGTCGGGGAATTAAGAATAAGATTCAGGATGTTATGTTGTAGTAAGACTTTGGTCACGCCACACTTAGAGTATTGTGTCAAATTCTGGTCACCACATTACAGGATGGATGTGGAGGCTTTGGAGAGGGTGCAGAAGAGATTGCTGCCTGGATTAGAGGGTATGAGCTACAAGGAGAGGCTAGAAAAACTTGAGTTGTTTTCTTTGGAGCAGCAGAGGCTGAGGAGAAACTTGATAGAAGTCTGTAAAATTATGAGATGCATAGATAGGGTTGACGGTCAGAATCTTTTTCCCAGAGTTGAAATATCTAATACTAGGGGCATGCATTTAAGATGAGAGGGGGAAAGTTCAAAGGTGATGTGAAAGGCAAGTTTTGTACACAGAGGGTGGTTGGAGTCTGGAAGAGCTGCCAGGGATAGTGACGGAGGCAGATATGCTAGGGTCATTTAAGAGACTTTTAGATAAACACATAAATATGCAAGGAATGAAGGGATAAGGACAAAGGGCAGGCAAAAGGGATTAGTTTAATTTAGTGTCACATTTGGCACAACATTGTGGGCCGAAGGGCCTGTTCCTGTGCTGTACTGTTCCATGTTTCTTGTTTCCATGAGGTTCCTCCCCATTCTCCTAAACTCCAGTGAATATAGTCCTAATTGGTCCAGTCTGTCTTCATACATCAGTCCTGCCATTTCAGGAATCTGTCTGGTAAATCTTCATTGCACTCCCTCCGTAGCCAGAACATCCTTCTTAAGATAAGGAGACCAAAATTGCACACAATACTCCAAGTGTGGTCTCACCAAGATTCTGTACAATTGCATCAAGATATCCCTGCTCCTGTACTTGAATACTCTGACTGCAAAAGCCATCATCCAGTTGTCTTCTTCACCGCCTGCTGTACCTGCGGTGCTTACTTTCACTGCTTGACTGGTGTACAAGGGCTCCCAGGTGTCATGAGACGTCCCCCTTTTACAAGCTATCACCATTCAGATATTTGATTTTGGATAATCTCACATTTATCTTGCCATGCAATTACCAACTCCCTCAACTTGCTGATGAATGGGCTTCTCACCAATGGAGGGGGTGCCCACAGCTGGAGCAGCTTTGAGTTAATTCTCATAAACACACAAATCCCAGTGGGATGTTCATTGTGCTTGTGGATCTGGTTTTGTGGCATCAGATGATCCCAATGGTAATTGCAGTTTTCTGAATATTGCTTGTGAAATAATAAATATGACGCCATCAAATGCATATCTAGAAGATTAGGTGATTGTGGGACAGTGTTAGTACTTCACTAAGTATTTTACATTTCATGGGTATAATAAATCTATATGTGGTGGAATATAAATACTTCAGTAATTATTTGGAATTTCTTAAGAGCTAGTTCTCGATTTCTGTTCTGCCTGTTCCAAGTGAGATGTGACTGTTTTGTGCTTTGTTTACTATCAGGTAAAGACTCACCTTCAGGCCCAGTCAGCAGCTGTCATTGCCGTGGGACACCAGCATAACCATCAGGTACACATTACTTTGGACAGAAAGGCTTGTATTTATGCAGCAAAATGAATGAAATCTCTACATTCTTGAATGTGTGGCTGTCACTGTTATGTGGCAAACAGGGCAGAAACTGTGCTTATGGTAAAACCACACCAGCAGGAATGAGGTGAATGACCCAATTTCTTTCCTGTCTTGTTATTAGAGAAAGCCTTGCCCAGGACAATGGGTGAACAATGTGCTGTATTTTACATAGTGCTCTGAACCTCTAAGACAGTGAGGTTTGAGTTCAGTCACATTGAACTGCAGTACTTTATGCGATGCAGCACAACTCTCAGTACTGCCTAGGAATCTCAGCCTATAGTGTTTTAAAGAATGAGGATTAAACCCCTGGAATCCATTTGGAACCAAACCTGAGAATCTAAGAAGATTGGAATAATGCCAACAGAACAGAATTGGGCACAGCCTGGCACTATCTGAGTCTCTGGTGAAAGTTTATTACATTAGGTCAGTAATCGTTGCTAAAAGATCTTAATATGCTGACTCTGTGCTCCTGCTGTTACTGAAAGCTTGTTGTTGTGTTGGAGCCAGTCAGTGTTTCCCCACAGCAAAGGTCATTAATGATCTTGCAATGTCAGTTTAGTCAGTTATTAACCATGGCTGATGTTCCCATTGTTTCTGTAGCTGCAAACGTTTTACTGATTCTTGGTGGGGAAGGCCAGAACTGCATTAACTCCAGGACAGCAGAATTTATATTTTCCACCCTACTATTGAATCCCAAGCAGACCACTATGGCTTTGTAGCTTGTTTTCCTTACGATCATCTAGTGACCCAGGGAGAAACCAGGGAATTGAACATAGCTTTACATCACTCTAAAATCAGTCCTGGTTTGCTGTAAGTATATGTAAATAGGTTAAACTAGAATTTACAACTAAATTGCATATAGCAACAAACCATTCATGACTCACATCAACAATCAATGCTTTCAAAACCAAAGAACATAGAACATAGAACAATACAGCACAGAACAGGCCCTTTGGCCCTCGATGTTGTGCCGACCTGTGAACTAATCTAAGCCCATCCCCCTACACTATCCCATCGTCATCCATATGCTTATCCAAGAACTGTTTAAGTGCCCCTATTGTGGCTGAGTTAACTACATTGGCAGGCAGGGCATTTCATGTCCTTACCACTATCTGAGTAAAGAACCTGCCTGTGACATCTGTCTTAAATCTATCACCCCTCAATTTGCAGCTATGCCCCCTCATACAAGCCGATGTCATCATTCTAGGAAAAAGACTCTCACTGTCCACCCTATCTGCCTTCCTATTATTCTTCCCAAAGAGAATCACCGCACATTTATCTGCATTGAACTCCATTTGCCACCTTTCAGCCCAGTTCTGCAGTTTATCCAAGTCTCCCTGCAACCTGCAACATTCTTCCACACTGTCCACCACTCTACCGACTTTAGTGTCATCTGCAAACTTACTAACCCATCCACCTATGCCTGCGTCCAAGTCACTTATAAAAATGACAAACCGCAGTGGTCAAACAGATCCTTGATGCACACCACTACTGACCTGACTCCAGGCTGAATATTTTCCATCAACCACCACTCGTTGCCTTCTTACAGAAAGTCAGTTTCTAATCCAAACTGCTAAATCTCCCTCAATCCAATGCCTCTGTATTTTCTCCAATAGCCTACCATGTGGAACCTTATCAAAGGCTTTACTGAAGTCCATGTACACCACATCACCTGCCCTACCCTCATCCACATGCTTGGTCACCTTCTCAAAAACTCAATGAGGTTTGTGAGACACGACCTGCCCTTGACGAATCCATGTTGACTATCTCCAATCAAATTGTTGCTTGCTAGATGATTATAAATCCTATCTGTTATAATCCTTTCCAAAACTTTTCCTACAACAGACGTAAGGCTCACTGGCCTATAATTACCTGGGTCATCTCTACTGCCCTTCTTGAACAAGGGCACAACATTTGCAATCCTCCAGTCCTCTAGTACGAAACCTGTAGACAATGACAACTCAAAGATCAAGGCCAAAGGCTCCGCCATCTCCTCCCTAGCTTCCCAGAGAATCCTCAGAAAAATCCCATCTGGCCCAGGGGATTTATCTACCTTCACACCTTCTAGAATTGATAACACCTCCTCCTTACTAACCTCAATCCTTTCAAGTCTAATAGCCCGTATCTCAGTCTTCTCCTCTAGAATATTCTCCTTTTCCTGAGTGAAAACAGATGAGAAATATTCGTTTAGCACCTCTCCGATCTTCACAGGATCCACACATAACTTCCCACTTCTGTCTTTGACTGGGCCTATTCCTACCCTAGTCATCCTTTTATTCCTCACATACCTATAGAAAGCTTTAGCGTTCTTCTTTATTCTACCTGCTAATGACTGCTCATGTCCCCTCCTTGCTCTTCTTAACTCTTTTTTTAAATCTTTCCAAGCTAATCTGTAATTTTCCATCGCTTCAAGTGAGCTATCTCATCTCATCGTCACATAATCCTCCCTCTTCCGCTTAACAAGAGATACAATTTCTTTAGTAAACCACGGGTTCCCTTACCTTGTCACTTCCTCCCTGCCTGACAGGGACATACCTATCAAGGACACGCAATATTTGCTCCTTAAACCAGCTCCACATTTCGATTGTCCCCATCCCCTGCATTTTGCTAACCCATTCTATGCCTCCCAAGTCTTGCCTAATCGCATTATAATTTCCCTTCCCCCATCTATAACTCTTGCCCTGTGGTATGTTCCTATCCCTTTCCATCACTAAACTAAATGTAACCGAATTATGGCCACTCTCTCCAAAGTGCTCACCTACCACTAAATCAAACACCTGGCCTGGTTCATTACCAAGTACCAGATCCAGCGTGGCCTCCCCTCTTGTCGGTCCTTCAACATACTGTGTCAGGAGACCCTCCTGCACACACTGGACAAAAACTGATCCGTCCGACGTACTAGAGTTGTAGCATTTCCAGTCAATGTTAGGGAAGTTAAAGTCTCCCATAATGACCGCCCTGTTCCTTTCACTCCTGCCCAGAATTGTTTTCATTCTTGAATGTTAACCATTCCCCTGGTGCCTCCTGCCTGCCCTCATGAACATTTACTTCCAGACCTTTATTCTTTTCAAATCCCAGTGTCATGTTTCTCCTTACATCCGGAACATGCCCCATAACCTTCACACCTATAATCGTGGATATATGCTCTGTGACTGGATCACTGCTGTTCCTGCTGACTCCCTTCTCCTCTGACAGGATCACTGCTCTTCCCAATGACTGTCTACTTTCTGACTGGATCACTACTCTTCCCACTGTCTGCTGCTCCAATTGGAACACTTCATCTCCCCCGCCACATTTCTGACAGATCTGCCTCTAGGATCACAGCCTTCGCACCACCAACCCTCCCCACCCCCCCCCCCCCACACACACACACACACACACACACACACACACACACACACACACAGCCTCTGCTCCTCTATCAGAGACTGATGTCTCAGTCAGTGTACCTCAGCTCTTTGGAACACTCTTTTTGAAACACATTGTCTCGTAAGCCCCATGCCCCATTTAAATGATCCCTTCCACCATCTTGTCTGGTCCCTCCTCTTTAATTGTTACTGACGCTGCGTGACATCCTCTAACATGACTGTACCAGGTAATTCCAAATATTTGTTTAATTCCATGAAGCTCTCCGTGTGAGATGAACATGACCTTGTTGTATTTTCAATCCCAGGGAGTCACGACTGCCTTTTTGACAATTTACAGACAACAAGGAATTATGGGCCTGTGGCGAGGGGTCAGTGCTGCTGTGCCAAGGGTGATGGTCGGATCTGCAGCACAGCTTGCCACATTTGACTCTGCTAAGCAATTAGTCAAGGATCAGCAGGTGAGTGCATATCAACTTGGGATTTTGACAGGTCACAGAGAAGGACAATGATTGAGAACTACAGTCTTTAATACAAACTGCCTTTGGTACCTGGATTGGTGATTTAGAGCAATAGAATCATAGAGCTGTACAGCATAGAATCAGACCATTCGGTCTATTCGTCCATGCCAACCAAATATCCTAAATTAATCTAGACCCAATTGCCGGTATTTGGCCCATATCCCTCTAAACCCTTCCCATTCATATACCCTTCCAGATGCCTTTTAAATGTTGTAATTGTACCAGGCTCCAAAACTTCCTAGCAAGTTGACAGGATCACAGTGCAGCTGCTCATCAGACCTCAGGTGAGTCCCTGAAATGGCGCTGTTGGAGATAGTTCAGTGATCCAAAGAATTTCTTTGTTCAGTGCTTCATGCTCCAAACACACTCCCCAATGGTTTACTAACTTTAGATTAGATTCCCTACAGTGTGGAATCACGCCCTTCGGCCCGACAATTCCATATCGCCCCTTGAAGCGTCCCACCCAGACCTATCCCCCTATAACCCACACACCCCTGAACACTACGGGCAATTTAGCATGGCCAATCCACCAAGCCGGCACATCTTTGGACTGTGGGAGGAAACCAAAACACCCAGAGGAAACCCACACAGACACAGGGAGAACGTGCAAACTCCACACAGATAGTCGCCCAAGGCTGGAATCGAACCCAGGTCCCTGGCATTGTGAGGCTGCAGTGCTAACCACTGAGCCACCAGGTCACCCATCTGAGGTTTATTCCCTGTTTGTGGTTGAGGTGGTGGCAGAGGCTGTATGATTGGCTTCGGTGACCTGGACTCAGGAGAAAATATCAGCCAAGGGTCCTGTACTGCCCCATTTGAAAAGATGTCCATGCGGCTATCAGCTTCCCCCGTCCCAGTCAATCCACTCCTGGAAAATTACTAGTAAAATACCCTTTGCGTATTTCAGTTGGCAGCCTGACTCTTCTGGCCAGATTCTGAACTAGCTGTCAGTAAAATGCCTTGTTTGCTGTACATGGTTGGGGAGTTGAGCTATCAAGACTCCCCACAGTTTTACAGACCCCTCCACCCTCAACATTTTCAACCTCCTGATGCCGATAAGATCTGTCCTATGACTCTATGAGATTAAGAATAAAGTTAATGGAAGGACTGAATCAGATTATTTAACATTCATGTTCAACCTGGTCTGAATTTCCAACCACACATTCTCCTAAAGACAGCCTACTTCCATTACCTTCTGTCTCTATCCAACGTCGGCTCATGTGGGACTGAAGCTGTCATATATGTGCCAATTATCTCCAAACTTGAATCCTCTGCTTAATGCTGTCCTGGCCAGCCTCACATCATCCATCATTCATAAACTTCAACTAATCCGAATGAGAACTGGTAAACAATGTAGGTGCAAATATTAAATGACAAGAAGGTACCAATAATTAAAGCAAATCCTGTGCGTCATAAAGCTAGGAACAATGGATTTTCAAAGCTGGGGGATGGGGCATGAAGTTGGGGGAGTTGGTGTCCATGTTCAAAGATTGTTAAAGCAGCACGCAGACTTCCAGAAAATACTCAGAACATAATCATAGAATACTGGAGGACTACTCAGAGGACTAGAATACAGTGAGGTGGAAGCTTTC